>NC_047067.1:18501861-18813109 GCF_902459465.1 Asterias rubens
ACTATAGGATACAGACAAAAGAAAGTTAAAATGTAACATTTAAATCCAAAAAATTAAAGTTAAAATGCAATGTTTAAATCAAGGAATTGAAAAAAAGAGAACTTGTAGAATAAAGACAAATCAGGACGATAAAAATGTTAACTTTAAATCACAAAAATGACAGTTAAATGCAACCATTAAATTAATGAATTAAAAGTTGAAATGCAACCTTTAAATCAAACATTTAGAGCAAGGAAATTCAGTTTAAAATGCAACTTTAAATCAAGGAAATCAAATTTAAAATGCAAACTGTACTATAGGATTTAAAGACAAATCGGGGAAATGGAAGTTAAAGAGGCAAATCACAGAAATGAAAATTAAAATACAACATTTAGGCCTACTGTAGATTAAAGGGTAAATCACAGAAATAAAAGTTATGTAACGTTTACTGTAGGATAAACAGATAAAGGCAAATGACAGAAATGAAAGTTAAAAATGCAACATTTGCTGTAGGATAAAGGCAAATGACAGAAATGAAAGTTAAAAATGCAACATTTGCTGTAGGATAAAGGCAAATGACAGAAATAAAAGTTAAAAATGCAACATTTGCTGTAGGATAAAGGCAAAAATTAATCAAAGAAATGAAAGTTAAATGCAACACTAACTATATATAGATAAAAAGGAAAATCACAAATCACAGAAATTAAAGTTTAATATGCAACATTTACTGCAATGTAAAGGCAAAATCACAGAAATAAAAGGAAAAATGCAAACTTTATGTAGGATAAAAGCAAATCACAGTAAATTAAAGTAAAAAATGCAATATTTAGGACAAAAGCAAATCACAGTATATGAAGTCAAAAATGCAAGACTTAGGATACAGGCAAATCACAGAAATGAAAGTTAAAATGCAAACTCTTCCGTTAGGCCAATACCTAGGAAAAAGGCAATAAAGGACAATTCAGACATGGTTTAAAGTCTTCAGGACTTCAAAGGTCAACATGAAACTTGGAAAGTCAATCAAATAAACCATTCAGAAACTCAAAGACAACTCTTCTGCCCCTACTGTGGCTTACAGAAGTCATCCAACTTGTTGAGATCCATAAGATAAACCTATGCAGGATGATGACATCATAAACTTAAGATGATGACATCTTGAGATGATTTTTCTTGGGACGACGACAACATATAGTAAGATATCGTCTTTTGATTTATTTCATCTTAGAATTTTGATATTATGAATGTAAGATGCAAGATGTTGACTTCCTGAGATAAATTATCTTGGGATGACGCCCTCCTTGAATGTAGGATGTCGACTTCCCAAGACAGTTCTTCACAGGAAGATACTGTCCTGAAAGACAACATTCAAGGCCTAGAATTTCATTTCGGAGAGGGCAAGGTCATTTTGGAAAGGGCACTTCCATCGGAAAACTTGAAATCTATGGGAAATTTCTGAAAGGGCACCAAGGCCAAGACATGGGGCAACAGAGGCAGGCCTGTATGCTTTAATTTTGAAAGGGCAAAGTTACCAAAGGCATTTTTCTCCTATATTATGAGGAAATTGTAAATTTCTACTTTACTTCAAGGGCACCAAGGCAATGACCATGGGGCATTGGGCAATGGACCCTTCCCATGAAATATGCTAATTACATTTACGCATGCGTACAGACCTTATTGGTTGGCAAACGCCATAGAGTTGTGCCCTAAGCAGACGCGCAATCGAGTCTGCGTCAAGCAGCCATTAGCCATATGTACAAAACAGCGCGATTTCCCTCATTTTGCCAACCAAAATGTTAGTGCACACGCGCTGTGTGCAATTTACATATTTCATGGGAAGGGTCTATTGTCTTCATTGTCTCCGTGAAGTATCAGGCCTGCGGAGGACATGGCCTCCATCGCCTATGTGTAATTCCAGGCTTGACATTGTACTTTTCAGGATGTCTTCATCCCGAGATGAATTATCTTGGGTGTCATCATCTCACATTTAAGATGTCACCATCTCGCAGTAAATTATCTCAGGATCTCAAGAAGTTGGATTGCCTAGATAGATCTTACAAATTGAAGAGTAACAGGCAATTTTACGTTTAGCTCGTTATTTTAAAGTCATAGAAAAATGCAAAAACAATAACCTGAACAAATGTGACTCACAGCTACGAAGTGGACGAACATCATCACTAGAGGGCGCCACATCCAAGTTGATCGTCTTCTGAACCATCATGTTTGTACTTTTTTGGACGCCAAAGCACAAATACTGGCCCCTGTCGTTGTAATCAGCATTTAGAATAAGAAGCCCCTCCCCCTTCATGATGTAAACACGCTTCTCTGCGTAGGCGTTTGATACTTCAATGGCTTTTCCATCTTTCTGCCAATCTATGAAGGTAGGGTTGAAGATGAGACACTCTAGAAAGACATCTTCCTCTGCCGAGACTGTCACATTTTCGTAGATCTCTGCAATTAATTAACAAAGATATCAATCGACAAAATTTAAGAACCACAAACATAGGGCTAGCTAGATAAGTTCAGTTGATTAAGCCCCGGCACGTCAGCCCGGAGCTCGTTTGTTCAATCCCACTCTAATCGATGTTTCTAGACGTTCAAGTTCAAACAACCCCAAACTGTTATTCAACAAAATTAAAATCTAAAAAGGTAGGGTACTTTGGTAATGACCCCAGCATTACATTGACTGGCTGGAGGTAGTTGCGATAACATAACCCTCCTCCTCCATACGGCCGTAAGGAAAGAGAGTTAAATGTTATGTTATGTTATCGCAACTGAACTAGACTAGCATGAGTGACTGGAGGGTAATGAACAATGTGTAACTGTAAAATTTGTTCACACTTTTTCGTACAAAAATTCAGGAAAAATCAATTGGTAAACAAATATCTGAAGCGTTCAACAACTTAAATTAAAAACAAAGTAAAAAATGTTGTTATCAATATAAAACACAACAGAGCAATGCATAAGTTTCCACATAAGGTAAAAATTAACACTCAGTTGTACATCATTTAGTTTTCTCATAGAGTAAGGACAGAGTCAGAGACCAAACAACCGAGACTGTGGTGTGTTAGGATATTTTAACCGGTGTGGTTTTACAGGCACAACGCAATGGGTATTATTTCCCTTCATCATGATCGAGTACTTACCTGTAAAAAAATCGCCTTCAACTTGAAGTGAATGGCAAACTTGACCCAGCAATGTCACCAGAAACATCAAATTATAAATTTGATGACACAACATCTCCGTCCTCAACATGGTGAATAAATTAACTTTCGAATTTATACCAAGCAAGATTTAGTTGTTTAGTGGACAAACATGCACGACCTCGACTCAAAAACTTTTCCACGGCCATGTGATTTGAACTTCACACATCGTGCTCAAAAATGGGCACACGAAAAGACCTGTCACACTCACCACCACAGTGCCACGACAAGTTACATGGTTGAAGAACGAAGCACAAAAATGCCTTGTTTTGTCAAAACTTTCCCTGAACCCTGCCACACAATGGTACGAGAATAATCAACAAACAAAGTACTTGACTTCAAAAGGCTGTCAAAAGAAGAGGCCAAGGTCACAAACAAAACAAGATTGTCCATGTCGAGAGGATGGAGTGCACACATGTCTTTTGGCATAGTTAAGCGATTTGCTCAATCTTCAGAATGCGCACAATTTTGCACAATCTGCAAATGACGTATGAAGATTGAGCGCGTATTCACAAAATGAGCGTCGCAATCTGCAGATTGGGCAAATCCCTAAAATGCGCTTATCACACACACAGCTCCGTGACCTAGTTTGACCTCTTTGTTTTTAAAGGGGCGGGAGGAGGGGGGGGCGGTGGTCTGTCCAGCTTTTTCACTCAACCATAATATTTCAAATAAAACATGGATGCTTTTCAAAACTAAACTCACCAACTTGGCAATTTGGAGACTTTTTACTGGTCTTGCTCAAAATAATTGTTAGCATAACAACTTTGATAGCGTTCAATGGAGAGCTACTGGTTGTATAAAACCATGGAGGTAGAATTAGAAGCGCCTCCCTCTGTGGTAACGTAGTTTTCAAGAAGTTATTTTCCACTAAAATATTTGAATTTGATTTTGAGACCTCAGGATTCGATTTTGAGGTCTCGAAATCAAGCATTTGAAAGCTCACAATTTCGTGTGAGAAGGGTGTTTTTTCTTCCATTATCTCGCAACTTTGACGACCAATATCAAGTTCAAATTGTCCCAGGTTTGTTATTTTGTGCATATGCTGAGATACACCAAGTGAGAAGACTGGTCTTTGACAACTACCAAAGGTTTCCAGTGTCTTTAAAGACAGAAGGGACTGATATTGCCTTTATTAAATAATAAATGGGCATCTTATAATACAAACTTGACACTCCATCAAACCAATTTGACATTCCTGCTTCCAACTCACAAGTTTATGCCAACTCTTTTTTCCCCCAAAACCATCAAGTCTTACAACAACCTACAGCTGTCAACCATTCTCCCTTAATCCACCCTCTGCCACCTCTGCAGTCAAAACTCTTTCATAGATAACTTTTTTGAGGAAAAACAACCAAGAACCGTCAAAATTTCCTCAAAGTAACTCTTAAGGAACCTAAAAAACAGTTCCAAATCCACCCGAAAAACCAAACACCATTTATTTGATTGTTCCCTCAACTACTAAAAACTTCTAAAAGTAACTGAGACTTTAACAAGTTTCTTCTGTTGAGCTATTTTTAATTCATTCTTTAAGTTTAATATGTACATCTAATGGGAGACTTTCTGGGACGATAGAGGGCAGCAGACTTACCGGGTAAATCCATTGTTCTCAGAATTATGCGCATGTTCAGAACTACGTAAACAATGGAAATTTACCCGGTATGTCTGCTGCCGCCTAGCGTTGGAAAGTCTCCTATTGGATTTGATCAATTTCTTGACAGTAACAAAGTAGGTAAACAAAATTAAGAATGATATTACTGTTAGTTTAGAAAAGTTTTTAAAGCATCAGATACATTTATACACAAACGGAAATAATTTTGTCTGACTTTATTTTAATAAAAACCACTGTTTCCAACGGAATTATTTGTGAACAGTATGAATTAAATCTTCCACCTGGAATAGCAGCATTTTGTAAGGGACAATCTCTCAGATAAGAATTCATAATTTGGTGTTGAACAAAGAAAAATGTACTTTCTAGTTGATTTCAGTTTTTTAAAAGTGATGAACTTTAAGGGTATCAAAACAATACTCAAAATTTGGTAGTTGACCCATGCACGTCATGAGTTGATTTATATGGAAAATTTTTGTTTCTTAGTACATTATAGATGGACATTTGCATCGCAGATAACGAATATTAATTTTGGTTTTACCCGTATACACTGATGTGTGTTGGCACTGTGTACTCTCCCGAGCTCTGTGAAAAACAAATCACAGGCTTATTACTCGGGCGAGATTCGAACCCACGACCTTTGCAATTCTAGAGCAGTGTCATGCCAACTAGACCACCGAGATTGCCTGGTATAGAGGCAGTTTGAACCCTATGTTTTAGCATGCCAACCAGCGCGGTTTGCTTATCAACAATGGATAGGTCTTTAAAGGCAGTGGACACTATTGGTAATTACTCAAAATCATTGTTAGCATAAAAACTAACTTGATAACGAGTACAGGAGAGCTGTTGATAGTATAAAACATTGTGAGAAACGACTCCCTCTGAAGTAACACAGTTTTAAAGAAAGAAGAAATTTTCCACGAATTTGATTTCGAGACCACAGAATAAGATTTTGAGGTCCCAAAATCAAGCATCTGAAAGCACACAACTTCATGAGACAAGGGTGTTTTTTCTTCCATTTTTATCATTTTCACAGGTTTGTTATTTTGTGCATATGTTGAGATACACCAAGTGAGAAGACTGGTCTTAGACAATTACCAAAGGTGTCCAGTGTCTTTAATGACAAATACAGTACTGACCCTGCATGACCTATTAAACCTCTTCTATAAACTCTTCTAATCACACTTTCTCTGGTAGTTCTAGAACATTACTCTACTTCTACGGGAGCAACCACCTATTTACAAAGCAGTTATCACCTCGACCTTTGACCTCTGATATTTAAATTGGTACATCCATCTCTCTCTCGATTCCAACATACTTCAGGGCATCAGTTGCAGAGTACCTGGGACAAGAACAATCAAACAACAACAAAAATTGTTAGAAATATGCCCAATGGTGACTACTCTATTCGGAAATCCCCATGTTTAAAAAAAAAAAGCTTTGTGCAAATTTTAAATTTCTACACTTGCACTTTAAGCCCTAGGTTGACTTGAGCTACACAATGATTGACCCCCCCCCCCCATAGCTCACTTCAGTTTAGTTCAGTTTATTTCCACTCGATCAGTTTGTCTACGAAATGATAAAGTATATGGTATCTTATGTATGGATTCTTATAATAGCACACCATTCTGTCACAAAGTGATGCTAATGGCACTCAGCAATATGCAATACAAAACAACACCTACACAGAACTTAAATACAAATGTGAGAAATTGAATTAGAGTATAAACAAATTGTTTGGCATTTGTTTGAAAGTGCTGGCTGATGAAGCTTGACAACGAAAAAAGAGGGAAGACTGTTCCAGAGAGTGGTAGGGCCAGCATTGGAAAAGCTACTGTTATCCACAAGAGTGGTTTTATATAACTAGCCAATATGTGACCATCCACCACAAATGGGCTGTAAAGTCGCACTTGCACATTGCAGAGCCTATTAAATTGTTTGGGTTTTCAAGAAAACTTTGAGAAATCTGAATAAAAAAATATGTGGCTTTGAGAAATCATAACTTTGTCAAGAAATATCTGATTTAAATGTGGATGGTATCATTTTGAAGCTGATTACACACTCTCTCAAAAAATGCATTAATCCCATAACAGTGAAAGTGTCAACTTTACAGCCCATTGGTGGTGGATGATCACATATATTGGTCCCTGGAAAAAAGTAGGCAAATAATTCTTGAGCACAAGGGCTTACCGACATGTACAAGTTTATATGGTGCATGATTTAATAGCTTTTCAGGCTATTTGAAGGCAGTGGACACTATTGGTAATTACTCAAAATAATTATTAGCATAAAAAAACTGACTTGGTAATGAGCAATGGAGAGCTGTTGATAGTATAAAACATAGTGAGGAACGGCTCCCTCTGAAGTAACGTAGTTTTCGAGAAAGAAGTAATTTTCCACGAATTTGATTTCCAGACCTAAGATTTAGATTTTGAGGTCTCAAAATCAACCATCTGAACAGGACGAAAGCACACAAGTTTGTAAGTTATCTCGCAACTTCGACGACCAATTGAGCTCAAATTTTCACATGTGTGTTATTTTATGCATATGTGGAGATACACCAAGTGAGAAGACTGGTCTTTGACAATTACCGATAGTGTCCAGTGTCTTTCATCCCCCATTTTTCTGATTTTCCAAGGAAAGTAAGAAGAATATTATGCCTGTATTACTAAGAATTAAATAAAGTACCTGTAATCAAAGAAGAGTTCTTCGCCCGTTTGGATCGGCCGCTTGGCAAAAATACCAATTCGATGATCACCATTCACCATCATTACTACAGGAGGATAAAACAAAGGCGATTAAGTTTAGTAAAGAAAACTTGTGTCCTATGTCATCACTAAATCATTTTGGAAGGTAGTGCATTCTGCTCCACCAGCCTAGCTTCTAGTGGACGATAAACATGCTTACATCCTTCCGGACTGTGGAGGGGATAACCCTGTTCCAGCCCGATGGCAATGTGCCCCTGGTGGCAGTTGATGGACCCCACAATGAAATTCTCTATTCAACGTGGACCTAACAAGGGAATTCTTTAGAAACGGGAACAATCAAACAACAATAACCAGGAGCCCACAAACCAGACAGCAAGATTCATGTGCGCTAACCTGTGCTACAAAAAAACAACACCGGATGACACGTACATCTACACATACATGCACATAACGCACCAGGATGGCAGACCTCCCGGTGGCTCTAGAAATGTGACCTCAGGGAGAAGGCTCTACTGCCGCAACTTCCCTATGAGGGTAAACCAATCACAATTTTGTACATTACCTTTTGCGTAACAATTAGGACTGTTGGAATGGTTGGCAAACCGGATCTTATTCCCTTTACGAGTTGCATCCACAACAAAGTCTGTAAGAATAGAACAGAACAAAAACTTATGAAAATTATGTTTACTTTCTGATTTGAATCAACTATGATATTTGGTTTCATTCTGGTGGTTAAGCCACCAGAGTGTGGATTTGAATCCAGATCAGGACACTTGTGTTGTTGAGCAATACCCTTCACTATAATTGCTTTTCTTCACCCAGGGGTATAAATAGGTACCTGTGAGGGTAGCAGTTGATATTGGGTATGAAAAAGCCACCGGAGCGCCACGGCAGCCTGGGCTGTATACTCCCCAGGGAGCTGCCAAAGATTACAGGAGTGTCATTGACCCAATGACCAGGGCTCTAAAGTAAAGCGCAGTGATATGTTATTGTATAATGCGCTTTATCAAAACTAGTTATCAACATTTATTCCCTGTACTGCATCTCTTTGGAACTTGTTTGGTGCATGGTTCCCTCCATCCTACAATCCAGATGGTTTTAAGAGGAATATCAATTCCTACCTTCAGCTCCCCCCCCCCCCCCCGAGTTCTTTCCACTTTAAATATTGTGTTTTCTTGTAGCCCCATACTAAGTGTGGCTTTAATAATAATAATAATAATAATAACGAGAACTTATAAAGTGCACAAATCCATCAAAGTGCTCATGGCGCTAAATACAAAGAATAATATTTACATGTACAAAAACCAAAACTGAAACGTAAGCCTAAGCTAAGAAGAAATCCAGAACATGTTGAAGAGAAATACAATACAAATGCAATATCAAAGAAAACATCGAAGGGTAGAAATCAAACCATTTTCTCAAATACTTGGTTGAAAAGATGTGTCTTAAGGTTTTTCTTAAATTGTGTTAAAGAAACAGATGATTTTACTAGTGCTGGCAATTTGTTCCATAGGCGTGGGGCAGAATGTGAGAAAGATCGGTCTCCCCATGAATGATTGGATATGGGCTCAATAAGGAGGCTAGAATTGTAAGACCGGAGTTTGCGAGGAGGATTGTATGGTTTGAGTAGATCATCAATATATGCAGGGGCATTGTTGGTGAGTGATTTATATACAAAAAGCAGAAGTTTATACTTAACTCTACTGCTTACGGGTAACCAGTGTAATTCTTTCAAAATCGGAGTTATATGACAGGACTTTTTATTTAAGGTGATAACACGAGCAGCATAGTTCTGAATACGCTGAAGTCGTTCAATTTGAGTATTAGGAAGACCATATAGAAGTGAGTTACACATGTTAAGCCTTGTTTGGGGCAAACTTGCATAAAACTGTTTTTTTTTTAAAATGGGGTGACATATTAATAAGAAATAAAAGGTGGACTAGTTTCTCACCGTTATTGAGATTGAAGAGAAAGCTACACATGTATTTATCATAGACTTTACCACGTCTGTCAGCTTCATCTTGTGAGATTATCTAAAGAAGATAAAACGTTACCCGCAATTAATAGTAAATACAAAAAAATAATTAATGGCCTGACGTTTCGACCCTAGCAGAGTCTTTCTCGTAAGCTAATTGACAAGACAATAAACATGAGCAGGTAACTAAGTGTAACATAAGCAGTGAAATGGAAATACATGAATGGAGTTAGAAAGCAAACAGAAAAAAGCAAGGAGTAGGCCTAAACAATGAAAAGGGAAACAAAAGGGGGGGGACACAGGTTGTTTGCAACAGCTAATTCTATTTTTGCAATTTTTTATGTAGCAATTTATCACCCCCTAGGCGCTCAGTATTTTGTCCTGCAAGGTATTGTGGAGCTCTGTTTTTGAAGTATGAGACCTATTCCTTTATAGCACCATGTAATGGTTTACGCTATGAGACAGGTTCTTTGATGTTTCTGTATGAGTGCCCTGCTTGTTGCTGTTGTATTTTAGTGGATAGTTTCGGTTTATTGCCATACAGTTCAGTATTTGTCTTGCTGGCTACAGTGTACATTGAAACATTTTCGCAGAAGTTGTGTGTAGTTTATTAAAAAAAACTACTATAAACAATAATGAACAGCTTTGGATTGACATGAAAAAAAACTGTGACAAAATAGCTTCTTTTGTCTCACTCTCAGACAGGTGCGCCTGAGTTGCGCCGAACCAAATAGATTAGGAGCGACTCTAGGTCGACCCATATAAATTTTGGTTTCAGACAGGCAAACTTAACATAACATTTACACTAGGTTGGGCTCATAACAAGATCGACATCTGAACCCATGCGCTCCAGAGTTGTTCCGAACGACTGCAACAGTCAATCTCTCGACTTCTAGTGCGTCCAGTCGCTCCTAACTGTTTCAGACGTCAAACTTTCATGCACTTAATTCAGAATTTGGTTCGGCAAGACTCTGGAGCGCCTGTCTGAAATTAGTGTGGAATTGCCCACTTGCCCAAGTTTTGTGTAGCACCCATCCAGTTTCTCTTCCAGTTCTAAACAAAGCTTAGATGACAAATGAATAAAAAACTTACTTCTCCACAGTACTCAGAAATGAACTCATTTTTCTGAGCAGACTGTTTGATGAAGATTCCCCACCCAGCCACATCAGAAGGTGCAAGCAGGAGATGCTAAAGTATCAATAAATAAAAGAGTTTCAAAAAGATTACTTCAAATTAGAAATATCTAGAACTGAAAAAAAAAAACCAGCAGAAAACAAAACAATGGTAAGAACTAAAATATCACAGTGATAAAGTACAAGGGAAATTGACTGGGTAAATTTAAGTACAAACTTTGGTGAACAAAGACAAATCAAATAGAACAGGATTGTACCTGCGACCTAAGTTTAACAAGCACTCACTCCAACAACTGAGCTATCTACACCTATGTTTACAGTCTTCCTTTTTTTTCAATATTTTTGTTGGGAGTGCTAGTCAGAAGCCATTCAACCCATAACCCATTTTCTTAGCATGTAATTTCGTCCTTGATAAAAACAGAATTACCAACCAAATTTCCACGTGATTTTCATGATAAGCAAACAACATCTAAATACCAGTAACAAGCAATATGCAATAAATGTAAATTTGGTTGGTAATCCTGTTTTTAACAAGGAAGAAGGTTCATGCTAAGCAAATTTTTGTGCTTACATGTACATGTTTTATGAAATTGGGCCCTGATGTGTTACAAGTAGGGGCTCTAGCAACCTAGCTTTATCTAGCCCCATGTTGGCGGTCTCCCCATCTTGTCAATATTTTTGTTCGAGGGTGCCAGTCAGAAGCCATACAACCTGGGCCAAATTTCATGGCTTATTATTATATATTACCGGCAAATTCTGCGCTTACGATCACCATTCTCCACTTACGTGGAAGCGCCGAATTTCTGCGCTAGCTGTGTAAGCGTAGAATGCCTAGTAACGTTGAGAACGCACGCACACAGGCCAAAATTCCCTGCTAACCTGTGAAATACGCTTGGCGTAAGCACAGAACTCCCTGCTTCCATAAGCGCTGATTCTTTGCCGACGGTAAGCCAGGCCATGACATTGGGCCCAGTAACTTCTGTATCTGCTGCATAGCCAGGGATCAAACCAAAGTCTATGATACAACCTGGGAAGTGGCAGGAGTGGGATCACCTTAAGGGGATGTAAGGTAGTCCCTATACTACCACTTCCTAGGTTGGAATGTGTTCTGACATGCACCCCTGAACAAAGACATTAACAAAACGAAAAACCGCCAACATTAGGGCAAGATAGCTCAGTTGAATGATAAAGAACTTGCACATTAATCCTTAGGTCGAGAGTTCAAATCCTTTTATCTTTGCTCACCCCAAAATCAAACAATAATATGACAGAAATATTTTAGAAATGTGCATCAAGGAATTTTCATGGCGTTAAAGACACTGGACACTATTGGTTAATGTCAAAGCCCAGTCTCTCAATTTGTGTATCTCAACATATGCATAAAATAACAACCTGTGAAAACTTTAACTCAATTGGTCGTCGCAGTTGCGAGATAATAATGGTAGAAAAAACACCTTTGTCACACACAGTTGTGTGCTCTCAGATGCTTGATTTCAAGACCTCAAAATCTCATTCTGAGGTCTTGAAATCAAACTCGTGGAAAATTACTTCTTTCTCGAAAACTACGTTTCTTCAGAGGTAGCCAGTTCTCACAATGTTTTATACTACCAACAACTCTACATTGCTTGTTACCAAGTAAGTTTTTATGCTATTTTGAGTATTTACCAATAGTGTTCAGTGCCTTTAATGCAAATCACACCCTTGACAAACCAAGTGCACAGTTTAAACCACTTTGACCTATGATCTAACATAAACTCCTCAGTAAACCTGTTGGTCTCACAAGGTTTAAGAAGCTTCTCAAAAACAACTCCGGAGTTTTACCTTCTTCCAGCCTCGTTGAAGACTCACATTCTTACAGGAAATGTTATCACTATCAGCATGTTCTGGGAAATTACCTTCAGGGTAGAGATTGAAAGCATGGTATCTTAAATTATCACAAATCCCTTTCTCAAAATCTGCTCTTCTTAAAAAACCCATTATTTGGCTTAAGGCCCGGTCACACAGGCCCCGATAACGAGAACGGAGACGAGAACATTAAAAATGCACGCATTCAATTGGTTGAATTGCTCCACGCAGAATACGCCCACGCTTATTCAACCTATCGAGGGCATACATTTTAATCGTTATGGTTCTTGGGGCCTGTGTGACCGGGTCTTTAATCAGGCACAATATCAGGTCTTTTGGAAATAGTAGAAACATTTTATTGAGTACTGACGATACAGATGGTACAGGCTTGTGTAGCCTTTCCAGGCATTTTCGGAAATCTGACTAAAGCAGAAGAAATATCATGCCAGTTAAGTGTTGGTAATGTTGTTTCTGATAACCAGGAACCAATATCATAGAGCTGCTGAAGCACACAAACTAGCTAAGCACAAGAAAAATTGTGCTTTCCAGAATCAAGCCCAGTTCATACTTACTGGGAATGCGAATTCAAAGCGAATTTTTTCTGCCTTGCTGTTTTCGCTGCAAATGTTCCGCATGAGTGGAGTACAATGTATCTCAACCAGTGAGAATTATTCGTTGCGATTATGTGACGGAAATTTGTATCGAATTCGCATGAAGTATGAACTGAGCTCTAGGTTATCAGCCAAAATACCATTCAACATGTGTTTTCTGTGACTGGTGTCCTGCAAATTTTTGCTTAGCATGAAATGATTAAACAAGATTTTCTGTTTAAGCAACTCTAGGGAATTGGGTACTGGACTTACTTGCTCCGCATGTACCACACAGATCGGGATCGCATTCTCTCACTGCCAAGTAACATGGACACTGTTTGGTGTTACACTGTGCCTTACAACGACATCCTGGAAAACGATTCTGACCTGGGTAGAGAAAAAAAAGAGATCACATGGGTCAGAGAGAGGTCACATATGTCACACAGTCACCACAAAGATCATACAGAGGTCAAAGAGATGACTAATCAGCAAAGTTTGAATAGTCCCAATCGCAAAAATTATTCGAAACATTTCTGCTTCATGCAACTAGTTCTCCAAGTTCTGTTTATGATAGCACTTTTGTGTACGATCTGCACTCCACCAACAATCAAGCACCCTTGGCTTAACGTCCTCACCGTTAAGGATCCTGCAGAGTTACCAATGTAAACGTAAACTACTTTTTGATGGACTTTTTGCTTACAGTGGCATTTCAAACCAGTTTAATGAGAGGTTAGAGACAATATATTGGAAAATGAGTACATCACCCGAACTAATTATTTGTAATTTCCCTTCCTCTTTAAACAGAAACTCACAGTCTGAGGTGCACTGGCAATATTTCTCGCAGAAGTTTTGAAGCATAATACAACTGCACTCAGCGTCACATGGCTTGCCGGGATGGTCACATGGTTGGTAGTTATACACGTGACTGGCTGTAGAATCTACAACAAATTACAATAATAACATTACTTCCAAACCTTTATTGCTTTCAAATAGCAAGTTTTCATTCAAAGCATAGACAAGGGAAATCCACTGCATAGAATTATCAAAATAACTGGTGCTGTGTAACAAATTCTGATCACAAGACTTATACAATTGTTGCTTGCTGTGATGGGATCGTGGTGTTTTGTACAACCGAGCATATGGCAGCCGAGGCAAAGCTGAGGGTGCCATTTACTCCCCCCCAAGGAAAAATGCAAAAAACATATATTACTAGATACACAAGTCAAAGAATTGGCATAGCGTCAAATCTAAAACTGAAATAATCATAAAATGTTTAAAAAGTCCATAAATATTCACCATACGTATTTTATTGCTTTACAAAAATAAGAAAACTGAAAACAAATATTTTAGTTCTACAAAGAGAGAAAATGAAAGTACGTTACCTTTCTTCAGCTGGATTTTTCTACAGTGCATGGACCACATTCTGTTTAGAGGTAAAAGTAAAACATTTAAACTTAAAGTATAACCAAAGCACTCAAAGAACTAAACATAAATGGTCAAACGGAGTCCAGGGCTCAAATTTGACATTGGACCACAAGTCCAAAACCAGTGATTTTAGCCTCGGGCCATGACACTCATGACCCGACAAGCCTGTGTTTTTCAATTGAATAATAATACCTCACTGTGTAATATGTCTTTAACAAAACAAATTATGTTGACTTCCGAGTCTGGTAATACAATTCTGCCGAGTATCAAAATGTTTTAACCCATTCCCCATAACACAAATGAGATTATCTTCTCTTAGTGCTTGTTAAAAAAGAAATGTACATGTTAATCTCTGTATAATGCTCTATCTTATGAAGATTCAGGTCTTCAATTATGTTCTGTAATATATCAACACTAGAGGGCGCTATTCCCACAACCCTTGTTGCCAAGTCATGAGTTACTCTGATGAATCAACGTGTATCTGTTATACTCTGTGAAGATATCCAAGGGTTTTTTTTTCGAAAGGGGGGATGTAATATATCATTACTAGACAGCGCTATTCCCACAACCCTTGTTGCCAAGTCATGAGTTACTCTGATGAATAAACGTGTATTTGGAAGTTATACTCTGTGAAGATATCCACTCATTTCATGTTCCTTTAAAGGGTCTGGTACTTTTTGTAGGATACAAAACACAATGTTCACAGATTTACATTAAACTTACAAAGCTTGAAGATAATGATGGTAGAAAGCTTCCCTTAAAATGTTACTTGCTAAGGTGCTGTGGTTTTTGAGAAATGAGTAAAACAAGTCACGCAAATAATTTTAGCTTCTCGCACGTATTTACCAGTTATTATCCTGACATCGTTTTACTCATTTCTCAAAAACAACAGCACCTTAGCAAGCAATATTTTAAGGTAAGCTTTCTACGACCATTATCTTCAAATCGTGTAAGTTACATGTAAATCTGTTAACATTGTGTTTTGTGTCCTTAAAAAAAAGTACCCAAATCCTTTTCTCCCTACGGGAGATTGGTCTTACCTCTGTTTACGTTTCTTCTTTCTGGGTGGTGTTGGATTTCTCTCAGGTGGCAACTCAGCTAACTCTCCTTCTTTGACGGCAAACTCAAAAATCTGATTGAAGCAAACAATCAACAAGTTTGGTGGTGTGAAGAATTGAAGTCTGCCCAGAGCCCTGAGCCAATATGGTTCATCAGGCTGGTGTTTATATCCGGTTTCCTTGGCTTTAAACGACTGAGAATATTCATATTCTCCCAGGACATGATAATAATAATAATAACATAAAATTTATAAGGCGCGCAGTATCTGGAATAGATCCATTCAAAGGCGCCGGAAGCTAGTCAGCTGACAAATTAAACAGATGAGACTTGAGGTTGTGTTTGAAAGTAGAAAGATCAGGTGTGTCCCTCAGCTCGTCTGGCAAGGAACTCCAGAGACGCGGTGCGCAGCTGGAAAAGGCACGGTCTCCGTAACTTGCCAGACGAGTTTTGGGAACATAGAGTATGTGTGATGATGATGATGATCTAAGGCCTGGTCTGATGTTACGTTGTTGTAAAAGATGTGTAATGTAGCAAGGTGCTAACCCATGGAGGGCCTTGAATGTGAGAAGCAAGATTTTGAATTGTATTCTATGTTTAACAGGAAGCCAATGGAGATTATATAAAATGGGTGTTATGTGATCGGAAGATTTGGTTCTGGTGAGTAAGCGGGCAGAAGCGTTGTGGACTTTTTGAAGACGGTTTAATGATTGCTGAGGTAGTCCTGTAAGTAGACTGTTGCAAAAGTCCAGTCTTGATGAGATGAATGCATGAATGAGTTGTTCAGCTGTATGCAGTGAAAGTGATGCCAGTCTATCGCTGGTAACTCCCCAGCTCTGACTTGTACCCATTTGCACTTCTGGGTGGAGAGAAGCAATTATGATAATGTGCCTTGCTCAAGGACAAAAGTGTTGCTACTGATTTGAGCTTGCATTTGGGTTGGTAATAAATGATAAATGGCAACATCAATTCTTGAATTATAACACATAATTAGATGGTCCTTTGTTCTAGGTGGCTGAATCAGGGTCACTTGCAGGGTTTTCCCTATGCACAAGCTAGTGTATAGGGTGTAATGTGCGAGTAAATTTTGGCTGATATGCACACAAAAATTATGATATTTGTTTTGTAAATAAATTTTGTTTTAAACATTAGAAAAAACAAATCAAGTATTCTAGATTGCACAGTAGAGCTTTCAGAATAAACAGCAAGTAGAAAATATTCCAAACACCAATTCACTGTGCTTCATCCAAACTTCAAAAAATGTGGGCCCAGAATGCCCTACAGTTTTAAAATCAATGTTCGCCATCAAGCACTAGGGAAACTTCAAGAAATCACACGTACATTATGTACCAGCAATAGTTCCCGAACCAGGCAACATACTCTAACATTTTGACCCTCTCTCTAGCTTACCTGTCTACATGTCTTGGTTTTCAGCAGCGACGCAATGGTACAATAGTTATTAAAGAAGACACCTCGTAGTACTCTAAAGAGAGAGGCATCCGAACCGCTCCAATCTACACCGGGGCGGGTAACAATCACATTGACTTCACTCTCAGGAGAGGCATCTTTAGATCCTTGGGGGAAAATAAAAACAACTTCTTTCATTTTATCTACCAGCAAATATTCAAAACAACTGTAATATCCAGGCATGCAACTCTCCACCAAAAATAAAACATGGACACATTTTTTCCCTATTGACCACGCCTACTGAAGCTAGCGGCGTATTGGGTCCTTACAGCATCTGGTACCCCCTGCATCCCCTTATACAACAAGCAGTAACAACACTACGGAGCCAGACTCTGCAAAAAATAGAGTAGAAGGTATGCTGTCATGGAGAACTTGTGTCTGTGTCTGGATTGTGCAATGCTTTTGTGCGTAAACTCCGCAGAGCATCCAACATCCCAGGTTGTGTCGCAAATTTAGGTCTGATCCCGGGCTGCACATCAGTTACAGGTTGCATGGCTTCTGATGGTTACCCCCCGAACAAAGATGTTGGGGCTAGATAGCTCAGTTCGGAGAGCACCAGCAGGCTTATCCAAGGTCGTAGGTTCAAATTGCGTTCCAGAAAATTTTACTTAGTTCAACTCACAATTAGTTAGAAAAAGGAAAAAGAAATTTTACCTGGATGTATTTTTTCGGGCGTCATTTCACTTGGGTTTATCTTAATGGGTACTCCTTCCTCCGATCTCGTCAAATGTCGCTTGGTGCCACTTCGGTTCTTCTCAGCTGATCCCGGGGAGTTGAGTGCAGATTCCTTCGGCTGGAAGTAAAACAGAAACTATTTATCATTTTTATTTTTTCATTTTGCCTTGTGTGTGGCTCCAATCCTCCCAATTCACCTGATGTCATCATCAGAGTAATCTTGGAACCGCCATACTGGTGTGCAATGTAACTGTGCGTTATTCAATTAAGTGCGCATTTATGGCGACGCGGCGTTTACACGTAAACCTATTGCCAACCAAAATGGTGAGCGTGGCACAGTCGCCCCATGTGACGTGCGTTCAAGGGGTCAATATGGGTTAAACCAAAATTAAAATTCTTTATCTCCGATGCATGCAAATTTCCATCTTTAAAGATTGGAATGCCTGACCATGTGACAAGCACTTGTTCTGGGGCCAGTGATTGCCTCTGGGCCTATTGGCCCCAGTCCTTCTGAATCCTTCACTTCGGCAATTGGATACAGAAGGGTTACAGAGTGGCGGAAACTTGGACAAGGTTGGAATACCTGGTCCCAGTGATAAGCAATTGTTATCTCGGCCTACCAGCCCCATTCTGGTAAAGCACTTGTTCTTCGGGCTTACTGGCCCCAGTCCTTCTAAATCCTTCATTTCGGGCAATTCGATACAGAAGGATTGTAGAATGTGAGGGTTAAAGAGTGACGGAAACTTGGACAAGGTTGGAATACCTGGTCCCAGTGATAAGCAATTGTTATCTCGGCCTTCCAGCCCCAGTCTGGTAAAGTACTTGTTCTCTGAGCTTACTTTAGCAACTGGATACAGAAGGATCATTTCAGGGAACTTTCAGAGTTGGCAGCTCTGATATTTGATGGGTTTTGTGGAGGTTACATTTTAAAAGAAATGTTTACCTGAATCATGAAACAGTCTGGACCACATGGTTCCGTTTCTTGTCTCATCTCGGTACTTTTAGGCTTTGTCTGGCTGGGTGTCGGGTGGTAAGCTGTCAATAAAACAAGAGGTAAACTTATACCATCTAAACAAGCAAACCAAAACATCTGAAAGTTATGCTTGTCATCATTGTAAACAGGTTTAATAATAGAGACTTACGGTGCAAGAAGCAATCGTACTTGTAGCATCGACGACAGAAAAGTGTGTGGAAAGAGTGCATTGTTTGCTCCCTGGGGACAGACTTGGCAGCCGGGCCATCAATATTTGGAGTACACTCTAGAACAACGGTGCTTGGAATATCCTTCATCTGTAGATTGCGATATCTGAATTGCAAAGAAGTTTATGGATTAATTCAGTTCAACTATAAAGTAAGGCCTAAGGAGTTTATGTAATGCAAATAATAATAATAATAACCATATTTATAACGCGCCTTTTGCCAAAGGATACAAAGTGCCAGGTATTATTACTGCAAGGAGTGGGACGAAGTTTATTTCATTTTAAATCTTTAGACATACACAAGAGTTACAAGTTGTACAGGGGCAGTCAAGGTTAAAACAAAAGTATAAAAACTGTCATCAAAAGATGTGTTAAACCAGACCCCTGAGATATAAGACCTAATCCTAAGCACCATGTAATGGTTTACAAGGTGCTGTGGCGCAATATGCTGCCAATCCAGCCAAGACACCGGGGCGAACCCCTTCTCTTTTCGATAATTGAACTTGGTTCTCTTACATGCGTTTACACACCACATGGGACCAACGGCTTTACGTCCCATCCGAAGGACGAGGCGATGATTAAGTGTCTTGCTTAATGACATAAGATGAGCTCGATTCATAAACTGAGTAAAAAAGAAATGCTTTGGGTTTTGGGTTTTTCTTTTCATTCAATCCAGTTGTGAAGCCAAGAACTCTCAGAAAAGTGTAATTGATCAACATCATCCAACATCAAGAGGTTATTATTTTATTTTTTTAATTTCTTCCCTGGAATTTTATTCAAGCTACTTTAATATACAAAACTACACAAATTACTGGTAAAACCAGCTACTTGTAGAACAATGCGTAAAGAGAAATGGCAAATGGCAAACACTGGAAATTTTAGGAAGCGCCTGCCATTTTGTTTTGTTAGTACATAGCAATACAAAAGGCTCCCTCAAGAGGTTAATTTATTACCTTTTCCTAAGGTCTTCCGTTTTTCCTTTGTCAGGAAACTGACTTGCGATAGCTGCAAAGACACTGTCACTCGGGAACCCTTCAAGTTGATCATCTGTGGAATTGAATTGAATTGAATTGAAAGGAATCAAAGTAAACAGCTTGATTTTATTTACTTCTGTCGGACCGAGTACTGTAATGAAAAACTTGATGTGAATTCAGGGTTTTGATAATGAGTTGCCATTTAAAGACCCTGTACAGCTTTGGTAATTGTCAAAAACCTGTGAAAACTTGAACTCAATTGGTAGTCGAGGTTGCGAGATAATAATATATAAAAAAAAACACCCTTGTCACACCAAGTTCTGTGCTTTCAAAATCTAATTATGAGGTCTTGAAATCAAATTCAAATATTTTAAAATTCTTTCTTGAAAGCTACCTTTTTACAATGTTTTACACTATCAACCGCTCTCCACTGACCATTACCAAGTATGTTTTTATGCTAACAACTTTTTTTGAGTAATTACCAATAGTGTCCCGTGCCTTTAATGCTAATAAGGGGTTTGTATATACTAGCAAGCTTGTGAGTACAGGCCTCGGGATAAACCACAGCACCCACAGCAATTGCTTTGGTGCCTTGTGCCTTTGCTTTGGTGCCCTTTGCAAAGTTTATCTGCAAGTTTACACTTTCCTTTTAGATGCGCCTCTTACCAGAGGGAATCTGCTGTACCCATGCAAGAGCAAAGTTCAAGGCTTTTCTTGGAGGCAGTGGACACTAATGGTAATTATTCAAAATAATTATCGGTAGTGCTGGGCGAATAGTGAAATTTTGGTATTCGGATACCGCTGGCCAACTATACGAAATTAACCGGATATTCGAATAGTTTTTTTCGCCGCTAGAGGGCGCTAAAAAAAAAAAAAAAAAAACGCTAGAGGGCGCTGTTCGTTTTAGAATGAGATCTTATGGGCGGATTGATATTAGTTTTAGACAGTGTCACTCGGTTCATTCATCAAAATAACCGGATCTAATTTAAGGTGGCGATTTGCTTTTTCTTTTGATCAAGATTAACTCTACGTGAAGGAAAACTTTCGTAATCTTTGAACAAATTACGTCAGAAATGTCATTGTTTTAACTCTTCACGGAGGTGAGCAAAGTTAAATACTTAATTTATGCTGTTTAATGCTGTCTTAATAGAAGTTTCATAAGGATTCAGACAATACATTCCTATCAGTTGTCGCCCGACGTCCGCGGATATTCGGATATTAAAAGAATATCCGGTTACTTGGTTGTAATAGCTATTCACGCCCTATGCGGATATCCGGTTAAGAAAAAAAAGGCATACGCGGTTACGGATAAGAAAACCTATTCGCCATTAACCGGATATTCGAATAATTCGCCCAGGCCTAATTATCAGCATAAAACCTTACTTGGTAACAAGTAATGGGGAAAGGTTGATAGTATAAAACATTGTGAGAAACGGCTCCCTCTGAAGTGACGTAGTTTTCGAGAAAGAAGTAATTTTCCATGAATTTGATTTCGAGACCTCAGATTTAGAACTTGAGGTCTGCAAAATCAAGCATCTGAAAGCACACAACTTCGTCTGACAAAGGTGTTTTTTCTTTCATAGTTATCTCGCAACTTCAAAGACCAATTGAGCTCAACATTTCACAGGTTTGTTATTTTATGCATATGTTGAGATACACCAAGCGAGAAGACTGGTCTTCGACAATTACCAATAGTGTCTACTGTCTTTAACCGAGTAATAATCCGAGGTTTGATCCAAAGGTAAGAGCGTAGAGTAAAATCTTGTACTGTGAATTGTTGAGAAACAAATCAAACAAAAAATATTGCAACAAATTCAAATATTTTCTACTTACCAACTACAAAATCAAACAAGATTATTTCAAATGTTTCCCACTTACCAACTTTTTCAAGGACTCCGAGTTCAACTTGTTCAGCCACTGCGACACTTTTGACCAGACTGATAAACGCATCGTCATCAATGAAGCCACATTCTACAAGGAAAGAAAAAAAATTGTTGAAAAAATTGTTGCAAACTGTTTATCGACCAAAAGGACCAAAAGGACCTATGGTATAAATGCAAAAACAAATTTCAAGTTCTGACAATTCGAGCCTAGCAGAGTCTTCCTTGGAGACTTAAGAAAGAGTCTGCTAGGATCGAAACCTTAGGCCATTAACTATTTTCTACAGGGAAAAGTAACAAATTGTTTTAGTACAAAACGGTATTGTTGTCAATATTTCCCTATTTTATCTTTTCCATATTATTATGGTCCATTTTACATGCTATGATGCATCCATAAATTCAACGGTAATAACTGGTACTGAATAACTTCAATATGGCTGGCTGCCAAAGACACCCTTGCATGCCTGCGGCTCAAACATATTGCCCCCGCATCCTTCACAATTCAGCTTCTCAGCTGTGAGTAAGGGTGATTAACCTCCCAAATTAATATCATGTTATTATCATATTGGACCTTATTGATACATCCTTTTTGTTAATCTCCAAAGTAGTACTTAAACAGCATAAAGCAACAGAGTACATGTACAGCGGTCTTCTGGGCCCAATTTCAAACAGCTGCTAAGCACAAAAATTTGCTTAGCATGAAATTTCTTCCTTGATAAAAACCGGAATACCAACCAAATTTCCATTTGTTGCATATTTACTGGTATTCAGCTGTTGTTTGCTTGTCCTGAAAATGACGTGGACATTTTTCAAAGGCAAAAATTTCATGCAAAGAAAATTTGTGTGCTTAGCAACTCTATGAAATGGGGCCCTCAAGATGATCAGAGCATACTGATCAAAACGCTGAGTTGTCAATCACTGGTTCTTTTCGGAACCAATACTACTAAAAAGAGATTATTCCAATGGTGCTACAGCAAACCTCACCTAATTATAACTTCAGTGAAAAATTTGGCCTGATCTCACCTTTTTCCCCGTGGACCTTTCCGTCATAA
This sequence comes from Asterias rubens, assembly GCF_902459465.1. Classification (NCBI taxonomy): domain Eukaryota; kingdom Metazoa; phylum Echinodermata; class Asteroidea; order Forcipulatida; family Asteriidae; genus Asterias; species Asterias rubens. Next base: position 18,524,629 of record NC_047067.1, read on the forward strand.
TTCTTGATGAGCTCTTCAATGAATGATCCATCCTGTTCCAGGACCTCATCTCCCATGTATGGAATATTGTGCAGCACCGTCTCATCATCCACCTAAACAACAAACAGTTTTAAAGTGAACCTTATAATAATAATAATAATAATAATAATAATAATAATAATAATAATAATAATAATAATAATAATAATAATAATAATAATAATAATAATAATAATAATAGCAACAGTAATAATAATAATAATAATAATAATAGTATCAAAGTCTTATATAGCGCACGTATCTACCAAACAAGGTACTCAAGGAGTAAACAAAGAGTAAGTATGGACTAGTCCTAACTTAGTACTAGTCCTAACTTAGGACTGGTCCTAACTTAGGACTAGTCCTAACTTAGGACTAGTCCTAACTTAGGACTAGTCCTAACTTAGTACTAGTCCTAACTTAGTACTAGTCCTAACTTAGTACTAGTCCTAACTTAGGACTGGTCCTAACTTAGGACCACCTCAATAGCTCAGTTAGTAGTGCGTCGACACATACATCCAGAGGTTCAAGACCCCCTCAAATCTTGTCCCGCTCACAAAAGCAAAATGTTGTTACAAAAAATGTATGCAAAACCAACCAAACTCTCCCGACTTACCATAAAATTTTGCTGGAGTGGTTCCCAAGTGTAGACCCAAGGAACAGATGTAATTGAATTCAATGTATACAGGGGACCGGACTGGGGTGGTCCGCCATTCCCAACCTCAATGGAACACTGAAGAAATGAAAGTTACGACAAGGAAATAAATGTGAGTCTATGATAGTGAATGTTGGCAAATTGTTCAATAATAATAATAACCATATTTATAACGCGCCTTTTGCCAAAGGATACAAAGCGTCAGGTATTAGTACTGCAAGGAGTGGGACAAAGTTTGAGATATAAGACCTAATCCTTAGCACCATGTAAGGTGCTGTGGTGCAATATGCTGCCAATCCAGCCATACAGTATGTTTATAGACTGTATGCAAAGTATCTCGGAGAAACATTTTAATATCTCCCAAAATAAAAACAAAACTATTTAAATTTTGCCTTTTTTTGATGGATTCGGTACTGCACAGACACAAGTACTAGCCCGTGTTCACAGGCGCCATCTAAGACGTATACCGCTATGTATCAAAAGGAAATTAAGTACAATTAAAAATTAAAGAAATCTGCCAAGTTGGACTCAATGCAACAATGCCAGGTTTTGTCGCATTACTTCAAAATCAGCAAACCATGACGGCTGCTGGTGTTGCTTGCGCTCGAACTGCGACCAGAATTCTTGCACATTGGAACATGCATGTGCCATTGAATGGGCCAGGAATACTAATCATGGCCGAGTGGTTAAGAGCACAAATACAATAGATCTTCTCTGAGTGCTTGTTAAAGGAACGTTATAGAATTGGTAAGAAACAAAAATCGTGAAGATCACAGATTTACATAAAACTAACACAGTCTAATTATGATGATAGTATAAAAAAATCCCTTAAAATATTTTAGATTTGATGAGAAATAGACAATCTTATTTCGTGTTTGGAGTCTATCACTCAGTGAGTTTTTATTTATTGGTTTTGCATTGATGTCATGCAAAAAATGTAATCGGTTTTTTCACTATTTTCTTGAGACCCAGATGGCCGATCGCTCCCAAACCTCTACAGGTTTGTCAGTTTATGTATAAGATTAAAAAAACTTATCACACTACCAGCAACTTTTTTGCTAGCGAAACCAATTCTTTAATGTTCCTTTAAACTTACTTCGATCCTGGTCTTGTCAAACAAAATCTGGTCTAGTAATACACAATTTAAAAAAATAAAAAAATAAAAACTAATTCGGAGCCCTGGATATATAAGAACTTAGTACTATTTTTATCATAAACTTGAGGTTATGGATATTAACACACCATATTCCCAACCATATTTTAGGATTGAGGGATAAATAAACATACCTTTCTGATGACAGGGAGTTGATCAAATGAAGCGACGGTATGAATAGACTGGAATGGACCCTCGCACCATGAGCTGTTATTACGTTGTGTGCTTTCCGCAATCAGGACACGATTCTTAGCCCATATCGTCTGCAAAAAAATATACATAGTTGAACAGACGTTGGGATCATGTGCATGCAAGGTCATGAATAAGGGAATCAATGTGTGGTGAACAGGTTTTCAACTTGTGGTTTAATCCCAACGAGGCCTGGTCAGGGCTCGAATTTCATGCTGGACCGCAGGCCCGAGGCCAGTGATTTTAGCTTCAGTCCAGTAAACTTTATGCCGAACAAGTCCGGCGGTCTTGTGTGGGTTTTTTTGCATACTAATATAGTTACTATTACAAATAATTATATGAAATATATTATCTTTCATTAAAAAATGTATTTCAATCTTATTTAAAATAAAAGTGTTTGTTTTACTTGTCGTCAAATCAGTGTTCTGAGCACGCCTGCGGAACGTCAACCCGTTCTTTTTCACGTGCATCATATCAGGCTGCATACAAGTTTTCCATTCAGTTTACTCGAGCCTCTCCCTTGTACATCTAGTCTCAAACCATTTATATTTATGCACCCGGGGAGTGAGCGAGCGGGGACGAGGGAGTGATGTGTTGGTACCCGGCGCGGCGGCACACTTTTTACCGGTCATAAACAAAGGTTTATACACACCCACGTGACGCGCTCTCCACCAATAGGAATAGCGAAACTGTCTGAGGTATTTATGAATGCTACATCAGGTTCAACCTGCTAAAAACGTTCGGTTAGAAGCCTACAGCAACTTTCAATATTAGAAAGCATTTTGAGAAACATTTCGCTTTGAAGTAGTGTGGTTTCATGTGTAGATATCTGTTTTGATGCCCCGAAATTGTAATCTGAGATTTATTGCGTACATTTCTCAGATTGTGTATTTCTTTATACTTGGACTTAGAAGAGGCCATAGAGGCCATGACCTCCGTTGACCCTGGTCTTGGCCTTGTTGCCCTTTCAAAAGTTTCTCATTGATATTATGATTTAAGTGCACTTTGCAAAATGAAAATGGCCTTGCCCTCTCCGACTTTTAAGATTTAAGTGCCCTATGCAAAATGAAAATGACCTTGACCTCTCTGAAATAAAATTCCAAGGCCTGAAAACAGCTCTGGATTTTCGACAATATCATAAAAACGCTACCATCTTTTGAAACCAAATATTCGCAGGTTAATTTTATCGCATATATCTACAATTATTTTGGATTGGATTAAAACAAAACAAAACAAACGGTTCCAAAAACTTAAGGTCTACCTTCCCTTTAATAAGGCACAGAACTTCAATTTGTTTTAGACTTTGAAACATACCCTGACAGTATCTGCTCTTCGGAATCTCTTCAGCTGACGCAATCTCATGTACTCCGACTTGACCTTACGCTTGAGGTCAAAGGGCATCTTGCCAGTGGTTTTGTCTGGTGTAGAGGTCGATGACCTTGTACCAGGAGGGTTGGCTGAAGCCATGTTACCTCTGTTTTCTCTGCCAAAAGGGAAAGTAACAATGTTAAAATCTACTATGATGTGTAAATTGTAAACTTTCAAAGCATGTAGAATGTTTTTTTCTGTTAACAGATATGTACATAAATATTTCTCATCCATTAAAATATAAACAGTGAACTACATACCGTAGCGCGTGCGCGTAAAAAGTACCCAAGCTTAATTCACATAAAATAGCCGTTGGTTTGTTGATTGCCATAATTCCAAGATGGCTGCGTCGAGCAGGAATCGAGGAAATTAGACTTGGGGAGAGTCGGAGAAAGGTAGCAAAAACAAATTTATCGTTAATTTCTTTTTAATTAAAATTTTATTTGTTTCACTTTTCAATACACACAACTCAAGCTAAGAGTTAGGTGAACACATTCAGCCGGTTTATACTGCCGGGTGGCTCGTAGGGGAGGCGCCAGAATTGTTTTTATTTTTGGTTATTTCTTAGCTGCATGAGGAAACGGTATGGACGTGTAGCTAAGGATTCAGCTAGCCTTGGTCACACAAGACAAGTGGGGCTAATTAAATAATAATACATGCGGCGATGCACCCTCGCCTCGTTTACAACAAAAGAAAACATTCATCGATCAACTGTCAAATCGGTTAAACAAACAATCTTGCAATAAACTTAAACACTTACTGACAAGTTTCAGAAACCTTGAGAGAAGACAAATATCGTTAAAATATGGTTTTAAAACTAACGTGACTTTCCAGCACCACCAGCCATCCATCCAGCAGCTGACAACAAAAACACTTCGGCGCGAATTTTAATGCATGATGGGAAAGTTTATAAAGACAATCACGCCGCTGGGTGGCGCTGTTTTGTTTTTAATCGGATGCACAAACTAATTGGCGCCATTTTCACGTAACATTAATTCATCATGCTGACTGTATTACTTTTTCCAATCAATGAGCGAGTTATTTTAGCACTATAGTAGTTTTTAGTCCGTTTAATTGTTACGCAAGTGCAAACAATATTATTAATAAACGAGACTTTTCATAAAGCAATTGGTATTACTATTATTGTAGATAAAACAAAATACATTAGTAGGGGCTATTATGCCCACTCTCTTAATGTAAAAGAGTGAAAAAGCACTCTTTGAAGAGCCATATGAAGGACAACTCTTTTTCGAGTGGTATTCCACTCTTTTAGATTGAATTTTGCATCTTTTTGGGTGATTTTTCACTCTGTCCTGCAATGAAACCCCTCTAAAAGAGTGAAATTATCACCACTCTTTTTAAAGAGCCATGTGAGGGACAGCTCGAAATGTAAAGAGTGGTGTTCTTCACTCTTTTACATTTAGAGAGAATGTTTTATGGAAACAGAAAAAGAGGTAATCGCGTTTCAGCACTTTTTCTCAATTCTTTAGTGACTCGTACTTTGTCCATCCCTCGTAATCGTTATACTCGGTACGACTCCCCTCACACGTAAAGAGTTGTTGTCTCATCATCTTGTCCGAGTGGTGTCAGTTTCGCTGTTTTGAGAGTGAAAATCAATAATTTATGTGTCACTATTAGTGAAATTGGAACGAACATCACTCTAAATCTTTGACTACATCACTCAACGAAATGTCCCCTTTATGGCTCTTTGCAAGAGTGGTATGGCGGACAAAATTCAAACTTGTTTCAAGCTAGGCAGTGGACACTTTGGTAATTACTCAAAATAATTCACTTAAAACCTCACTTAACGAGTAATGGAGAGCTGTTGATAGTATAAAACAGTGTGAGAAACGGCTCCCTTTGAAGTAAGGTAGTTTTCGAGAAAGAGTTACTTTCCACGAATGTGATTTTGAGACCTCAGAATTAGATTTTGAGGTCTCGAAATCAATCTGAAAGCACACAACTTCGTATTTTTAATTTTATTATTATCTCGCAACTTCGACGACCAATATTGAGTTCAAATTTTCACAGTTTTTTTATGCATAATGTTGAGATACACCAAGCGAGAAGACTGGTCTTTGTCAATTACCAATAGTGTCCAGTGTCTTAAAGACAGAAGGGACTGATATTGCCTTTATAAAATGATAAATGGCATCTTGATATAAACTTGACTTTAAAACTATAATTTGACATTCCTGCTTCCAACTCACAAGTTTATGCCAACTCTGTTTCCCCCGAAACCATTAAGTCTTAGTCTAGAAAAACATACAGCTGTCAACCATTCTTCTTTAATCCACCCTCTGTCACCTCTGCCGTGTCAAAACTCTTTCATAGAGTATTTGAGGGGAAATAACCAAGAACCATCAACATTTCCTCTAAGTAACTTCTAAGGAACCTTCAGGCGAATCAGGCCTGAAGCCTTTTATTCTGAAAGCACACATTAGTGCAACAATAGTGTTTCTTTCGTTATTCTATTGCAACTTCGATGACCAATTGAGTACAAATTTTCACAGATTTGTTATCCTGTGCATATTTTGGGATACACCAAGTGAGAATTGGTCTTTGGCAATGCTTTTCTTTGATGAGGAAAAACATATTTGTGTGTGCTTTCTGCCCATGCACTCGTCCTTCATTTGGTTCCACTTGACTGTTTTTATTACACATTTTTTGTGTTTTGTGTTGTCATAGGTAGGCTTAGCCTTCGAAAACATGAATGTTCGAAAGACTCTGCTGAGATCGAAACGTGAGCCCGTCAGACCATAACTATTTTTGTAAATGCAAAACACAACAATCATTTTTCATAATAAGCTAAACCGCTTCCGATGGATTGGAGTCTGAATATTAAATAGGTCGCATATTGGCAGGTGTATACCCACGTCATCAGGGTCACGTGATGTACTTGGGCCTCAGTATGGTTGTCATGGGTAACCATAGTAACCAACATAATAAGCACAATGACAACCTCCATTCTCGGTCTGCGCATAATAGGGTAGCCACGCATGTAGCATACAGAAAAGTTCTTTATCCGCTTCGGGTTACTAAAAACACGTCTGTCCTTTGAATACCTAAATTCGGTTAGGATAACAGTAAAACATTGCTCCATGAGTAAACCGAAACGAAGAATGCTTGAGCACGCTATAGGTCTATGATCACATCACCCCCGCACGGAACGTTGGTTGCGGTGGTCCTTTCCAATAGTCGTAGCGACGTGCACGCACCTAAGGAGTACCTCCATGGTTCACGCAAGATGGCAAATTAATCTGGTTATTATTTTATCAACGAGCATGGTTTTATCTACCAAAATAAAAACCAGGCGTTTCCTTTTCTTTGTCTAAGTTGTACAAGAAATTATAATAGCCAGTTATTGACAGCTAAACTGGTCGACACACGAACAACTGTATACTGGGTTAATGGTCCAGTCATATCTACTACTGTGACGGTATAACAATTGCATACCCAATGCCGGGAGATAGGAATTAGTACCACCTCCATTCTCACTATCCAACCCCCATCCACAGATCGATATGCACGAAGCAAGAACACAATAGGGAATGAGACGAATGTCCGAATTTTGTCAAAGTGTGACCAACACAAACCCTAAGTTAGCCGATGTGAAGACTTTCTACGACCTCCATTCCTGAAAGACGATTGTACACCAGCAAACAAGCAGCTCCTATACGAAAACTCCACCTTAAGGCAATCGATATAGGTTTGATCTACCTCCATGGTTTGATCAAGAGGAGGGAACAGATGGTTTGAAGAAGCAAACACTCAACTACGAGATTCATACGACATCAAACTCATCCAGTCGAGTACAACAACAACAGCCTACTTCAATCTTCTTATTAGGTCATACACGACCCTGCCCCCGTTTGGGGGGAGGGGGAACCAACTTTAATGGCATGGCGGAACCAGAACCAACCCCTCCAGTTGGTGCAGTCACTTTAACGAAATTGCGAGCGAAAACACCAGATTCAATTCGAGTTCATCCTTACAACCCCAAAGCCCACGGCGCTTCCAAATATGAGATGGAACCAGAAACAAGACCTCCGGTAAGTAACACTTCTTTTCTATTTATATTCACAAATTTCAAATCAGGCAGATGTGCCAAGAATTTTATGCAAACCCAACAGTGCTATATTTTCTCCCGAGCTCTATGTTCGACAAACCATAGATCAAGGACAAACTGGCAGCCATTCCAAACGCACGCCATCAAATTGAGAAAATCCACAGTTAACGAAAGTCCTCTTTCTCTGTCTACACGTTCCATTGATAACGAATTGAGAAAACTGAATAAAAAAAAATATGGGCAACGGAAGCAGGTGATAATGGGGCTTATACAATGGTCGATAACTGTTTGCAGTGGACACTATTTGTAATTGTCAAAGACCAGTGTTCTCAGTTGGTGTATCTCAACATAATTACGCATAAAGTAAACCTGTGAGAACTTCAAATAAATTGGTCGTCGAAGTTGCGAAATAATAATGAAAGAAAAAACACCCTGGACACCCAAAGTTGTGTGCTTTCAGATGCTTGATTTTGTGACCTCAAATTCTGAATCTGAGGTCTCAAAATCAAATTCGTGGAAACCTACTTCTTTCTCGAAAACTGCAGAGGGAACCTTTTCTCACAATGTTTTATACTTTCAACCTCTCTCCATTACTCGTTACCAAGTGAGGTTTTTATGATAATAATTATTTTGAGGAATTACCAAAAGTGTCCACCACTTTACAAATCAATGGCCATAGGGGATCCCACTCAATGCATGGCTAAAGCTCAACGACTCTCTCAATGAATAGATCTATCAAAATGTGACTCTCTCAATGAAAAGCAGTTCATATACGAAAAGACCGTTCTTTTGATCCTTCTTTTGGGGTCTGGATTAAATAATACTACATACTTGTGCACGGGCACACACATTTCCAAGGAAAGCGAAAGTCAATTTGCGTTTTTACTCTGTGACGTGATGGGGCCTCTTTGGTTAAAAGTGTGTAGCCCGAAATACACAGATAAAAACCAATTGAGGCCCACCTTGCTGTCTTTGTCCATTATTGTTTTCTTGTGGTGTCCATTATTGTCCCCACTGTTTTGCACAAATATTGTGAGGGCAGTTCCACCCCCTGCCCCCTGGGTCGTGATGACGACATTACCTTTCTTAAAGGAACACGTTGTCTCGGATCGGTCCAGTTGGTCTTTGAAAAGCGTTTGTAACCGTTTGTTAAAAAATGCATTGTGATTAGAAAGATATTTTAAAAGTATAATACAATGATCCACACAAGAATCACTCGAAATTGCGTGGTTTTTCTTTTACCTCGTCGACAAACACGGTCGGCCATTTAAGGGAGTCACATTTTTGACTCCCATAAATGGCTGACCGTGTTAGTTCGCAAAGTAAAAGGAAAACCACGCACTTTCGAGGCAAATGTGTGTGGATCATTGTATTCTACTTTTAAAACAGCTTTCTACCCATATTATAACAAACGGTTACAAACGCTTTTCAAAGACCAACTCGTTCGATCCAAGGCAACGTGTTCCTTTAACGAGAGGCGTCTATAGATAACAAGTTTTTATTGCCATGCACATAGGCAACGGACCGTCTAAATTGCTCCTGCAATCTTAAAATGAAACCTAGTTTTAGTCCTTGAATATGGCGGTTGTCTTCTGCTATGCTTGTATGTTTAACCTTTGTTCAGTGTTGTAATTTAGACAGAGCCCAATTCGCACTACAAATTCCGTTGTTCAACATTGGCCGAGTACATAATAATTTTGTCCTTCTATCTCAACAACTTTTCCCTTTGTTTTGCATCAGAACTATCGACCTGATAAGATGACATATTTCAATATGGCCAAGAGGAAGTTACACATGCTGCTTCTGAGCCTAGTGGTCGGTGCCGTAATTCTTGCAGTCTTTCTTGCAATCATCTTACTCATCCACCACAGTAAGTTTCGGTACCAAACAAATAAACCAGCCAAATGCAAATAAAGTCATTTTCCCAAAGTGTAATGACATTGGGAGTCATATCCTTGCTTTCCAAGACTGGATCATCCCACTCTAAAATAAAATAAGGGGGGGGGGGGTAGAGCACGGCCTAAGAATTTTTTTAAGACACTGGACACTATTGGTAATAATTTGTCAAAGACCAGTCTTCTCACTTGGTGTATCTCAACATATGCATAAAATAACAAACCGTTCCACATTAATCATTACAAACAAAGGTTTTAGGCTAATAATTATTTGGAGTAATTACCAACAGTGTCCACTGCCTTTAAGGGTCAGAAAACTATTCCCACTCTAGACACCTTGATTCCAAGTCTGAGACTGCAGTTAATATTCCTCTGCATCAGCCACGCAGAATCCCCACCCCCGCAGATTTGCTATCACACGCTCTAACTCGCGGCCAATGACGGAGGTTAATCTGCAAGAGGGCGCTATTGCATAAATATTATAGCCACGATCACAAGACTTGGAACGAAGACTATTTCCACTCATGTACAAAGCACATAATTATCACATTTCCAGGTAAGGGAGTGTAAATTTATAAACTTTGTTCAGGGCACCACAGCAAAAGCACAGGGCTCCACGGCAATTGCTATGGGTGTTGTATTGAGGCCAGCATGTCGAACGCAGACCTCACCCTGTAAAAAGTGTTGCCGTTTGTAACTAACCAAAGAAATAGGGCTCAAATAATCCTGAACAATAGCTGGGCATGTGTAAAGAAGTATTTTCGGGTAAAATTTGTCGAGAAATGCACAATGCAAAGTATATTTTCATGTTGGATGTATGGATTAAAATATTGGTGCCGTCCAGCGCCGGGATGAAGTGGGAGGCTGCCACACCCGGCCTTTAAAGGTTTTGAAATGATATATTTATATTGACACTTAACAAAACATGTACATAGCTCATTATGAGCTTATAACTTCTGCCAATGGCTTCGGACTGGCACCCAACAAAAACATGCACTAATAGGGAGACCAACTACATATTAAAGAAAGCTCAGTTGGTTGAGCGCCAGCACGTTCATTATAGGTCCCAGGTTCAAATCTAGCTCCAGTCAAATTTGTCTTTGTTCGACCAAAGTATACCGATTTTTATTTTATTTTTAATTTTTCCCTTTTAGAAAATCAAACAGCAGCTGCTGAGACAACTCGAGAAGCTCTTCAACAAAGTTGACCTTCGCTGGAACATGAAAATAAAAACCAACAGCCAAATTTCCTCTCATTAGAAAATAGACATTTTATTTTGCGTTTTTTTTTGTACAAAATTAATCAAAAGCAATTTTATATTTAATAATTAACTTACTGACCAAGTCATGGTGTTTTACGATACAAGTATCGAACCTTAAAGGTATTATACAGGGTTTGTCTAGCTGACTAAACAGTCATAGTGTTAAAGATCAAAGACCAGTCTTCTTACTTGGTGTATCTCAACATGTGCATTAAGCATGAAATAACAAACCTGTGGAAATTTTAGCTCAATTGGTCGTCGAAGTTGCGAGACAATAATGAAAGAAAAAACACCCTTGTCACACGAAGTTGTGTGCTTTCAGATGTTTGATTTCGAGACCTCAAATTCTAAATCTGATGTCTCAAAATCAAATTTGTGGAAAATTATTTCTTTCTCGAAAAGTACTCCATTTCAGAGGGAGCCACTTCTCACAATGTTTAATACTACCAACCTCTCCACATTACTCGTTACCAAGTAAGGTTTTATGCTAAAATTATTTTGAGGAACTACAAAATGAACATGAAATATCAAACCCTGTGTCAACCGTGGGTTCAATCTGTTGTGCGATTCAGGAGAAAAACCATGCAAACATTTTCAGCATGTCAACAAAACAAATTGTCCTTCGTTTAGGTTTTCAGATACAGATAACAATATTTCTCAAGAAAAAAATTGGTTTACATGTAGATGAACATCATGATCAATAAAATTTGGACTCGCAACTTGACAATGACGTGTGAACCCTTTACAATACCTTTAATAAAAACTGTTTTCCAATTTCTGCCGGGAATGTGTGTGGGTGGTCGGGGGGATAGGGACAAAGTTATCTTTTAGTACTCACTCAAGTACATTGTATATTGCCAACAAGGCACACAATGGACCAGTTGCTTTTTTACTTGGTAATGGGGTTTGGTGCAGGAATCGGATAGTTGCAATAAACACTTACTTTTTAAGTCTTGGTTTTCTTTCAAATGTTCCATTAACTTTTGTACAATTAAATTTTGTACATACATTTAAAGAACTCAAGTGTTTATAATGCATGGGGTTAAAAAAAGTAAAACAAAAACTTGCCTGTAAATAAAACTTATGTGTTCTTTTTATTTGTAAGAACTGTATTAGAATGGCCATTTTTTGTTTTAAGTAACTCTTTCTTTAATTTATATTACATGTAAATTATATGCATGTGTGCTGCAGTTTACATGTACATTTTTACATTGTACATATACATGTATACCTATTTTAGCCTAGATTTAACACATGGGTATTAAATTTACAAATTTATTTTAATTGCAAGTTGGTAATCGGTGAATAATGGTTTTGGGTTTTGTTTGGGGGAGGGTGGTCAATAAATAACTTTCATCACTGAGTGTTATGAGTGTTATCTCAACTCACTTAATTTGTATTTCGTACTGTAGAAGTTTGGATGTTAATAAACAAAATTGTTGTGAGTTTATTACTCAAGGCCCAAGACCATTATTATAATAAGCATAACTGCAGTTCTCCCTCGAAGACTTAGTGTGTTTCAATGGCGTAGCTGAAAACCCCAAAACAAGGAATCAGCTTTGCTTTATCGCAGAACAGCAGAGCTCACAAAATTACATTTTGAGAAAGGCAAGTACCGAGATATAAGCTATTTGCAGGCCTCATTCGTCACGGAAGAAACAAAGTAGAAATTTACAATTTCCTCATGGGGTGCCTTTTACCAAGGAGAACATGCCTTGGTGCCCTTGCCCCTTCAAAAACGAAGCAAAACAGGGCTGTATTTGCCGTAGAAAAAGCCTTGAAAGTGTAAAAAGAAACCGCAATAGGACATGTTGTATTCATGATTGAAACTTTGAAATGGAAATAAATACCTTAAATTATCCAGAAATTATCTTATTTTTCAGAAACCAATATTTTGGAGTTCGGATGTTATGCCATGGAAGAGCTGAACAACTGAAAAGTTGCACGTGTGACAAAATCATGTAATCCAAGATATATTAGTAACATTTCATTTCAATGTTACCAAAACAGGCAGCTTGTTCTATACATTTGTTAAATTACACCAACAAAGGAAAAAAGAAAAGACAAAAAAGAGAGTCTTTTAGAATTTGTAAAATGGGCGTTACCAAAGCATTCCATCAGTAATAATTTTATGCATGACAAGCTGTTACATCCAAGTATTAGTTATATACATAAGACAGTTAAAAATAAGGTTGGAGGTGACACACCGGTTTCAAAACTTTTGTTTCTAGAATACGTGACGTGGCAATTGAAACACACGTACAGTCTTTAAAAATACAGATACTTTTTATAGGCACTTTTGCAAATAAAAAGCAAATGCAAAATGAATGAGGAATAAAAAAGTAATGACAAAGTTGCTTGATAACTTGTGTCCATAAATAACTTGTGTGATCATGTTTCCGAAGATTTGCAGAACGCTGAAGAGTTCTTCAATTGGAGACTGTTGGGGACTCTATAGCCATTTCCCGATAAAAAATAATCCCCCTAGAGTTTTTAACCCCATCACCACCCCAGGCAACCGTTCTCACTAATCAAGTTTCGTAACTTCCGTGAGGAACCATTTCCCAGAAATAAGCACGGTCGCTTCATACTCACAATCAAACCCCAAAAAATTTGGTAAACATGTCAGCCAATGTGGACGTCTCAACAGTATGGACACAAAAGTTGGGGCAAGTCAAACTTGCTTTTGTTCTCACTAGCTGCTTCTTATCGGGAAATACGTTTAAGCCCTGGGTTATCTCCCTTAACCCCTACCCACGAGCAGGGAGGATTATTTCCTGTGAATAAGTTATTTTATCAGCGTTTTCTTTTGTAGTGTGAAAAGATTGACCAAAAATACCTGGGAATTTTCAAGGGAAATAGCTTAAGTGTGAAAAGGGCTTATGTGGCAGCAGACTTACCAGGTAAATCCAGTGTTCTTAGCGAGCGATGTGCACATGCTAAGATGACAAAATCAACAGAAATTTACCTGGTTAGTCTGCTGCCACCTAGCGTTCAAAAGTCTCCCATTGTTCATGTGTTCAAGTCTATAAAATACAATTATGTACATAAACATTCAGTTTGGATCACCATCATGGAATGACTAAGTTTCACAGAGCTACTTAGGAGCAAATCTTTTACCGGCAAAACATGCATCATTTGTGATCGGTTTCTTGCAAACATCCGCTCATCAGAAATTGGTTGAGTAATATTTTCGGCTTAAACAGCTCAATGAACTGGGGTCCAGGGTCCAATTTCATAGAGCTGCTTAAAACAGCACAAAAAGAAGCTAGGTATAACAAAGTTATGCTTACCAGAAAAAAGTTACCAGCTAAACTATACTACCACGTCGCATGTGTAAATTGTGACTGGCAACTGCTCATTTCTGCTTAGCAGATAATAGTTAAATAGTTAAGTAATATTTTCGATTAGATGATTCAAAATGTCCACAGATTTGCATTAAACTTACAGTTTGAAGATGATGATAGAAGAAATCTTCTCTTCAAATATTACTTAAAAACTGAGGTGCTGTAGCTTTTTGAGAAATGAGAGAAACAAGTCACAAATGATCTTCGTCTCAGTGAGAAATTATTAAGCATGTAAAAAAACGTATTAATCAGTTAATGCTTTTATACCATAACATACCATAACTAGTTAAATTATTTTTGTGACATTGTTTTACTTATTTCTCAAAAACAACAGCACCTCAGTAACTAACATTTTAAGCAGCTCTATGAAATTGGGCCCAGTTCAAACAACGTTACGACTTGCTTGAAAGTAAGGTTGAGCAAATCAATTAGAAAACTTTACTACAATGCATGATGCTCGGGTGACGGAGTACAGTGCTGAAGAAGATCAATTTTCTTGATGGAATACAAATAGAAGCAGCAGCAGAGAATACCAAGAGATTTACCTCACAGACTCTCACGCTTCTTTTTCTTCTTCTTTTCTGATCCCGGCTGTAAAAAAAAAGAAAAAATGAGGGGGGAATGTTATTTTAAAATTGCCTTTTATGCAAGCTCTTATCGCCTTTAATCAACAACTATTTACTTTTATCAGCACCAAATAAGTACCAAATATTCAATACAAATAAAATCTGCCATCATTCACAGAGATTTTTTACATAATCTTTTTTAGGATATCTAAAGTATAGACAATGTGACTCATGTTTACATTCAGACCGCCCTCTGTTGCTAAACGTTGTATACATCATTTTTCGCCAGGCAAAATGACGCCTAGTCATGGTAAGATTGCATACACTTTCCAGCTGGCTGCCAAAACACAAAGGTGTTGCCCGGCGGTTTGCGCGCGAATGGTGTTATGGTTTTCGAGTGACGTCAGAGGTCAAATCATCTATAAGCCTCAAGGTAGTTTTTATTATCCTAAAATCAGGAGAAATCCTGATATATCATGCTTGATGTTTAGTTTATTAGGAGCAACATTGTCGATCAGGGTTGGATTGATTCGGTCTTCACAGTTTTCAGACGGCAATTCCTTTGTCATCATTTCAACAATGTTAATAGTAATTGGTTTCTTTCTTAGCCCTCTTCTCTACATTTCTCAAAATCCAATAAAACAAATGGTTGTCAAAATTTAGCTCAGTTGGTCATCGAACTTGCGAGAGAGTAATGGAAAGAAAAAACACCCTTGCCCGCACAAGTCGTGTGGTTCCAGGTTCTTGATTTCAAGACCTAAGCTGGTCTCGAAATGAGGTCTCAAAATCAATTCAAATGTTTTACTGAGAAATTACTTCTTTGTCAAAAACTACGTCACTTCAGAGGGAGTTGTTTGTCACAATGTTTTACACTATCAACAGCTCTCCATTGCTCGTTACCAAGTAAGTTTTTATGCTAACAGTTATTTTGAGTAATTACCATTAGTGTCCAGTGCCTTTAATAGAACAAACGACATGCAAATATGTGACTGTCACAGCTAAGATTGACCTACCGTTTTGGGTTCAGAGATAGACTCATCCCCTCCTTCTGAGGGTCTCTTCTTTTTCTTCTTCTTTTTCTTTTCTGATGATGGAGTTACTGGCGTTTCTGAAAAATAAAATTTAATATAGACGAAGATAATTGCACATTCTTTATTGTCTCAAGTTCCAAAGTTTAGATTGTCCAGTCTTGCATTACAAAGTGAACTTTACAGTACAGCCAATTTGGAATTACACATAGACCACAGCCGAGGCTGGTCCATTTGGAGCAACATTGTTGATCAGGGTTGGATTGATTCGGTCTTCACAGTTTTCAGACGGCAATTCCTTTGTCATCATTTCAACAATGTAGTGTTCCTTTCAGATCCATATTCTCATTATTTCTCCACGTCTGTGGTAGAAAAAAAGTATCTTAAAGGGTCCATGTAACTTTTGTAGGAAAAAAACCCACAATGTCCACAGATTTACACTAAACTAACACAGTTTAAAGATAATGATAGTAGAAAGCTTCCCTGAAAATATTACGTGCCGAGGTGCTGTAGGTTTTGAGAAATGAGTAAAACAATCATGAAAATAATTTTCGTCTCATGAGACGAAAATTATTTTAATCTTTTACAAACGTATTTTCATGACATTGTTTTACTCATTTTTAAAAAACTACAGCACCCCAGTAGTAAATTTGAAGGGAAGCTTTCCACTAGCATTATCTTCAAACCCTTAAAGTTTAATGTTAATCTATGGACATTTTGAAAAAGTACCCAAATCCTTTAAGTTTCCACATTATCAATGTTTGATCCAATATCAAAGTTTAATCCAATCTTGATCTTAAAGGCATTTTTTTTCTTCTTATTGGTATCACTTTTTGAAACTGTTTCAATTTAAACAAGTACTAGAGGAGATTTATCTCATTTTTCTTTTGGTTAATGTTGTTCAACATGCAACAGAATTTGAAGATATTTATCAGACTAGAAAAAAAAGCAAGACCGCCAACCTTGTCCAGTCATAAGCTTACTGGTCTATAAGTTGAAATCGATACCTGTGGGTCCATGAATTTCGAGCCCTGTAGCGGTAGGACCAAGCAGGGGTGCGGTTTTGCGGCCTTTACCAATAACTGTTGGTCATTGGTCAGTGATTTACCAATGGCCAATTCAACCACAACCATTATCGGTCATGACCTTTGAAACCCGATCTCATCAGAAAATGTGATGTGCTTTTTATTTTTATACCTTCGGCAGATTCAGCGTCTTCGCTTGTTTTTTTCGGTTTCTTCTTCTTGTGTTTTTTCCCTGTCTCTTCCTCATCGTCTTCTGGCTCTGATTTAACCTCTTCTTTCACAGCGGACTTTCTCTTCTTCTTCTTTTTCTTTTTTTCTGTTTCCTCGTCGTCGCCATTCTCCTCGGGTTCGACTTTCACTCTTTTTGACACGACTGGCTTTTGCTCGTCTTCGTCCGAATCTTCGTCGAATTTTCGCTTCTTCTGCGCCGAGGGGAGGGTGGAGTCCTGGGCGGGGTTGTAGGTGCGGATTTCACTCTTGTTCTCGTATTTGTCTGCTCTGGCTTTTCCCTTTGCAGTTCCACTGATACGATGTGTCTGCCAATATCAAAGAAGAAATCTTTATAGTTAAAAACAACCTCTATCTTTCAAGGAACACTCTACTAGGGTTGAAACGTTGGGTAATTAACTTATTTGTGCAGCTAAAAACATATTCAAACATTTTGTTCACCACTTGAGTTTGCTTAAGGTGGAACAGTTGATCAGGGTTGGATTGAATCGGTCTTCACAGTTTTCAGACGGCAATTCCTTCTTCATCATTTCAACAGAGTTCTTACCTATAGTTATCATCGCATTGACATCATCCTGCCGGCATCTTAGAATAAAGGCCCGGTCACACAGGTCTCGATAACGTGAACCCTTACAATAGACGCCCTCGATAGGTGGAATAAGCGTGCGCGTACTCAGCGCTGAGCAGTCCAGCCAATAGAATGCGTTCTCTTTGCGTTGTTATCATTATCGCTGCAGTGCGACCGGGCCATTACAATGGTGAAACAATGGAAGTGCACAAATTACCAGTGCCATGCACTCAACATGCAAATGAGCCACCTCCTTTTGACCTCTATGGTTTAAAAAAAAAAAGGATTTGTTTTACTTCCAACGATTGCTTACCATTCCACTCTCCAGTTGTCTTAGCCTGGCCTCAATCTTGGCTCTACTCTGAATACCGATCTCTAGATCATTATCTTCACCCAAAGCATCCACTCGTATTGCAAGGGAAGCCTTAGCAGCAAGCATTCTAGACAACTGTAAAAGAAAAAAAAATAAGTCAAGAGGAAAAAGAAAATGAACATGTTAGGCAGGAATGATATTCGGTCCTTGGGAAAGTATAAAGTCTGACCTACACTCATGGTGTATGCTTTAAAGGCAGTGGACACTATTGGTAATTACTCAAAATAATTATAAGCGAAAAAAACTTACTTGGTAATCAGTAATGGGGAAAGGTTGATGGTATAAAACATTGTGAGAAACGGCTCCCTCTGAAGTAACGTAGTTTTCGAGAAAGAAGTAATTTTCCACGAATTTGATTTTGAGACCTCAGATTTAGAATTTGAGGTCTCAAAATCAAGCATTTTAAATTACACAACCTCGTTTAACAAGGGTTTTTTTTCTTTCATAGTTATCTCGCAACTTCGACGACCAATTATGCTCAAATTTTCACAGGTTTGTTTTTTTATGCATATGTTGAGATACACCAAGTGAGAAGACTGGTCTTTGACAAGAGTTTACTGGTCCGACTCTAAATACACCAGCCTCTGGCCTACAGTCCTGTGCAAGTTTCGAGCTCGGCTCAGAGTCCCACAAATTGTTTTTCTAACAAATTCATTCATTATATGAATAAAGCTTCAAGTCGCATCCGATTCCGAAACAACTGTTGATCAGGGTTGGATTGATTCGGTCTTCACGGTTTTCAGACGGCAATTCCTTTGTCATCATTTCAACAGAGTTCCTGTGCAACTTTTAAATTACCTTAGACAGCAATAACAACAACAACAAAAACAACAACAACAACAATATTCTACTGACCTTTCCTTTGTTCTTCTGGGCCGTCTGTCCAACTATTGATGCATGATAAATCAGACCATATTTGGGTGTGTCTTTCTTTGTCTTAAGAGCTCTAAATAACGCCTTCTCTGCCCCCAAGATCTGAACTGTCGAGGCAGGATGCTTCGCTAGATTCATCAGAGAACCTGAGCAGACAGTCAAAGAAAATTTCAAAATCAGATTAAAGGGCGTTTTGCTTAATTTTGCAATTCAACAGCTATTGTACCTTGAGTCTAAAATAATCATTAGTCTAAAATGTTGAGTTAGGCAAGTGTTTCTGCGTAGTTTTGTTCCATCTTCGTAACACCATTGATCAGGGTTGGATTGAATCGGTCTTCACATTTATCAGACGGCAATTCCTTCGTCATCATTTCAACAGTGTCACTCTTCTTCCTTACTCGACTAGCTTACATTTTGAGAGAAGTTTTTTTCAGTACCAAATTCAAATTACTTCTCCACTTTGTAGAAAACTAACAACACAGATGGCAACATTTTCAAAAACAATATCATCTTTCACACAGATGTATAGTCCTGTATAGTTCAAATTTTGTCAATAAAACTAGAAAACCCTAGAAAGCTTTCTAATTTTGTTAATGTTACCTGCATGAGATATGAGTCTTGCACCCACAAGTTCACCGACTAAGGTCGTTAGGTTTGGTGCGATGGCTTGCATTCTGTTTTTTAGGTAGTCGTATAACTGTGCTCTGTACTCTGTGATCTCTATGACCTGCAAAGACAACAAATACACGACAAAATGCCAAATTAGGGGACTGCCTGTCACAAAGCTGCTTAGCAGAAAAAATTCATGCTTTACAATGGGTGCGTTCGAATAGCCTCCCTCTGGGTCGACCCCATAGTGCTCGCTCAGGTGAGCCCCTAAGCTAAACAAACTATTACTAACCCTCTTGTGGTGATGTCATGCACCTGGGGCCAGCCCCAAGTGACCAACTCCACAAGCAGGGCACTTGGGGCCGACTCACGTGAGCTAATCGATTGTACCCAACTATTATGTTAATCAAAATTTAGCAGGTCACCAGTCACAGATTGTGAATAAGAAATAGCGATTCCTTGGTGATCATTTCTGGTAGGCATATCTTCGGTGTGCTTAGCTGTTTATCTTGCTTAAGCAGCTGTGTATAGTTGGGCCCTGGTTGGAAATTTGTATGCATAATTTATTATACAGTTCGTCCCACTATATTGAATATTGCACAAAATTAAAGCTGAATGAAATTAAACATTATCATTATTATTGTTAATTGATTCCTCTGTAATTCACAGAACAAGTTCTGAAAACAAGTTCTTTTATATTGAAGAGAGAACACCCAAACCTTGGATCAAGGAGAAAACTTGTTTAAAATGAACTTATATCATAACAACATCTTGAGCACTGTTGATCAGGGTTGGATTGATTCGGTCTTCACAGTTTTCAGACGGCAATTCCTTTGTCATCATTTCAACAATGTCAATCTGTTCCCAAGAAGAAAAAAATTCCCAAATGTTGTGGCATTGGGGGTAAAGATATTTGAATAAAGCCTTTACCTGTTCACATAGATAATGAATATTCATGATGTCTGCTTCAGATATTTCTGTTCCCATGGAGATCTCTGCAGCTAGTTTCACCTGCTCTTCTAATTCCTCAGGGAGGATTTCTGACATGTCGAGGGTGGCTGCTTTTGTCCTGTCACCTGCAAAAGAATTAATAATCCAGATATCAGAGTACAGACAATTTGAAATCAAGAAAACAAGAAGGACAAACAAATCCAACTGTCTTGTAACAACAGTTTTATAAAAGAGAAAAACCCAAGCAAAACCATTGATCAGGGTTGGATTGAATCGGTCTTCACATTTTTCAGACGGCAATTCCTTCGTCATCATTTCAATGGCATTTTATTCTTGCAGCAGTTATGGCCCTTTTTTTTTTTTATAGTTCAGGCTTTGGCTCTCGGGGGAAATCCCATATAAAAATTAACTTCATACAGTTTTCAAAAGCCCAAAAACAGAACCAGAGTTGTGGATAAATGTTATTGCTAAGAATTTCTATACTTTACCTCATGTTTTACAGGTGTGGAATTTCATCTTTGAAAGGGCAAGGCTGTTTTAATTTTAAAAAGGGCACTTCAATGTGAAACTTTTGAAGGGGCAACAAAGCCAAGACCAGGGCATTGACTTCCTTGGCCTTCATGTAATTTCAGGCCTGGTTGTAGTGGCGTTCCAGCCTTAGCTGTAGTCGCCATTTTGGACACAGCCTACATCTCCAATCAATCAATCCAAGCTTGGCATTAATAAAAACAAGATAAGACTCTTCAGCTATAGTAACAACCTTCAATAAAATCCTGTTTCTTGTAAAAAAGAATTCGGAATATTCTCTGCTTTCCGGTAACTCGGGGGGGAAACACTGCCTTTGACACTTTCATGTTGTACTTTAAATTACAAACTTTGCACATCAGGGAAACTTACCCAATAATTTGACAATCTTGGCAAAGGCCAGATTATCTTGGACGAGCTTTCCTAGTTCCGGAAAATGCCATCCGTACCATTCCCGACACCTCATGATGTAGTTATTCAGTTCTTTGTCCAAGTCGTCGAGAAGTGCTGAGGTATCGATCAAACATAACAAATATCAAGTCAAGTACGAGGTTTATAATGCCAAATAATAAACTACAAGGGAAACTAACTACGAATACCTTTTTATGAGTCGAATACCTTTTTATGAGTAAAGAAAAGTTTACTATAGCAGGATTTGAACCAACGACATCTGATTTACTATGCCAACTGACCTAGTCCAGCCCTACGCTGGCGATCTCCAAATTTTGTTGATATCTTTGTTCGGGGAGTGCCAGTCTGAAGCCATACAACCGTTAACTGGCGTGTAGCCAGGGACCACACCCAAGTTTACGATACAGCATGGGAAGCGACAGGTTAGGGATAATCTTACAGGCATGTATGCTTCGCTTTTGAAAGGGCAATGGCACCAAGGCATTTTCTCCTTAGTAAAGGGCACCCTATGGGGAAATTGTAAATTTCTACTGCAGCATTTCAAGGGCACCAAGGCAATGACCAGGGGGCATGGAGGCAATCGCCTTCGTTGTCTCCGTGAAGTATCAGGCCTGATCTTAAGGGGATTAAGTCTTCAAGCATTTTAATGACTTAATGTACAGGCTTGTTATCCGAGTAACGACTGAAAATGTTGAGGTAGATTGCTCAGAGATATTGTCGTCACAAAGACAAGGTGGTTAAATTGACAGTCGGCAAACCGTCCCCAGCCTTGCTATCAGGCGCAAATTAACTCATCATAGCAATGGAGTGGACCAGAAATTCACTTGTAATGAAGTTGGGAATTATAATTTCTTCTACACTGTGTGTACAAAACTAAAAGTATTCAAAGCGCGTCATTTAAATTTGTTTCAATTTGTCAGTCTTGAGATCATCAGATATATTCAAGATGTTGTAACTTAATCTGGCCGAGATGGGACAGGTTTCAAACAAATTACGTAGACAACACAAGTGTGAAAACAATACAGGCTATTGATTGACAGTTGTATAAAATCATGCGTTGGTTATTAACACTGAATTCCTTCTTAATTATCTCGTTATGCTACTTGGAACACTCACATATTGCTTGCACTATCATTGTGTCCACCTTGTCGGGGCTGAATTTAAGCTTGTAGCGTGATAGACTGCAATAAAAATGTCACACAAAAGAAATCAAGCTAAAATTAAGGAATTGTTAAATCTTTAAGAAGAGAAACATATTTTTGTCAACTGATGAAGGTGGCCACAAGAAATTAAAGGCAGTGGACACTATTGGTAATTGTCAAAGACTAGCCTTCACAGTTGGTGTATCTCAACATATGCACAAAATAACAAACCTGTGAAAATTTGAGCTCAATCGGTCATCGAACTTGCGAGATAATAATGGAAGAAAAAAAACACCATTGTCCCACGAAGTTGTGTGCATTCAGATGGTTTATTTCGAGACCTCAAGTTCTAAATCTGAGATCTCGAAATCAAATTCATGGAAAATTACTTCTTTCTCTAAAAACTACGTCACTTCAGTCGTTTCTCACAATGTTTTATACCATCAACCCCTCCCCATTACTCGTCACCAAGACCGGTTTTATACTAATAATTATTTTGAGTAATTACCAATAGTGTCCACTGCCTTTAATGCAATTGTCAGCAGTTTTATACATATCATCAGGGCTCGAATTTGGGGTAATATTCCACAAGACTGCATGTCTTGTAGGTCAAAATTTTTACCGGACCAGAATTTATTTCTTGATGACCAAGAAAGTTAAATATGTGAACTGTTTATACAAGCAATACGAAAACAGAATGCCCCCTTATCGAACATAAAATGTATAGATGTGTGAATATTATAGATTCTTCTCATTCAGTCTGTTCATATTGGTAAGGCGAATGCTTTCCACAAGACACATAAAACATATACAGGTATTATTTGTAAGAAAAAATGCTCAGTCTGGGAAAGTCACCAACCTGTGAGCCAGACCAAGTGTCATTGCAGTCAGTTCTCTCTCGGGGAGTCCAGGTACCAGGTTGCTGAACTGTGAACGAATTCCTCGCATCAACTCGGCGATCGATGAGTCGTGAACACATGTGAGCTCAAGTTTGTCCTGAACAAACACATCCAGATGAATCAAAATGTTAATACAATATGTAATAGCTTTGCTTTGACTGTACATAATGCAACCTATAAAACAAGGCGACACAGCCAAACAAGAAGTGCTTCTTTTGGCCAATGAGAAAATAGTGTTGACCCATCGTATAACACAGTAGGTCTCGCACCAGTTCACACAACCACCATTTTGTAAGTGAACATCTGTATGGAATTATCCTCAAGGGATTTGTGCCATTTTGTAAATCTGTGTCAAATCGCAAACTACACTAATTATGCAAAACACTCAGAGATATTGTCGTCACATAGACAAGGTGGTTAAATTGACAGTTGGCATACCGTCCCCAGCCTTGCTATCAGGCGCAAATTAACTCATCATAGCATTGAGCTTCAGGTTTCGCAACAATTGAAAATTATCTTATCCAAAAGACTGTTAATAGACCTTTATGCATGACAACATTCCGCTGACATCTTTGAGGAAAATGTACATACACAGCGCACTGGACGAACCATTGAGGAACCAAATTTATACATTCCCTTAAACTGCTTGGTCTACAAAATTAACCATGTCTGTCCTTGAAATATCAAGTTTCATTTCCTTCATCGAAAGACAAAAAAAAAAAAAAAACGTTATTTCTGGTCAGATGAGAGTCTGGTTCTGGCTTTACCTTGATGATTCCGCCAAGTTTGGCGTCAGCCACAGCGAGTTTGGTGTGGGCATCTTTGGCAACGATTTTCTTGAGGATTTTCTTGAGACTTCTGTTGAGTTTGCCTTCAATTGCAGCAGTTGCAGCTACAGTAAAAATATATATATATAAAAGCATGTTGTGAAATGAGTAATAGCAATAAGACAGGGGCATCTCTGTTTAGGGAAAATATACTTAAAAAAGGGTATGAAAGAATATATATTTGGTTTGCGGTAACACCATGTGTGTATCTACTTGCCAGGTAGAGTTTGTTCTTTAGAGTATAGTAGTATAGTAGATTTATCAGATTATTCGGGAGACTTCTCCCTTCTGAAAAGAACTGTCCTGCTTTTAAACTACTACCTGGGCAGAAGGTATAGAAAATTGGCTGGGACTACTACTTTAGCTTATTTGATCGTGATTAACTGCACTACCGCGAAGTGAGTTCTTAAATTGGTCTCAACGCTTCGACCAGCTTGCTCTAGTCATCGTCAGGAGACTGTGTATGAAAGAAGTTATCTCAGAGGAGGTAGTGACAAAATGAGCATTTCAGTGTCATCAGATAGTCAGGCTCTCATTGCATCATCATTGATAACTTCAAGCACAATTCAAATAAGTATCCTTTTAAATAAACAATAAAAATACTGAAATCAGAATAATACTGAAAATTTGTGGCACCAAGTGCAATGGCACCAAGTGCAAAACAAGGGCAACTAAAGAGATTGTAGGAAATGTTCAAACCTGCGAGAGCTTCTGTTGTGTCTTGAAATTTCTCAAACTGTTTTAGCTTCACTCTGAAATAAAAAAAACCACATAAAATGATTGTCTATTAATTCATACATCTTAACAAACCAGCCCTCTACTGTAGTCATTTTAGGCGAAGACAAAACGTGACAAGTCATATCGTGTTGGGATGTTCAGACCATGGGATTGAATGGTCTGATGGCGCCTTATCCACAATGTCTCCTGGTGTTTACCTAGTGCATCAAAATCATGTTAGAAATGGAGTGATTAGGTCGAAACAGTCTCTCGGTGGTTAGATCAAATCTTTAAATGGGCAGCATAATAGAATGGCATTCAGACCTGGAATTTCATCTTTGAATGGGCAAGGCCATTTTCATTTTGAAAAGGGCACTTCCATTGGAAAATCTTAAAGTCTATGGGAATTTTCGAAGGGGCACCAAGGCCAAAACCAGGGCAACAGAGGCCATGGCCTCGTGGCCTCTGTAAGATTCCAGGCCTGGGTATTGAATACGCATATTAAAGTAAAACAACTTCAATCAAGGGAAGGGGATGGAGATGTTTTTGCAACATCTTAGGGGAGCCATTACTCACATTCTACTTGCTCCCTCCGGATTTGCAAAATCTTTGTAGAGATTGTCAACTTGATTGAGTTTCTTCTCATCAAGAAGCTGAAGAAGTAAAAAACATATGCAATCGATAATAAGCATAAATCAAACATGAAATATACTAAGCATAAATCACACATGAAATATACTAAGCATAAATCACACATGAAATATACTAAGCATAAATCACACATGAAATATACTAAGCATAAATCACACATGAAATATACTAAGCATAAATCACACATGATATACTAACGATATAAAATCATCATCATCATCATCATCATCATTCTCTTGATCCATAAGGGGGGATGTAGAGCCGCCTAACCAATGCGCTCTGCTGCCGAGTGCCACAGCTGCCCAGTTCGGGACTCGAAGTCTGCTTCCAGTTGGCCGACCCAGGTGCTGCGAGGTCGGCCTCTTGATGTAAAATGCAGAACCTAAAATAGTTGCCATTTTAGTATTTATAGCAATTTATCAGTCATCTAAGAGCTTTGTGCTTTAAAAGAAATACTTATTGCCCCAATGACGTTTCATGAGCCCAAATTCAATTAGTAACTGTGTATTGTCAAAACTTCACCTTTTTGATGTATGGCAGCAATCACAACCAGTTTGTTGGTCAAATGGAATTATATGAACTCGCTTCAAAGGACATCACATTTGACAAACTTATTATTCAAATTTGAAAAGGAGGAAATATTAGCATAAAAGAAGGACAACCTCTTCTATTGTCGCTATGCATCATTCATTTTCCTTGGTTCATTTTGAAATTCAACTAGCTTTCTGTTTTCAGACCCAAGTATTTTGTACTTGGACTTTAAAACAGGACATTTAAAAAAACCCAAGCAAAACCATTGATCAGGGTTGGATTGAATCAGTCTTCACATTTTTCAGACGGCAATTCCTTCGTCATCATTTCAATGGCATTTTATTCTGGTTTAGATGGTTGACTTCGAGACCTCAAGTTCTAAATCTGAGGTCTCGAAATTAAATTCGGGGGAAATTACTTCTTTCTTGAAAACTATGTCACTTCAGAGGGGGGAGACGTTTATCACAATGTTTTATACCATCAAACTCTTTCCCATTACTCGTCACCAAGTAAGTTTCTTATGCTAATTATTATTTTGAGTAATTAGGCAACCAATAGTGTCCACTCACCACTGCCGTTAAGGGGAAAAATTTGAAGTACAAGTTCTGCTGGATTTTAACTTATGAAGAGATACTTTTGTTTTTGAAAGAATGTTGAGAAACAGGTCTGCAAAATATGTTTGTGGCAAAGCTTGGGACAAGCCTTCTGGCAAATTCCCATATAAGAAAACAACAAAATAAACAAAGCTTTAATTTAACTTGTTGATGAAATTTCTGATATGAAAACAAATTGAAAATTCATTTTGAAAATAACAAAACACCACTGCTGTCCGACTGTTTCCCTGCCTCGTTGCATATGAAATTCTTTGCGTGGCAAGACCCAAGAAGCATTCTGAAATTCCCGCCCCCTCCTACCACCCGGGCACTTGGGGTCCCCAAGTGCAAATTTTTAATTAACCATGTCAACTGACTTGTGCAAAGGTAAAAAATACAACTTCAAAGATTAACATTAAGATTGCACCCAACATGACAGACGTTTCAGGTCATCTAATTTAAAATAATAAAAATAGGATGATTTTATTACAAATAAATTTATGGATTAGGCCTATTCAGCAACCCCCCCCCCCCCTTTGCCGGTGCCACCCCCCCCCCTCCAACCAAACAAGCTAAAAATTCAATTGGAGATAAAATTATCACTTTTCCAGGACGTATGGTGAGGCAGTGCTAACAACAGACACACGGCTAGATTTAAAGAATCTTAGTTATGAGAGCATTAGACTAGAAAGAACCCAAAGCAAACTCTGCGCTAGGCGCATGGTGGTGGAGCGGCCACGTGGAGAGTGCATGAGACGCCCTCAGTGCATGCGGTGAAAGAACGAGTTCCCGTGTTTTTCTGTGTGAAATCTTGATTCGTCAACTTCGTTTCCATCCTTAAATTTCTTATAGAAAAAACGCCATTCACCACCAAAACACACGTCATTACAAACCTTGAACACAGCGTAACCTGCAGGAGACTCGAATAAAACTAACATTTTGAAAATCAGGTATTTTCAAGAAAGTTTTGGTGAAGAAACATCAGCTATTGAAACTTCTCATACCGCCTTCGAAGCGTCCACGTTGATAAATGCTGCCACGAGGTTTGGAGATTACGATATGAGCATGCGCGTGATCGGGGTCACGCACACAAGAGGTCAAAGCTGAAACGTTTCATGTTCTTATGGAATATACAGCAAATATGCCGCAAACAAATGATTTTTTACTCAGTGTTCAATAAATAAATTTTACTTTGTTACGAAATTATTTTTTGTATCAGTTATTTTAAACTAGTTTCCTTTTAATATTTAAACTGATTACCAATAAATTTATAATTGTTCAAAGCCTGTCATGTCGCCTCCCATAGCGGTTGTAATGTTTGGGTTGGTTTTGTAAACACCGAAAAACCACCAAGTCCGAATTCCGGTTGCCACTGCAGCTAAAGACCGTATTGAAATTTCTACTCAGATCTTAGGTAATTTCTGTCTATGGTCTACAGGAGACAGTGTCAGTGTCAGTGTCACTGTCAGTACTCAGTGATAAATGTGTATTAAAAAACTGTTCTTGATCTTTATTTTTATTTTATTTAAAAATATAAAAAAATAGGCTAATTTAATTATTGTACTTGCTAGTTGTAGAATGTAGGATAAATGCGATAATGTTACCTTCCTCCTGGCCTGCCGACTCACGAGACTGCGAAGACCTCCGGCTTCGTCATTGGCAGCAGAAGGGTTATGTTATCGCAACTAAATGTAGAAATGTACTTCTAGAAACTATTATTAGTTTACTTTATAACTGTGCTCCCTCAGGGGAGCCTTAATTAATGGAATAATGGGGTGTTTGTTTAGCTTCCCTGGGTCTAGTTGCAATAACATAACCCTCCTCCCGACGGCCGGAAGGCCGCCTCGGGAAAATAAAATGCTCCGGCGATCACCTCGGGAGTCATAGTTTTAACCATAGCACTCGAAGCAATCAATATTTGTATACTAGCACAGTAGTACGTAGTACATGCAGGTTACTATATACTCCTAGAACTATGAGGTTTGTACCGCTATCATTCATGCAGACGATATAGTTCTAGGACGAGCCTAATTTAAGTATTCTAGTGGTACTTTTAACTACAACCCGATTTACTTTTTGGTAGTTAGTAGTTAAATTTGCTTTTTGGATAGCCAAGCCAGTTTGGACTACTCCGTAGTCTTGGCCCAAGACTATGGTGCTTGATATTGGATAGCGTACTACGCGCGGTTGATCGCCAAAGCGCGCCCGCCACAAGCACCATAGTCTTGGGCCAAGACTAACTCCTCCGTTGCATCTGACTGACGTCCTACCAGGGATATTGTGCGTTTAAAGCTAAAAGAGTTAGAATTCGTTTTTACTTTTTTCATAAAATAAAACTGATGATAAACTTTTTCTTTAAAGTTTGTTCTGCTTTAGTCAAATTTGAAAATTGTATTTTGTACTTTTTGTTTTCAGGAAGAATGTGCCAAGATCATGAAGTGGGATTAACATGTTAAATTTAACGCAGAGTACTCTAACAACCGTCTTCCGCCAAAGTGTAACCGATCTCAGAAAAGTCAAAGTCACGGATGTAGAGTACATAAACAGCAGCATAACGTATGATGAGTTCTTCCTGAGGTTTCTGGTTCTGAACAGGCCTTGTGTGTTTGGTCCTCACATTACCCAAGATTGGCGGAGTGTTAGAGAGTGGGTGACAAAAGATGGCCGGCCAAATTTTAACTACCTTGCTCAGATGTTTGGTAAGACAACCTTTTGTTGCAATTTGACATTTGGTTGTGTCGGTGCAACAATGTCATAATCTCCTAAGATAGAGTTTGCTTGAAACATGAATCATAGAGTTTCCAAAGGTTGTTTTTTGCTCAAAATAACTTGTATGTACGTGCAAAGTCAATGGATGCCAATCAAGGTTAATTTCACTCTGTCTTTTTATTTAATGAAACAGGAAAAACTGTTGTTCCAGTTGCTGACTGTAGAAAGGTTGAATACTCGGCCCAACCCAAGTCAGATATGAAGCTCACAGAATATCTCAACTACTGGCAAGATATAAGGCAAGACCCGAACTCCAAGGATGAAAAGTGTCTGTACTTGAAAGACTGGCATTTTACAAAGTGAGTGTGATCCTCAAGAGCAGTTACTTTGCTAGACTTGTGGACAAGTCATTAAATGTTTGTTGCGATAATAGCATTCCAACTCTCTCCACAGTTCTTGCGACACTGGCGTTGTTCTCGCAAGACTGCTGACCCTCGTGAGACTACTGCTCTTGTGACTATGGTCTCAGTGACCCTACAGCCTCACGCGAGAGCAGTGATCTTGCGAGAGAGAGCAGTCTTCATTCGCAAAAGCTAAGTGTGTTATGCTATCACAGTGACTCGACTTTCACTGGGACAAACATTACTCAATTGTCCACAAGTCCATTACTTTGCTAGACAGAAAGGTATATGTCAGTCAATTTGTTACTTGACACAATTAGAACAAGATGTTGACAAAATAGGGAGAGTGCCATTATTAGGGCTAGATAGCTCAGTTGGCAGGGTGCCAGCACATTTAAACTGGAGGTGGCAGGTTCAAATCTTGCCCTTGTCAGTTTGTCTGTGTTCAAGTCGAAATGTGATTGGAACAACTCACTCTTTAAAATCTCTGCATCTTTTACCCTGAAAATTTGACTTTCTTAAATTTATCATTAGAAACAAAATAGTAATTTGTTCAGTAACAAATAAACTGCCACTGTATTAGTATTATCAATTAGTCCTTGGAAAACTTGGTGTTTGTTGAAGTTTTACCATTCCTTTACAATTTGATGCAGGACATTCCCTGACTACAATGCCTACACAACGCCTACCTATTGTGCCTCTGATTGGATGAATGAATATTGGGATGTCAAATCTAGTGGAGCTGATGACTATCGGTTTGTGTATATGGGGCCCAAAGGATCATGGTGAGTAAACTGGTTAAACTTACTAGCCCACATTGTTAGGCTGTTATGGCTCTCTTTTAACACTGGTCTTCTCAGGTCGTATCATAGTTGTAATCGGATCAATGATAAAATAACGCCATAACGGCCCAACTGGTGAAGTTACAAGTGCTTGTCAATGTTTTCAATGACATTTTTTCATATGTGAAAAGATTGGTTGATATGGATCTGATAGTGCAGACTTGTACAAGAAACCTTGGTAGGTTTTGATGACTTTTTAAAGGTGAATTAAGTCAACAAAAATGAAAGGATGTTTACAAGCAGTTATTAATCGTAATATAATAATCATAATTGATGAATCATCCCCAGAACTTTGAATCTGAGAAGCGTTACTGATGGTAGTTGTATTCCAATTGCACATTATTTTTCCTGTAGACATAACCACAAGTGTCAAGACCATGACTCAAACCCAAGCTCTGCTGATCAGAACACCAGATTTGAGTCCAGTGCACTTCACCACCCGGCCAGGACACACCACATAACACCCCTTGATTTTATTTCCTGACCCAGGACTCCGTTTCACGCCGACGTATTCCGTTCTTACTCCTGGTCGGCAAACATCTGCGGACGTAAGCGTTGGCTTCTGTTTCCTCCAGGCCAAGAAGACTACCTGAGAGACACACTCGGCAACTTGGTGTATGATCTGACTTCTCGTGAACTACATGATGAAAACAAATATCCACATTACAGGGATGCATGTGAGCCGTTTGAGGTCATTCAGGGTCCAGGAGAGGTCATCTTTGTACCAAGTGGATGGCATCATCAGGTTTTTAACATTGTAAGTGAGAATCAAACAATGAATTAACCTGTTTTCAAAGGCAAAGTATACCTTTGGTTTTTTGGAACTGTTCTTTTGGTGCATTGTCTACTAACACTAAATAATTATGTAGTGCTTAAATAACGCTTATGATACCCCTGTTCACTAGGCCATTTGTTTAATTCCTTGAACCATCTCAGCTCCCTGAGGTGTATACAGCCGGTGCTGCCACGTATGTAGCACACCAAGCTAAATTAATCGCAAGAACCATCTTTGCCATTACATGTACCTATTTACTCCATGAAGATGAAGAGAAAACAATTCTAGTTAAATTTCCTGCTCAAGGACACTAGTGTCATGTCTGGGATTCGAACCCACACCCTGTTGACTGAACCACCAGAACTTGAGTCCTTTACACTTAACCAATCAACCATGACACACCATAGATGTACAGAAAGAGTCATGAAAGTTTTTTATTTATATTTCAGGAAGATACAATCTCTATAAATCATAACTGGTTGAATGGCTGCAATGTGGACCTAACCTGGAAGTTCCTCCAACAAGAGTTGGCGTCTGTCAAGGCATCTATCAGTGACTGTATAGACATGGATAATTGGGATCAACAATGCCAGGTCAGGGGTAGCTCTAAGAAAGCTCAATTCAGTAAAGTTTCATTTAAGATCTCATCATGAGCTGCCTGTCAGTTGAATTCTGTCAAATTCAAAAGCGTATGTTACTTTGTTTCAGAGTAAACTGGTCATATTTCATCTGCTTCAGAGAAACCTGGTCCAGTTCCGTCTGGTTCAAACTGGTTCAGAGTAACCTGATCCAGTTCAGGCCGGATCAGAGTAACATGTTCCAGTTCAGTCTGGTTCAGAGTAAGGTCCTGTTCAGTCTGGTTCAGAGTAACACATGTGTTCCAGTTCAGACTTGATCAGAATAACATGTTCCAGTTCAGATTGGTTCAGAGTAAGGTCCAGTTCAGTCTGGTTCAGAGGAACATGGTCCAGTTCAGTCTGGTTCAGAATAAAATGGTCCAGTTCAGACTGGTGTAGTGTAAGGTCCTGTTCAGTCTTGTTTAATCTGGTCCAGGTCAGACTGGTTCAGAGGAACATGGTCCAGTTCAGTCTGGTTCAGAATAACATGGTCCAGTTCAGACTGGTTTAGTGTAAGGTCCTGTTCAGTCTATTTTAATCTGGTCCAGGCCAGACTGGTTCAGAGTAACATGGTCCAGTTTTGTCTGGTTTAGAGTAACATGGTTAAGTTCACACTGGTTCAGTATAAGGTCTTGTTCAGTCTAGTTTAATCTGGTCCAGGTCAGACTGGTTCAGAGTAACATGGTCCAGTTCACACTGGTTCAATATAAGGTCTTGTTCAGTCTAGTTTGATCTGGTCCAGGTCAGACTGGTTCAGATTAACATGGTCCAGTTTTGTCTGGTTTAGAGTAACATGGTCCAGTTCACACTGGTTTAGTAAGTAAAAGGTCTTGTTCAGTCTAGTTTAATCTGGTCCAGGTCAGACTGGTTCAGAATTGCATGGTCCAGTTTTGTCTGGTGAAGAGTAATCTGCAGCCGATTTCACGAAACGCTAGGATTGATTGAGTAACCCGTCCTAACTTAGGATGGGTTCAATGCGTCCTACGTATTTTGATATGGAAATGAACCCGTCCTAAGTCCTAAGATTAATCCTAAGTTAGGAAGAGTTTGGTGAAATCGACGGCTGGTCCAGTTTAGGCTCGATTTGAGTAATCTGGTCCAGTTCAGTCTGGTTCAGAGTAAACTGGTCCAGTTAAGTCCGAGGCTCTAAAATTTCATATGTTTTTAGTCATGTTTGTTTACAGTCAGTTCAACTATACAATTATACTTTATTTCAGATCATAATGAAAGCCAGTACGGGGATAGATTACTCTGAGTTCCTACAACTGCTATGGACTGTGGCATCAACTCGGCTTCATCAGCTACATCAATTCAAGAAGTGTCACATGGAATCAGACATGGCCGATGGCAAATGTCCTATAGAAACCTTGCAGGTTTTGGCTCAAAAAGTAACTTTGGAATCTCAGACTTGTGAGAGACAATTGCAGTTTGATGAAATCGAGATAGAATCAACCACTGAACATTCCTCAAGTGAAAGGAAGATCTTGCCCAATCATCCAAATTCATCGCCGAGTGTACCTTGTTTAAAAACACTTGATGTAAATTCAACAACAGCGCCATCTAGTGGTACAATGTTTGCCAACAAAACCAAAGACCAACCACAGACGATTGAAAAACACCAGAATGCCTCACAATCATCAGAGCCTTCAAATTCTGCACAAAAGTCATTTGTTTGGCACTGGATATATGACCTGCGTCGCATCACAGAAATTGTAACCTTGTTGCTTGATAATGAAGATTTTTGCAAAATAGAGAAAGACAAGTTATGTACTGATCCACAAGAGTTTCTTACGGAAATAATTTCTGCTTTAAAGAACACTAAGGGATAGCAGTGCAACGATGTTGGTATTAGAATATTGGCATCTACATAATTGTATCATACCCTTTCTTAGCAATCAGTTCCTTCTAAAAAGATCTAAAGAGAGATATTGAGAGATATAGAGGGGTTTCACAAGGCTACAGATACAAAACAGACACTTTGTGTGTTCAAGTGACACATAACCGGTTATGGAAGCTCATAAACATACAATAAAACTGATAATGTTTTGCTGATATCCTAGTTGCATTAAAGACCTGGACACCTTTGGTAATTGTCAAAGACCAGTCTTCTCACTTGGTGTATCTCAACACATGCATAAAATAATGAACCTGTGAAAATTTGAGCTCAATTGGTCGGCGAAGTTGGGAGATGGAAGAAAAAACAACCTTGTCACACGAAGTTGTGTGCTTTCAGATGCTTGATTTCGAGACCTCAAGTTCTAAATCTGAGGTCTCAAAATCAAATTCGCGGATAATTACTTCTTTCTCAAAAACTGTCACTTCAGAGGGAGCCATTTCACACAATGTTTTATACCATCAACATCTCCCCTGTACTCAGTACCAAGTAAGGTTTTATGCTAATAATTATTTTGAGTAATTACCAATAGTGTCCACTGCCTTTAATGCCCTAGATTAAAAACATTTTCTCCAGTATTTATTTCAAAGGTGTCATTCATGATATGGATAGAAATGGGTTCATCATTTGTAAGGAAAACATGGGGTAATAAATGCAGTACAAGCGGGTCTCTATTTTGCTTGCTGGAAAACTTATTTACATGCTTTTAACTTGTGGGTCCAAACGAACTTAAAATAAAAAACACTATTCAATCAAATTCTCCAAAGTGACAATAACATACACAACGTGCCAACTATATAAACGACTGATTGTTCAATTTGGTAACTATCCAAAGAATATTTTATTTTGTCCGTTTCTAGCCAGTGTATTTAGTAAACTTATTTTATTGAAATGGTGTCTTGTTTGTTTCAGTGTCTCTTTTGTTTAGTCTTTGTGAATCATGTTGGCCTGTGAAATATCTCAAAATATCTTATTCGCGAGTTTTGTTGACCAAACAGGGGTCGATTTCACATGGAGTTAGGACTAACTTAGGACTAGTCCTATGAGATATTAAAAACTTAAAGGCAGTGGACACTATTGGTAATTACTCAAAATAATTATTAGCATTAAACCTTTCTTGGTGACGAGTAATGGGGAGAGGTTGATGGTATAAAACATTGTGAGAAACGGAACACTCTGAAGTGCCATAGTTTTCGAGAATGAAGTAATTTTCAATGAATTTGATTTTGAGACCTCAGATTTAGAACTTGAGGTCTCGAAATCAACCATCTAAACACACACAGCTTTATGTGACAAGGGTGTTTTTTTCTTTCATTATTATCTCGCAAGTTCAATGACCGATTGGGCTACATTTTTCACAAGTTTGTTATTTTGCATATATTGAGATACACCAACTGTGAAGGCTAGGCTTTGACAATTACCAATAGAGTCCACTGCCTTTAAGGATGTAATTCAAGATAAGACTAGTCTTGAAGTGTAAAAGTGAATACAGTTATTGGTTTTAATGTTCTGGTGATACATGAATTATGAAAAATAAATTGTTTGCATTTTTTGAAAAAAATAAATTTTATAAGAAAAACAAGCTGAGAAAAACAGAGTTAGATTGTGGTTTATTTATTTTATAACAATGTGTCCTTCATTTATGTGGTGGCCAAACCTTATTTTATCACAATTTGCAAAAAAAAACTAATCATAGGCGTTGTCCCTACGTGCATTTTTAGTGGTTTTATGACCCCGCCCTTATAGCTCTATGCCCCGCCCACATGCCGTGAACAAACACTCGCTCGACCCCAACTATTACTGTGTGTACGTGCAAGGAATGCGTTGGGGACGTTACAACAATTGGTGCAAGATATGCGAAGAGATTTCCTATGGTACATGTACGTACGACTCACGAGTAGGATTCTACTCTACTCTACCATCTTTGACTTTACTCACTATATAACTGGTACTCTTCACGTAAAAACGTGTGCTCTCCTCTGCTCCCCCCCAGGAATCAACTATGGAAATTGGAAAGTGTTTATTGAATTGAAGTGATTTGCATGAAGGTACCTGGGTTATTCGCTTGAATTTTACCTGACTAACTAGTACTACTACTGGCTCCTTAAATTGTGTTGGGTACTAAGATTGTTGATAAAGTAAAACATGTTTATGGAGGAAGACAACATGCAACATAACAACACTCACTCACTTTGCAGCTCTGGATCTGGATATCTCCCAATGTAGGTTGCAGGTGTGTGGTGCATAGTGTGTAGTTGGTGTCCACTAGTTGACAATTACATTTTTAGCGTTTTCGTACGAAAATGCAATGTCAAATTTATATTACTTTCTTTACAAATCGGATGGCACTGACTTTTAGTTACACTTCCAAAGTGTTTTGTTGTAATCATAGAGTTGTAATGTATCTGTATCTGTATCTGTATTGGTCTCCGTACAAACACCTGGTGAGGTTGTCATCGTACGTCGGGTAGGGGTCTAAACGCAACGCAGCTTGGCAAACCATTAGTTGTTGTAATGCGCTTTTTCTGTCGCTTGGTGGATGTTGATGGAGTCTAGCGCAGCCTTAAATGACTTAAGGTCAGGTGCAGTACGGATGTCTTGGGGAAGTTGGTTCCACTCTGGCAAGGTCTTGGGGTATAATGAGAACCGGTAACAGTCTTTGTGGGCACGGATTTGTTTACATGTATGCTGGCTAATAGATGATCTTGTGGTTGTACTGGTGCATGAGTTGAGATATTCCTTTATATTGTTAGGTGTTAAACCATGTGTTTCTTTGTAGATGGATGTTGAACGAGATTTAGTCCTTCTGTCCCGGAGTGATTCCCAGTTGAGGTTTCCTAGGATTGCAGTAATGCTGGACTCACGGCTGTAATCACGAACTGTGAATCTGGCAGCCCGATTTTGGACCTGTTCAAGTTTCTTAATGTCTGTGTCGAAGTGGGGATCCCAGATAGTAGAGCCATACTCGAGTAGTGGTCTGACTAGCGTTTTGTATGCTATGGATTTCACATTGCTAACACTAACAGTAGTAGATGTTCCTCTTTAGGAGCACTCATCCTGTTGGCCTTGGAGCTTATTTGACTAATATGTGTTGACCATTTCAGGTCGTGGCCGAGATCAATTCCTAGGTATGGGTGATGTTTAACTTCTGCAAGGTTTGAGTTGCCAATAATTTATGTTAGCTAGACACAATTGGTTTTTTCTTATGTGTAACCCTTAGCAAGTGGCACTTGGAGGTGTTGAAACAGAGCTGCCAATCAGTTTCCCATCTGTTGAGGGTGTTGATGTCATTTTGGAGTGTAATC
The DNA here is from genome assembly GCF_902459465.1 of Asterias rubens. NCBI lineage: Eukaryota > Metazoa > Echinodermata > Asteroidea > Forcipulatida > Asteriidae > Asterias > Asterias rubens. The sequence goes on from NC_047067.1 coordinate 18,561,644, forward strand.
GAGTCCATAGGTGAGGTAATGTTGCTTGTTGTTGGTTAAAATTAAATAAACTTTAAAGGGTCTATGTACTTTTTGTTCGCTTTCTACTACCAATCTTCAAACGGAGTAAAGTTTAATGAATGTGAATATGTGGACATAGTGTTTTGTGTTACAAAAGGTACCCAAATCCTTTTAAAGGGTTGAATATAATGTAATCCTACTTCTAGAACTATTGTATGAGATTCATTCCACTGTCGTCTCGACGTGGTACTTTTGGTACTTGGTGGTTATCCTCCTGGAACTTCCGCTGGGGAACTTGACACAGGAACTTGACAATTCCCTGTCTGGAATCCATACACCCAGAAAGACATAATCAAAATTGAAGCCACTCAACGACGTGCTGCCAGGTTCGTTCTGCAGCTGTACCACCACACTGAAAGCATGTCAGCTATGTTGAACACCTTGGAATGGGACACCTTAGAAAGGCGACGCCAGGCAGCCAGCCTCACCCTCCTCTACAAAATCCAGAACCAAACTATTGCAGTCAATCCAGACCTATACCTCAACCCAGCAATCCCATGTAATACTAGATCATTCCACCCAAACATATATCAGATCATCCCAGGCAGGATACAGTCATTCTCAAACTCATTTTTCCCAAGAACTGTCATCTGGTGGAACTCACTCCCCGGCAATATCATCACCTCCCCTTCAGTTGAGGTTTTCAGGGGAGTGGTGACTGCTCACCTATAAGCAGCAATGAGTCTTTTTTACTTGCACCATGTACAAACGCACCCCTGCACCGCTCATTGACAAGTAGTCCCTCGGCTTTACGTCCTGTCTTATGGACCCTACCGAGTATACAAGTAGAAATAGATAGGAGGTCAGGAGAGCGTCGTCTAATTTGTTTTGTTGTTGTTTAGGCCTAGCTAGATTGTGAATGTAATTACTTTTGAAGATTTGGTGGGATTTGGAATCTATATATGAGGGATTGTTGCAGATTATTCCATAATTTCTCAGTGTTCTTTGAAAAAAAGATTGTTCGTAGATGGTAGATGAGATGCTGGGTATTTTGAACTGATTGTCTTTGCCCTTTCTTGCCCTCTGCGGTTTCGATTCTAAAATGTGGCTGTGGTCGGCTTTGATTACACGTGACGATAGACGAGGTGTCAGGACACTTCGTACTTTTGCCACTTCGTACCCTGGACACTTCGTATCTTTGCAAGGTACGAAGTGACTATGGACACTTCGTACCTTGGACACTCTTTGGATTGGACAAAAATGTGTTCAGTGGACTTGTCGTAAACGGGCCCAAACTCGACCATCAGGACTCAGATTTTCAATTACTTTGCGCCTTCAGGACGTCCCTCTAATCTTAGTTAGGCTATATATTTTATTTACCTGGTCCCTTTTGTAAATATTTTGCCATGAGTCACATAGTGAAATCACATGTTTGATAAAATAGCCACAGTTGTTTTGCTTACAGGCTTTATAAAATTAGGTTCAGTTCTGAAATATTTTTCATTTCTCTTCATATCCAGATCCACACAGATAATCGTCATTCTATGTTACCAGTGACCAGGATACCAGCTGTCCTGGTTCTCTCCTTGTTCTCATTGGTCCATATTCATGCTCGACATACTATGATACACCCAGGTGTTCAAGGCTTGTCGGATACCAAGACGTCGTACAAATACATTGATAAGTTAAGTCTATCAAATGACAATAGACGAGAGATTCAGGAGATACTGCTGGACGCCGGCGCCCAGCATGAAAAGCTGCTAGCAGAGTACCAGGCAGAGACATACAGACCATTGACCATCGGTAAGAGATATTTGTCAAGTTTACTTATTGCAATAAATAGTTATGCCTGAAGTTGTGTTTCCAACTTCGTTTGGGCCCTTTTTCAAACCTCGGCTTGGGCTCTGGCTTATAGGCTCCAAGCTCTATCTACTGGGCCCAATTTCATGGCTCTGCTTACCGCCGAATTCTGCGCTTACCCGCATTCCCCGCTTACGTACAAGCGCCGAATTTCTGCGCTAGTCTTGTTAGCGTAGAATGCCTATGTAACGTGGAATACGCACGCGCAGAAGCCAAAATTCGCCGTAACCCGTGAAATACGCTTGCCGTAAGCACAGAATTCCCTGCTTCCGTGAGCGCCGATTCTGTGCTTACGGTAAGCAGAGCCATGAAATTGGGCCTTGATGTTCGAACCACCACGTGAAATACGCGCTGGTCCAAAAAGGCAGTTTAAAGGCTGAGCTCTGCGTTTCCACTGCGTACCAGTGCGCAGAGCCGGAGCCCAAAAGCCTAACAATATTGCTTACCAGAATAAGTTTACCAGCCAAGATATTTTGTCATGTGTGCTATCTGTACCTGGTATCTTGTTTGGAATTGCTAAAAGCATGGAGTATTGCTCCATGCTAAAAGCAACAATTTTCTGCTTAAGCAGCTCTCTAAAATTTGGCCCTGGTAAACGTCGTCATATGACATTTTTCAACCAATGGGATAAAACCAGCCTAAATTTATGATTGTTGCTTTGCATTCCAGGGCTTCAGCAGACTTCGGAACAGCTAAAGAGTACTTAAGAGAAGCCATCGCTATCGCCGAGCGACTTGAAGATCCTGTTGCCGTGGCAGATCGCAATGGGGACTTGGGAACCACTTTTCGGTCGGAGGGGCGGTTCACCGATGCCCTTACCCATCAGAAAAAACAGTTTGTGTTTGCAAAACAAAGAGGCAAGTTATTTCAACGTTTCGATCAGTATGCTCTCTCGTTCATACCTGGGCCCAGTTTCGTAGCGCTGCTTAACAGTCGATTTTGTGCTTACTGTGCAATTTCTATTTCATAGCGCTGCTAACCGTAAGCACATGAAAAGGCATGCTAACCTTCCGGTGCTTACCGCACGAAAATAAATGACGTCACAATGCAAATCCATGGTAAACACGCAATGGCCGTCCAATTTTTCTGCTAACCTGTGAAATACGCTAAGGCTTATGCAAATTTTTCTGCTACAGTAAGCACGCAAATTTGCTTACAGTTAAGCAGCGCTATGAAATTGGGCTCTCTCGTTCATACCTGCTCTCCTTCCCTAGGTGACAGGCAGCTTTAGTGGTTTCCTGCTTCAACATTGGCTTCACTCATTACTCCATGAGCCCACCGGACTACGACATGGCCCATGGTCTGCCACGCCATACACTTGGAGCTCTCGGACAGGATCGGATATGTTGATAACGTGAACGACCCTCTTACTATATACCTGTTCTTCTTTCCTAGGTGACCAGGCAGCTCTAGTGGTTTCCTGCTTCAACATTGGCTTCACTCATTACTCTATGAGCCCACCGGACTACAACTCAGCCTTGCTCTACCACGCAGTGCAGCTAGAGCTTTCTGACACTGACAGGATCGGAAATGTTGATAACTGTGTACGACCCTCTTACATTATACCTGCTCTCGTTCCCTAGGTGACCAGGCAGCTCTAGTGGTTTTCTGCTTCAACATCGGCTTCACTCATTACTCCATGAGCCCACCGGACTACAACTCAGCCTTGGTCTACCATGCAGTACAGCTAGAGCTTTCTGACACTGACAGGATTGGAAATGTTGATGATAACTGTGAACGACCCTCTTACATCATACTTGTTCTTCTTCCCTAGGTGACAGGCAGCTCTAGTGGTTTCCTGCTTCAACATCGGCTTCACTCATTACTCCATGAGCCCACCGGACTACAACTCAGCCTTGGTCTACCACGCAGTACAGCTAGAGCTTTCTGACACTGACAGGATTGGAAATGTTGATAACTGTGAACGACCCTGTTACATCATACTTGTTCTTCTTCCCTAGGTGACCAGGCAGCTCTAGTTGTATCCTGCTTCAACATCAGCTTCACTCATTACTCCATGAGCCCACCGGACTACAACTCAGCCTTGGTCTACCATGCAGTACAGCTAGAGCTTTCTGACACTGACAGGATTGGAAATGTTGATAACTGTGAACGACCCTGTTACATCATACTTGTTCTTCTTCCCTAGGTGACAGGCAGCTCTAGTGGTTTCCTGCTTCAACATCGGCTTCACTCATTACTCCATGAGCCCACCGGACTACAACTCGGCCTTGGTCTACCATGCAGTACAGCTAGAGCTTTCTGACACTGACAGGATTGGAAATGTTGATAACTGTGAACGACCCTGTTACATCATACTTGTTCTTCTTCCCTAGGTGACCAGGCAGCTCTAGTTGTATCCTGCTTCAACATTGGCTTCACTCATTACTCCATGAGCCCACCGGACTACGACATGGCCTTGGTCTACCACGCCATACACCTGGAGCTGTCCGACAGGATCGGGTACTTGGCGATGAAGTCGCGTGCCTTAAACTGCCTCGGCAAGATATACACAGGTTTGAATTTTAAGTATTATAAGTTATCACACACACGCTCATGGAGTATGGAAAAATTAGCCCTGGCGGCCTTACACTTTCTTAATACTACAGTGACATCCTGGATATCAGGGTACATTTCTGGGGCGTAAAATTTTCAAAGCTTCATAACTCAAATCTTACCTGCAAGAAAGCACTAATTTCAACAGATTAACACTCCATGGCAGCATATATTTTTCTGCGGTGGGTTTTGATCGTCATATATTCTTCAAAAATCCGTCATTTTCATAAAATAATGCAGCTCCCAACGTTAAGGAATTCCCATTTTTGTTCGTACTCTCGCAGTCTGCCGTGTTTACGCAAGATGCGCAAATCTTGCGTTGCGTTTGTGTGTTAATGCTGTGCAGTCAAGAGGATTGGGACCAAGAATTCATGCGTCTTGCATCATGCGTCTTGCATGGGAATGTATACGCAGACGCACGGCAACAGAAAACGAGCAAAACAGGATTTTTTTAACGTTGGGAGCTGCATTATTTCACGAAAATGACGGATTTGTGAGGAATATATGAGGACCAAAACCCACCGCAGAAAAATGTATGCCGCCATGGAATGTGAATCTGTTGAAATTAGTGGCTTGTTGCAGGTAAGATTTGAGTTATGAAGCTTTGAAAATGTTCCGCCCCAGTAACAGGCCTCAATAGTTAGGACTCTGTATCTGTGTACAGAGGAAGAGTCCTATATAGGTCTAACGGAAAAATATAGTGCGTCTGCATCTCACATCCAACAAGACCTCGGCCTTGGACCTCTTTGGATATGGGACGTAGTTGTGCTATATTTTTCCTATTGTGCTATATAAAGGAAGCCACTATCAGATAGCACCCCCAGGGATAATTACTTTAAAGAACTGGAGAGGACGTCGAGTTAATCCAACGGTTCTTTTCAGAACCACCCCAACTCATTTAGAGATTGTTATTACATGGTGTTACCGCAACTTCTTCTATATACTTTAAAGAAGTCAATAATTATTTGAAATTCAAAATCATTTTTGATTTGTGTCTGTTCCTCTCTTCATCATCAGCTCTGAAGGACAATGAGGCGGCCATCTTGCTCCTTGTGGAATGCTTGGAAGTTCACAGTCAAACGGGAAACCATCGCGGACTGGGCATAGCCTACGGGAACATCGGTACGGTGTACCGAGCCATGGGTACGTTGTGTAATGTTTGTTATTGAGACATTAATGAGCCAGTCAGCATTCTCCTTTAAGGCAGTGGACACTATTGGTTATTGTCAAAGACTAGCCTTCACAGTTGGTGTATCTCAACATATGCATACAATAACGAACCTGTGAAAATTTGAGCTCAATCGGTCATCGAACTTGCGAGATATGAATGAAAGAAAAAAACCTTGTCACACGAAGGTGTGTGCGTTTAGATGGTTGATTTCGAGACCTCAAGTTCTAAATCTGAGGTCTCGAAATCAAATTCGTGGAAAATTACTTCTTTCTCGGAAACTATGGCACTTCAGAGGGTGCCGTTTCTCTGGAGAAGTGAAAAAGAAAAACGTGAAATCTGTGGATGAAAATTTGAAAATAAAAAATATTAAGAAAGCACTCGATTGGTGAAAAGAGGTAAAGTTAACAAGAAAAATGAGCAGAGTTTCTGTTGGGCGCGATAATAATAATAAAAATAATAACGAGGTCTTATAGAGTGCACAAATCCACAAAAGTGCTCAGGGCGCTATTACAGAGAAAATACTAACAAAAATAACAAAGAACAGATTAAATACAAAAGAATGGATCTTTGAAACTTATTTTAAAAGAAACTAAAACACCCCAAAGAAATTAAAAAATAAACCTGATAAAAAAAACTAAATAAACAAACTCAAATATGATTAGAGTGCCACTGCACTGACGTCCTGGGTATAAAGGTTCTTTACAATGCGAACACAAATTTGACTACAACTTTCTTAATTTTTTACCTGATTTGAGAAGTTGAAATTCCGTTCATATATTCATAGTGTCCCTCACTATATTTTCAACGAGTTTACAGCTAACAAATATATCCATGGAAGAAATTATTTCCGAAAATATGTTGAAGTTCTGCACTGGCGATGTTGATCATCGTATACCACTTGATAGTGTGAGCTCAAGTGCGCATGGCTTTAGAGTGCAGCACGTTGTCTTGCCGCTATTCGCCGTCAACTGGGTAGGTGCCATCAAATCGCCTTCAACTCCTCCAATACACATTTAAAATCCAGGAGGCATAAAACTGGAAAGCACTACACCTCAAATAGAATTTGTTAAAGTTTCAGGTTGAATTTCGGTTACAAAGTGAGTTTTTTTCTTAAAAAATACTTATAAGCAGCAAAGCCGTCTGCCGCCATCTTGCTTTTTTACATGGCTTCTTCTTGTCATATAAACAGACAACAGAGGGCGCTTTCCTGCGTGCGTATATTTTTTTCCTAGGACCGATGAGGGCACTTAGCATGCGCCAACTTAACGGCCTCATCTGTCCTGGGAAAAAGATACGCTTCCAGCACATGGAGTCTTGGCACAAGACGTCTATGCTCGGTATACTATGTTCTGCGCTTTGTGTAAATTGCTCGCTGACTATTATCCATCTGCTTAGTGAGTGGTTGACGCAAGTTGATGGCGCCGCCAGTGATCAGTGCAAGAAAGTGTTTACACGGAAGTTAGTGGATGACGTGGGAATGGAAAACGTAAATTTCAATTTTCTTTTCACAAAATATTAACACCAAAGGAGACAAGTCAACAATTTTAAATAACGCGGGCTTGGAGTTCCAACTACAAGGAACATGTGAGTAAAAGTTCAGACTCCCAACTTAGGTAGAAATATTTTTAACAGATTTTTGAAAATCTTTCGCAATGGTACGGGACCTTTGGACTCAGTCGCGTTGCATGCAACGGAGGAGTCCAACCTGAGCTATATAAAGTACAATGCTCTCTTGTCTGAGTTGTTGGCCATTGGAATAACTTATCAAAATGATATTTGGTTGTGTTGACGGAGTGGACGACACCAAACGAGTTGACGGCAAGTAGCAGTAGGATTGCGAGTGTAAAGTCAGGTTCATACTTCCTGCAAATGCGAATGCAATTATGCGATAGAACAAATGGTGACGATTTCACATGGCTGTTTAGCACTTAGCAAACTGATGTGAACTATTCCTTGCGAATTTGGGGTGCAAAATTACAACGCATTCACATTGGCTTTCGCATGAAGAAGTATGAACCGGGCTTTACACTCGCAATCATCTCTTAACTATTCTCACCCATTCTATTCTCAGGTCCAGACGGACATTCAAAGGTTTACGACTCGCACGTCATCCTCTAACAATGACAATGCGGCTAGCATCAACCACATCGTTGTCTCTCTACAGAGACCTCGGAGTGAGGGAGATCCCTCTGTTCCCCATCCCCAACACTAAACTCGCAATCAGATCAATTGTGGTTTTACCCTTTACACCGATATGTTAGTACTCGGTACTTTCCCGAGTTCTGTGAAAAAAAAATCACAGGCATATTACTTGGGTGGGATTCGAACCATCGACCCTTGCAGTTAACGAGCAGTGTCTTCTTACCATCCTAAATAAAGGGTTCAAACTGCCTCTAGCTACCAGGCACTCTAGGTGGTCTAGTTTGTAAGACACTGCTACAGATTTGCAAAGGTCCTGGGTTCTAATCCTACCCAAGTAATCGAGTATGCCTGAGAACTCATGAAAGTTACTCGTCGGTGTAATGGTAAAATCAAAAGTATATGAAATTCTTTATCCCAAATGCAAATTTAACATCTAGTTCTCGCAACCATCTCTTAACTAGTTTCACCCATTTACTCTCTAGGTCCAGACGGACATGCAACAGATAGACGACACTCATGTCCTCTTCAACATTTTCAATGCGGCTACCATCAACCACATCGTTGTCTTCCTGACCGGGACCGGAGCGTTTCCAGAGGGAATGGGCGGGGCCATCTACTTCAGTTGGCCGTCACCGGAGGGCGAAATGGTCTGGATGTTTCTCGGTTTCATCACCAACGAAAAGCCAAGTGCCATTTTTTAAAGTAGTCGGCTTGAAGAAAGGTATGGTTGACAAAAAAATATAGTCAATATGTTTTATCAGGCCGGTGTTTATATCCCGTTTTATTGGCATAACTGTCACATCTCCACCCGCAAAATATTATGATTACATGTCCATGTACGTGCAAATGGGCAATTCCACGGTCAGTCGCATAACACTTTTCAGTGTCATTTCTCGATCGTGGTGCTAGAAGTTCTGTGTGAGATATTCTTTCCTCTAAGTTTATAGACTGATTTGTACTTGACACCCAAGGCTTTGAATTGATAATTATTAGAAATGTTGTGGGCTTTGTGCTCTGGATGTTATAACGTTGTAAAGACCGGTCAGTCGCATTTCACAAAAAGGACATGGTAAAAAAAACACTTGTCACAATTCAAAAATCTCCTCTATCAAAAAGATTGTGAAAGTGTTACTATATGTAACACACAACTCTTATACATGAGTATCCAACAGGATACTTATAAATGGTCAGCAACTTGAACTTTTAGGTATACATGGCAAAACCATGGTCAGTCGCATTACGGTCAGTCGCATTACAGTTTTCCAGGCAATGTAGCCACGCCTACATGGTGCCCAAGCCGAGTTCTGATTTGGCAATAATTGGGTTCATTCCTTGTCAACAACTAAAAATAAATTGGTTTCATATGTTAGCTATAACTTCTAAGTGGAAAGAAAGTTGTGACATAAACTTGATTTTTGTGTGTTATGTCCATGTTTGCTTGGAATTGCCCAAATACCTACAGGAACAATCCTTTTTGCCCAGAGCAAGACTATTGAGATATTCCCTAAAGCAAAGCAAGAAATCATCTTGGTTAGAAGCATTGGACACTATTGGTGATTACTCAAAATAATTGTTAACATACAAACTGACTTGGTAATGAGCAATGGAGAGCTGTTGATAGTAAAAAACATTGTGAGAAACGACTCCCTCTGAATCTGAAGTAACGTAGTTTTTGAGAAAGTAGTAATTTCTCACTAAAATATTTGATTTGATTTCGAGACCTCAGCTGAGGTCTGGAAATCAAGCATCTGAACTGAAAGCACACAACTTCGTACGAACAGGGTTTTTTCTCTTCCATTATTCTCTCACAACTTCGAAGACCAATTGAGTTCAAACAGGACAACCATTATAGGACAACCATTATAGTAATGAGAAAAATAAATCTTAGTTACCATAGCTTTTCACAAGATAGATGATAGACTTTTGACTTCACAATGTTACAAAGAACGTCTCAATATTTTAACAATTCTTTTGTAAAATACACGAGCCTCCATTAAAATGGTTAGCCAATCAGAAAAGCCGTAACTCCGCCGAAAATCCCACTGTCCGTGCGGACCAATGAGAATCAGGATGGACGGGATAGCGCAAAATGGCCGACTCGTCTGCGGACGAAATTTTATCGAGCGACGAAGAATTTTTTCAGAAACGGTGGTTTATGTGTACTTTCCCGGCCAAAAAACCCAAGTTAGTGAAATGTAATAGCGAGACATGGGCTCGTTTTGTAGATTTTGTTCTTCAATGGCAACATTTAGAGGGCGATCAGGCCGAAATAGCAAAAGATTTCGTCAACAAACATGCTGCCGAGTTCAACAGACATGGCGACAACATTGCATCGGCGATGGCAATTCCGAGCGATGCAGGATTCACACCGCATTTGTTATCCGAGATTTACCGACAAGCAACACATTTTACGAGTAACTCAACGGATGACGAAGAGCAGAGAAATGGTTGCCAGCAGCTCTGCTTGTACAGGTATGTCAAATGTATTTTTTTTACAAGCATGACAAGTATATGGTCTAATGGAATTTTAGTCTTTCCGATCTGACGACAATACTACAATCATAGAGTAAGGACAGATCAAGCAGCAAGCAAAAACTTAATTATAATACAACGGGTTTGGGTACTTGTTGTACATGTTGTAGGACAAAATACACAATGTCAACACCATCATAAGATTTCCATTAAACTTACAGTTTTTAACACGGTTTGGAGATATTATTTATCATAATATGGTTGTTCTAAAACTGAAACTGTGAAAGCTTCCCTTTTAAAATTAATTGTATTTTTAGCATAGTGGGCCTAGGCCTACTTCTACTGGGTAGAAGTTCTACTATAATTTACTAGAATTATACAAACCGCAACTGCTAAAATATTTAATTTTATATCAGAACAGGTTAATATGCTAAATTAATCCACAACTGGAACTGGTACATACGTTGTTCATGGCAGAAATTATTTTATTTTAGCATGTATGTAGTACCCTAGCATGTCATGCCAAAACTGTAACATTTTGTACACGCCGAAATAATTAAATTTTACCATGTACGCACAACTGGTATCGTTGTACCTGTATCCACGATTGCCATTGTTATTTTAAAACAATGTTTCTTGGTTAACTTTTCAATTGAGTTTACAATTTATCAACTTAATGCACGCATGCGTTGTTTTCAAATTCTGAAATGAATTCATCAATGAGGCAAAGCAATTTATCACCCTAAAATCCACAATCAACTCTCATAAAACAGTGTGAAGCTATTTTTTATTATAGCACATTGAACGTTTTGGCAAAGAAGGAAATAACTCTAGATGTGAAATCGTCTGTGGCTAGCATGTTCCCCTTTTTATCAAATTTAATAATTTGCAGACATGTAATTCGTGGAATAACTGTTTACCAAATAATACCTATTTAGTAATTATGACTCATTGTTTTGATTTGGCAGGTATATGGAAGAGAAGCCTTCAACCCACTCCAGAGATCCCACTACCTTCTAACCATGGATGGAAGATGGAAAATGGCAACCTTCTCATCAATTGGATGACCCCTTCTACCAGCACCAGATAGTGTCATGGAGTTTGCCAACTGTTCTGGAAGATGCACGAAGAACAAATGCAGCGATACCAACACCTGTACTTATTGCAGAACACTGTTTCATGTATTGATCTCTGTAAGCGTGCCAGAGAGAACTGTAACAATATAACTGGACATGCTCACCTCGATGATGAAGATGAAGATGACGAGTTATCTGATCCTGAAGAAGATTAGAGCAACTATTTGACTGTCTATGATTACAGTAGAGAGACTGGGGCCATATGCTTTATAGCCAAGTATATTTTGTTTCTTTGAGGCACTTGTGTCTGCGTCAATGAAACAAAATATACTTAATATACTATGTAGGTTGTGCCAATGGCCCATTATTGGTTTGCATCATTGTATCCTGGAGAGAAAAGTTTAACATAGAGTGGATGGACTCTTTTGATGTAGTTTGATTTAAATAACCTCAGGACGTACTAAAGTTATTCTGGTACAAAAAGTTGTTTATTCATCTGCTGATATCCTCTAACAACAACAAATCATCTACCAATTGAAAAAGGTTAGTCAGAAAATGGTGTAATATTCAGCATCTTGCAAATTGTCCAAGGCTCTTTACTCAAGCATCCCGCTTTGAATTCACTTGTAGCATGAATCACATGTTGGACGACGAACTGCTCAATTCTGGCGCGGTACCGCAGTACTGCCTGTTATACAGTATACTGTGGGATCGAATAGTGGTTTTTCAACCTCGTACAGCAAAAAAACTATAAAAAAAACTTGCTTCAATCCCCACGGTATACTGTATCAAGTTTTTACTGCAATGCAATGTTATGAATTCAAAGCGGCAGGGTGCTTGAAGCATTAGTAGCATGAATCACATGTTGAACGACGAACTGCACAATTCTGGCACGGTACCGCAGTACCTGATATACAGTTTACTGTGGGGTCGTACAGTGATTTTTCAACCTCGTACAGCGAAAAACCTATAAAAAAATATGCTTTAACCCCCCACAGTATACTGTATATCAATTTCTTATTGCAATGCCATTTGGGGAACTCTAAGGCGGCGGGGTGCCTATGCATATTGTGAGATTTATAGCGATTTATAGCGTTTGTAATGAAATTTACTTCAATGAATATGATTGGAAAGATGTTCAAAAGTAGAGATAATGATCTACGAAAGTATGCCCTGAAAATGTGTGGGGTCCTTTTACCTTTTGCCATTTTTGTGTCAAAAATTGGACTCCACAAAAAGGCTAACCTTTTTAGTTCTCACAATAAAGGAAAACCACCCACTGTTATGGCATATTTGTACAGGGTTATGTACTTTGGCAGGTTTAAAACCTCAATGTCACCCATTGCATAACGCGCAGCCCACTTGCAGAGGGTCTAGGCCAATTTAGGGGTCAAAACATGCACTAAGGTTAGGGATGGTATACATGTTTACATGCGCATTGGTGTGTAAACACGTGTACCATCCTCTTGCGCATATTTCGACCCCTATTGGCCGACAGGAGATGCGCGTGTATGCGCGTTGTGCAGCTGGTCGACTGTATGGGGTGTTCAAAAAAATATTGAGTGCTTGGAGTGTTGTGGTTGAAACTTTGCATCCAATGGCGACCCCCCAGAGCATTCTATTTTTCCTCAGGCTACGCCTCCAAAGCTCACCGCTGGAGTTGGAGATTTAACCATAGCTGTCTGTAGTTGCATAATATAGCACACCTTACAAAGATTCTACATTTGTATGCCTTTAGAGCGAGTTTTTCACTTTTGTTTAAGGCATACATTCTTGTTTTGTTCCAAAAAACATGAACTACACGTTGTAAAATACAACATTTTTTTAACTTTAAAAACCACTATTTTATTGATCTAATTTAAAGAATCTACTATTTTTGTATGTTTTCCTTCATCAAAATCAATAAACATTGCTCTCAGGGTGAAATTTCATTTGAATTTGTATTAGTAACTAAGGTTTTTTTGTAATGAATTTATAACATACACTTGATGTTAACTGACACTTTGAGCCAGCCGTTCTCGCTCATATGCAATATTTGCGACTGTGAAAAAAAATATGTTGCTGAGAAGGGTATTGGGTCCCATATTATCCACTTTTCACCCCCACCCCAGATGGTGGTCATTGAATTGAAAAACTAAAGAGATATTAACCTCACGGCCCATTGTCTATTTGTGCATATTTTGAGATACACCAAGTGAGAAGACTGGTCTCTGAAAATATTACTAAAGGTGTCCAGTGTCAATGATCAATTTTTGGCATCCAGTGGTTCCACTTCGTCAACAACAATGAGGTCACCCAAAGAACGTGTCCGCCCCCCCCCCCCCCCCATCAACCAACTAATTCAACACCGCCACTCTGCCTTCTTCGGTCATGTCGCTCGCCTAGCTGACAACATCCCAGCTAAAAAAGCTCTAAAGCATCGCCATCAACTCCAGGGGAGGCCTAGCACCAGCTCCTGGCTGGAAGAGACCTAGACAGAGGCCGCCCTCGGTCATCCTAGGCCCAACAACTTGGCCGGCCGAGCGAAATCGCCCACATGTGGCGTGAGGCTGTAGGACGTGGACACATGAAATCGGCGCGATTGACCCTTGCTGCCTCTGTGGGTTGATTGATTGATTGTCTTTTTATGATTTTGTTTGAATGTGTCTTTCAGAGGAAGTTCTACGAACAACTCATTCATGCAGTCTATGCCTGTACAGCAGCCGATGAAGACGATGTCACAGATTGGAATCTCTGTGGAACCCCTTCACGTTATCCAGCATCAGATACCAGCAGAAACTACCCAGGTACGTTTTTATTTTGTTGTTGTGCACAGTCGGCTGGGTATTGTAATTGTTAAAGACCAGTCTTCTCACTTGCTGTATCTCAACATTTGCCTAAAATAACAACCCTGTGAAAATTTGAGCTCATTCGGTCATCTAAGTTGCAAGATAATTATGAAAGAAAAAAACACCCTTGTACATGTGGTAACTTTATTCCGGTTAACAAGGTCCCAATTGCAAAGAGCTGCTCAAGTAGAAAATACTGTTAAAAAAATTCTCACTGGCTGGTAACCTTATCTCGGTTAGCATAATTTTGATTTGCTTAGCTTCTTTTGTGCTTAAAAGCAGTGGACATTTTTGGTAATTACTCATAATAGTTATTAGCATAAAACCTTACTTGGTAACAAGTAATGGAGAGCGGTTGATGGTAACAAACTTAGTGAGAAATGGCTCCCTCTGAATTAAGGTGGTATTCAGGAAAGAAGTAATTTGCCACGAACTTGATTTCGAGACCTCAGATTGAGGTCTCGAAATAAAGCATCTGAAAGCACACAACTTCGTGTGACAAGGGTGTTTTTTTCTTTCATAATTATCTCGCAACTTAGATGACCGAATGAGCTCAAATTTTCACAGGGTTGTTATTTTATGCAAATGTTGAGATACAGCAAGTGAGAAGACTGGTCTTTGACAATTACCAATAGTGTCCAGTGTCTTCAAGCAGCTCTATGAAATTGGGCCCAGTATCTCAGGAGTTCAGGTTGCGCCTAGCCCTCTATAGGACTCTTCCTTTGTGCTGTTCACAGAAACAGAGTCCTAAATATTAGGGCTTTTTCTGGGGCGGAAACATTTGGAAGCTTTAGTAACATTTGAAAAATGAAAGGGCTGCATCGGATTTGTTGGGTGTCATGACCGAGTGATTAAGGGCATTGAATCTAAGTTCAGGTGGAAAAGTCAGCGGAGTGTGGGTTCGAATCCCAGTCATGACACTTGTGTCCTTGAGCAAGACACTTGACTATAGTTGCTTTTTTCCACTCAGGGGTATAAATGGGTACCTGCGAGGGTAGAGGTTGATATTGTGTATGAAAAAGCCACTGGTGTGCCAAGGCAGTTCAGGGCTGTATACTCCCCAGGGGGGCTGAGAAAGATTACAGGGATGTAATTTGCCCAATGACCAGGGTACTAATCTAAAGCGCATTGAGATGGTTATTGAAAAATGCGCTGAATAAGAACTTGTCTTTATTATTATTACGTCTTCAATTAATCGTGATGCAATTAAGCCTGGGCGACTATTGCGACTAGTGTCAAAGTCGCAACTATTGATTGCTTAGTCGAGTAGCGACTATCGTTTTTTAACTACTCGGTTAATCGTACCTCCACGACAACTACAACAATAGTCGTGGCTTCCTGCTTGGTGAACCAATGTTGTTGCTCACCACTATTTACGACGACATAATTTACTTACGAAACACAATCGGACATCACGATCAGAAACACAATGCGACTCGATGAGAGCTGTTGATAAAATAAAACATCGTGAGAAACGGCTCCCTCTGAAGTAACAAAGTTTTTGAGAAAGAAGTGATTTCTCACTGAAATATTTGCATCTGCGAAAGACTTAAGGCGTGAAGCCTTTCTCAGACTTCTAAAAAGAATTTTTTCTTCAACTATTTTCTGGAAGTTTGATAATCGATTAAGGCAAACTTTCACAGGTTTGTTACATTTTATGCATACATGTTGGGATACATGGGCATGGTAAGTGCTTGAAAACTGGTCTCTGACAATAGACCGATCCATTAGGCTCCGCCCACGGCGCACAAGTGAGCAAGAACACGTGAGGCTCTCCTATGCCATTCTGCACAACTCGTCCGCCCACGCCAAGCATACGCATGTCAGACTTTATTTGTCAGACTTTGTGTTGCGCAATGGGATGTGATTGGTCAATACGCAATGATGGGGCGGAGCTAAATGGATCGGCCTATTACCAAAGGGGTCCAGTGCCTTTTACTTACTTTTTGTTTTCTCTCCATTTATTTAGACGTCGACTTTGACCAGCTTCTCAGAGTTCTCCATGAAGATGTTGGAGAACTTCTACAACTACGCCTCGTCAATCGGAATAAACCAGTCGCAGATGACACCCCAGCCAAACGTCAGCTGGATCCCCATGACGGTCCTAGATAAATGGTTTCAGAACTTCAAGAAAAAAATGGCACAGGATCAGAACTTTTGGAGGAAGTAACTGTACTTGTGTAATTTTTGTATTTTAACAATTTTAAGATTTGGGTACTTTTTGTAACACAAAACATAATGTCCACAGATTTACATTAAACTTACTCAGTTTGAAGATAATGATGGTAGAAAGCTTCCCTTACAATATTACTTGCTGAGGTGCTGTAGTTTTTGAGAAATGAGTACTAAAACAAGTCACCAAAATCACTTTCGTCTCACTTTCAGTGATTGCAAGTAAAAACGTATTAACCAGTTACATGTATGGTATGTTATGGTTTTTACATGCTAATACGTTTTAACATGCTAATACTGAGACTAAAATAACTTGTGTGACATTGTTTTACTCATTTCTCGAAATCTGTGGACATTGTGTAAAAAGTACCCAGACCCTTTAAAGGCACTGGGCACTGTTTGGTAATATTGTCAAAGACCAGGGGTGGATTTCACAAAGAGTTAAAGACAGTGGACACTTTTGGTAATTGTCAAAGACCAGTTTTCTCACTTGCTGTATCTCATCATATGCATGAAATAACAAACCTGTGAAATTTTTAGCTCAATCGGTCATCGAAGTTACAAGATAATAATGAAAGAAAAAACACCTTTGTCACACGAAGTTGTGTGCTTTCTTATGCTTGATTTCGAGACCTCAAATTCTAAACTTGAGGTCTCAAAATCAAATTTCAGGAAAATTACTTCTTTCTCGAAAACTACATCAATTTAGAGGGAGCTGTTTCTCACGATGTTTTATGCTATCAACGTCTTCCTATAACTTATTTCCAAGTAAGGTTTTATTCTAAAAATTATTTTGAGTAATAGTGTCTACTGCCTTTAAGACTAGTCTTTTAACTCGAGTTACTCGTCCTAACTTAGGACTAGCCTTAGGATTTTAATATCTCCTAGGACTAGTCCTAAGTTAGGACTAGTCCCAACTCTTTGTGAAGGTGACCCCTGTATTCTCAATAGTGTCCAGTGCCTTTAACATTTACTAAACAATTTTTTAATAACTGTATATAAATCATTTTGCACAATGTCTTTGCTTTGAAATTGATGCAATTATTATGGTGATTTCAATTGGGCATGGCGTTCTTTCTATTTTAGTCTAATTACTGTATTTTGTTCACCCTTGAAAAATCTGAAAAATTGTGATTAAACAGACTTGAATGTCTATTAAAGACTATGCCATGTGTACTTATCTTCTGCGCTGATCCTCTAATCGATGCTTGAACCGGAGTGTGCTCCTGTGTGTTGTGTAATGCACTGTAAAGAACTAAGTGCGTATATCAGAAGAGTAGGGGTACGCCGCGGTGTTCCTGGTTTAATCGGAAGCATATTGCACCACAGCACCTTTTAAAACAATTTACATGGTGCTATAAGATAACAATACCATACTTCAAAAATCTGGCCCCACATACCTTGCAGGGAAAATACTGAGTGCTTTGTTTCGACCCTTAAGGGTGTGATACAAAGCGCTATATAAGAACCAAGTATTATTATTATGTTGATGCATTTAAAGGGTCTGGGTACTTTTGTAGGACAAAAAACACAATGTCCACAGATTTACATTAAACTTACTCAAATTGAAGATAATGATGGTAGAAAGCTTCCCTGAAAACATGACTTGCTGTGAAGCTGTACTTTTTGAGAAATGAGTAAAACAATGTCATGGAAATAATTTTTGACTCTTCGAAAATTATTTTAGCATGTAAAAACGTATGTTCAGGACATTGTTTTACTCATTTCTCACAAACTACATCACATCAGCAAGTAACTTTTAAAGGTAAGCTTTCTACTATCATTATCTTCAAACGGTGTAAGTTTAATGCAAATCTGTAAACATTGTGTTTAGTGTTACAAAAAGTACCCAAAGAATTATGTAATGTATTTATTTGCAACTGCTTTTAGAGATTACCAAAAGAAATAAACTTAGTACATAAAGGCCATAGGATTTGAGGCATTGCATGGTGAGGTATCAATGTACATGTATATTTGGTTTGCGGTAACACCATGTGTGTATCTACTTGCCAGGTAGAGTTTGTTCAGTCTCCTGACAATGACTAGAGCAAGCTAGTCGAAACGTTGAGACCAACCCAAGAACTTACTCCGCGGTAGTATAGTTAATTACGATCGAATAGGCCTAAGCTAAAGTAGTAGTCCCTGCCCATTTCTTCACCATCCGCCCATGTAATAGTTAATAAGCAGGACAGTTCTTTTCAGAACTTAGAAGTCTCCCGAATACCCGAATATCTACTCTGCGGTAGAAGAATAAAGCAAGACAGTTCTCTAAGAACAAACTCTACCTGGCAAGTAGATACACACATGGTGTTACCGCAAACCAAATATATATACATATAGGACGTTTAAAAAGAACTTCGACATATAGCCATACCTAAGTTATTTGTACACAATCCTCAATATCGTCACTGCTTAGCAAGGTTTAGGTGCTAAGCACATAAATTACAAGTTGAGGTTGGGAGATATACAGGTGTAGAATTTAAGGATCGTATGTATTCACTGCTTGGAGGATGTTGAAATCCAAATTCATTTGTTTTGCCAAATGTTTACTGTATTCGGAAAGACATTGTATGATACCATGGGTCAAAGTTTACACAGGTTTTAGTATCTTATCTGACATGAAAAAAAAAATCATTGTGAGTTCTCAAAAGAAAACCATTATTAATTGTGTTTCGAAACCCAAACATAATTTAAAATTTGTTCTTGCTGACCTCTCGAGAGCTCTTCTTCTGTGTTGTATAATAAGTTTAAGTTTTGTTATTGTTGTAACCCTTCCCGTAGGGAATGAGGTTTGTTCCGTTTAAGGAACAAAATTTGATACAATACAATACAATTATTATTATTATTAATGCATCCAATATTTGCAAAATATTGCGTGTAGTTATTTAAATGCCTCGTAGTTTTAATAGCAACTGTACGAAATTAAATTGCAATGGAATAAGGTTGAATCTGTGTTTCATGTTTTCTCTTTCATTATTGTTGTGCAAAGCCTTTAACGGAAAATCAAACTTCAAAACTGTGCACCCTCAATATTGGAAAACATCACAAGGGGTAGTAAGTCCAGGATTTTTATCCATTACGGGCCCAAAATTAAACAAAATCACATTAAAAACAAAACAAAAGAGGTCGTGATTCCAGCATTTTCATCAAAAAAGACTTAAGTGTAAAATTTAAGGAACAAACATTTTTCATCATCAGAAGTCAAGCATTTTAGTCGTTTTTTAAAATGATTTCAGTGATGAAAATGCTGGACTTACCCCTTGCCTTTCTTCAATTTTAGGCAAATTTTGGATGAGAATGCAGCTGGACGTCTTTTTTTCAGTTTATAAAAAGAAAGATAACTTGAATACACATAATTGTCCAGAAGAAAAAACTTCCGAGGTCAAATAAACAAAACAAAAATTACGTCTTTAATGGTGTGGTTAATTGGGTTCATTTAATTAATTGTACTAAATCTCATAGCATGATAGGTGGCGCCGTAGCTACACTAACTACGTATGGGACTGGGAGCCACGAGACCCTGGTTCAACTCTACTGGGTGTATGTTTCTTTTCTTTTTTGCTTGAGTGGACGCAGTGAATTATGCTGAAACAATAGGATGGGTCTCAAATATTAATTTTAATCTGGATTTTAAACCGTCGTACTATCCGAAATGAGGCATTATCTCAAAAAGTAGCCATCATAGACGACTAAAACCAAGATTTTCCTGCTCCTCGCCCTCTATTACACCTAGGTATGAAATTTCAGGCGATTTGGAAGACACAAATTTCGGCCGATTTTAGAAAAAACGACAAGGGGGTAAGCTTGACGTTTTTTCAGCCTCGGAAACATTTTCTCTCCGAATTGCCTCAAAATTTAACCAAAGGAAGTTCGTCATGTGTAACAGACAGTCTCCAGGTTACAGGTTGTTGGAACAATAGGTTACGTCTCAAATATTCATTTTAATCTGGATTTTAAACCGTCGTACTATCCGAAATGAGGCATTATCTCAAAAAGTAGCCATCGTAGACGACTAAAACCAAGATTTTCCTGCTCCTCGCCCTCTATTACACCTATAGCTGTGAAATTTCAGGCGATTTGGAAGACACAAATTTCGGCCGATTTTAGAAAAAACGACAAGGGGGTAAGCTTGACGTTTTTTCAGCCTCGGAAACATTTTCTCTCCGAATTTCCTCAAAATTTAACCAAAGGAAGTTCGTCACTTTTGAAACAACGACAAGGGGGTGAAGCTTGACGTTTTTTCAGCCTCGGAAACATTTTCTCTCCGAATTGCCTCAAAAATTCACCAAAGGAAGTTCGTCATGTGTAAAAGACAGTCTCCAAGTTACAGAATGCTGGAACAATAGGATGGGTCTCAAATATTAATTTTAATCTGGATTTTAAACCGTCGTACTATCCGAAATGAGGCATTATCTCAAAAAGTAGCCATCATAGACGACTAAAACCAAGATTTTCCTGCTCCTCGCCCTCTATTACACCTAGGTATGAAATTTCAGGCGATTTGGAAGACACAAATTTCGGCCGATTTTAGAAAAAACGACAAGGGGGTAAGCTTGACGTTTTTTCAGCCTCGGAAACATTTTCTCTCCGAATTGCCTCAAAATTTAACCAAAGGAAGTTCGTCATGTGTAAAAGACAGTCTCCAAGTTACAGGTTGCTGGAACAATAGGATGGGTCTCAAATATTCATTTTAATCTGGGTTTTAAACCGTCGTACTATCCGAAATGAGGCATTATCTCAAAAAGTAGCCATCGTAGACGACTAAAACCAAGATTTTCCTGATCCTCGCCCTCTATTACACCTATAGCTATGAAATTTCAGGCGATTTGGAAGACACAAATTTCGGCCGATTTTAGAAAAAACGACAAGGGGGTAAGCTTGACGTTTTTTCAGCCTCGGAAACATTTTCTCTCCGAATTGCCTCAAAATTTAACCAAAGGAAGTTCGTCATGTGTAAAAGACAGTCTCCAAGTAACAGGTTGCTGGAACAATAGGATGGGTCTCAAATATTCATTTTAATCTGGATTTTAAACCGTCGTACTATCCGAAATGAGGCATTATCTCAAAAAGTAGCCATCGTAGACGACTAAAACCAAGATTTTCCTGCTCCTCGCCCTCTATTACACCTAGGTATGAAATTTCAGGCGATTTGGAAGACACAAATTTCGGCCGATTTAAAAAAAAACGACAAGGGGGTAAGCTTGACGTTTTTTCAGCCTCGGAAACATTTTCTCTCCGAATTGCCTCAAAATTTAACCAAAGGAAGTTCGTCATGTGTAAAAGACAGTCTCCAAGTAACAGGTTGCTGGAACAATAGGATGGGTCTCAAATATTCATTTTAATCTGGATTTTAAACCGTCGTACTATCCGAAATGAGGCATTATCTCAAAAAGTAGCCATCGTAGACGACTAAAACCAAGATTTTCCTGATCCTCGCCCTCTATTACACCTATAGCTATGAAATTTCAGGCGATTTGGAAGACACAAATTTCGGCCGATTTTAGAAAAAACGACAAGGGGGTAAGCTTGACGTTTTTTCAGCCTCGGAAACATTTTCTCTCCGAATTGCCTCAAAATTTAACCAAAGGAAGTTCGTCATGTGTAAAAGACAGTCTCCAAGTAACAGGTTGCTGGAACAATAGGATGGGTCTCAAATATTCATTTTAATCTGGATTTTAAACCGTCGTACTATCCGAAATGAGGCATTATCTCAAAAAGTAGCCATCGTAGACGACTAAAACCAAGATTTTCCTGCTCCTCGCCCTCTATTACACCTAGGTATGAAATTTCAGGCGATTTGGAAGACACAAATTTCGGCCGATTTAAAAAAAAACGACAAGGGGGTAAGCTTGACGTTTTTTCAGCCTCGGAAACATTTTCTCTCCGAATTGCCTCAAAATTTAACCAAAGGAAGTTCGTCATGTGTAAAAGACAGTCTCCAAGTAACAGGTTGCTGGAACAATAGGATGGGTCTCAAATATTCATTTTAATCTGGATTTTAAACCGTCGTACTATCCGAAATGAGGCATTATCTCAAAAAGTAGCCATCGTAGACGACTAAAACCAAGATTTTCCTGCTCCTCGCCCTCTATTACACCTAGGTATGAAATTTCAGGCGATTTGGAAGACACAAATTTCGGCCGATTTTAGAAAAAACGACAAGGGGGTAAGCTTGACGTTTTTTCAGCCTCGGAAACATTTTCTCTCCGAATTGCCTCAAAATTTAACCAAAGGAAGTTCGTCATGTGTAAAAGACAGTCTCCAAGTTACAGGTTGCTGGAACAATAGGATGGGTCTCAAATATTCATTTTAATCTGGGTTTTAAACCGTCGTACTATCCGAAATGAGGCATTATCTCAAAAAGTAGCCATCGTAGACGACTAAAACCAAGATTTTCCTGCTCCTCGCCCTCTATTACACCTATAGCTATGAAATTTCAGGCGACTTGGAAGACACAAATTTCGGCCGATTTTAGAAAAAACGACAAGGGGGTAAGCTTGACGTTTTTTCAGCCTCGGAAACATTTTCTCTCCGAATTGCCTCAAAATTTAACCAAAGGAAGTTCGTCATGTGTAAAAGACAGTCTCCAAATAACAGGTTGCTGGAACAATAGGATGGGTCTCAAATATTCATTTTAATCTGGATTTTAAACCGTCGTACTATCCGAAATGAGGCATTATCTCAAAAAGTAGCCATCGTAGACGACTAAAACCAAAATTTTCCTGCTCCTCGCCCTCTATTACACCTAGGTATGAAATTTCAGGCGATTTGGAAGACACAAATTTCGGCCGATTTAAAAAAAAACGACAAGGGGGGGTAAGCTTGACGTTTTTTCAGCCTCGGAAACATTTTCTCTCCGAATTGCCTCAAAATTTAACCAAAGGAAGTTCGTCATGTGTAAAAGACAGTCTCCAAGTAACAGGTTGCTGGAACAATAGGATGGGTCTCAAATATTCATTTTAATCTGGGTTTTAAACCGTCGTACTATCCGAAATGAGGCATTATCTCAAAAAGTAGCCATCGTAGACGACTAAAACCAAAATTTTCCTGCTCCTCGCCCTCTATTACACCTAGGTATGAAATTTCAGGCGATTTGGAAGACACAAATTTCGGCCGATTTTAGAAAAAACGACAAGGGGGTAAGCTTGACGTTTTTTCAGCCTCGGAAACATTTTCTCTCCGAATTGCCTCAAAATTTAACCAAAGGAAGTTCGTCATGTGTAAAAGACAGTCTCCAAGTTACAGGTTGCTGGAACAATAGGTTGGGTCTCAAATATTCATTTTAATCTGGATTTTAAACCGTCGTACTATCCGAAATGAGGCATTTTCTCAAAAAGTAGCCATCGTAGACGACTAAAACCAAGATTTTCCTGCTCCTCGCCCTCTATTACACCTAGGTATGAAATTTCAGGCGATTTGGAAGACACAAATTTCGGCCGATTTTAAAAAAAAAACGACAAGGGGGTAAGCTTGACGTTTTTTCAGCCTCGGAAACATTTTCTCTCCGAATTGCCTCAAAATTTAACCAAAGGAAGTTCGTCATGTGTAAAAGACAGTCTCCAAGTAACAGGTTGCTGGAACAATAGGATGGGTCTCAAATATTCATTTTAATCTGGATTTTAAACCGTCGTACTATCCGAAATGAGGCATTATCTCAAAAAGTAGCCATCGTAGACGACTAAAACCAAGATTTTCCTGCTCCTCGCCCTCTATTACACCTAGGTATGAAATTTCAGGCGATTTGGAAGACACAAATTTCGGCCGATTTTAGAAAAAACGACAAGGGGGTAAGCTTGACGTTTTTTCAGCCTCGGAAACATTTTCTCTCCGAATTGCCTCAAAATTTAACCAAAGGAAGTTCGTCATGTGTAAAAGACAGTCTCCAAGTTACAGGTTGCTGGAACAATAGGATGGGTCTCAAATATTCATTTTAATCTGGATTTTAAACCGTCGTACTATCCGAAATGAGGCATTATCTCAAAAAGTAGCCATCGTAGACGACTAAAACCAAGATTTTCCTGCTCCTCGCCCTCTATTACACCTATAGCTATGAAATTTCAGGCGACTTGGAAGACACAAATTTCGGCCGATTTTAGAAAAAACGACAAGGGGGTAAGCTTGACGTTTTTTCAGCCTCGGAAACATTTTCTCTCCGAATTGCCTCAAAATTTAACCAAAGGAAGTTCGTCATGTGTAAAAGACAGTCTCCAAGTAACAGGTTGCTGGAACAATAGGATGGGTCTCAAATATTCATTTTAATCTGGATTTTAAACCGTCGTACTATCCGAAATGAGGCATTATCTCAAAAAGTAGCCATCGTAGACGACTAAAACCAAGATTTTCCTGCTCCTCGCCCTCTATTACACCTAGGTATGAAATTTCAGGCGATTTGGAAGACACAAATTTCGGCCGATTTTAGAAAAAACGACAAGGGGGTAAGCTTGACGTTTTTCCAGCCTCGGAAACATTTTCTCTCCGAATTGCCTCAAAATTTAACCAAAGGAAGTTCGTCATGTGTAAAAGACAGTCTCCAAGTTACAGGTTGCTGGAACAATAGGATGGGTCTCAAATATTCATTTTAACCTCTCTTTTTGGAGGCACTGCTATACCAACAAGTAAGCGACATTGCGACAAGAACACGAATAGTCGGGTACCCTATAGTTGGTCTTATAACCCATGCCTCGTACCCAGTAATTTACCGCGTACACATGTATTCAAAATTATCTCCAACCATGCAGTTGACTCTGGCTGTCTCCGTGGACGATATTTAGAGCCTTTTTGATGTAGTTTTAATCTTCAGGGAACTTTCAGGCAAGACTAATGTGTACTCGTTTATTCTGATTCAGTATAAAGTCGTTCAAACCCATGGTAAAAGCAATGTTTGTGATTTGTTTGTTTCTATTAGCTATAGGTCTACACTACGTTAGCTGGTATGCTGGTTAACTGTGCACAACACAATGGGTTTGGTGTGTTATTGCTCAATATAATTCTCTGTTATAGTTAGTAGGCCTGTAGGTTGCAGTTTTCCCGTTGATTATTCGGAGATTAAAACAAAACGGCCAGAAATTGGTGGTGAGGTCGTAAAATTGTTCAAATCTAATTATTCACTGCATACAATTGTACAGCCTATCTATGGCAATGCTTTGATGTTGTACCCTGGATTTAAAACTTTGCATGGTGGAAATACGATATGGACAGGTTTGCGGTAACACCATGCAATGACTATCATCTCTAAATATGGGGTGGTTCTGAAAATAACCGTTGGTTTCAATTGACGTTTCGGTCAGTATTCTCTGATCGCCTTTGGAGAAAAACAAAATTCTTTTACGATGCACAAACACTTGACGTTTAAATTTTACGTTTAATGATTTTAATTATTTAAATAAATAAAAATAAATAAAAAATTGCTGCTTAAAATAAATTTGAATGTGTATGTCAATTATTGTCTGAATTCTTTTTATATTGATTTAAAGAGCAGTCATAATGTGAAATGTAGAAACTCAAATATTAAACAAATATTGAATTAAAACATAAAGAATACTCCGTCCCGTGTCTTATTTAGAGTTCAATTTCCTTAGACTATCAAATATTTATTACATATAATAATAAATGGTTTTGTTGGTCACATTGTTACGCCCCCTGTTTGAATATGCCCCCCCCCCCCCATTCGCCCGATTCGCCCGATTTGCCCGGCTTCTAGAGACTTTTTCAATCGCTGATATTTTCTCAGTTAGATAGACCCGTTTTAGTCCCGTGCATTTTAATTATCTCAAACACCGTCGAATTTGTGCATGCATCAACTCTGTTGTACCCAGTCCCAATCTTTACATTACCTGGGGTACTATGGCATCGGGAAATCCTTGTAAAACACGCGAGTGGAAGGCACTCGCTATATACGTTTTGATTTAAAGTTGTCCACTCTAAGGTTTATAATTAAACTCGAACCCATTGTTCATAAGAAGAGCGGTGGCCCAGTGGTAGAGCTCCGGATTCTGAGCGCAAAGGTACTGGGTTCGAGCCACGGCGTGTGTCTTTTTCTACGCGTAAGAACATTGGTTTAAGAGGAACCCTATGGCATAGGGAAATCCTTGCTTTATACCTAATAAATAACATGCGAGTGGAAGGCACCCGCTATTACGTTTTGATTTAAAGTTGAATTCATTCTAAGGTTTATATTTAAACTCGAACCTTTTGTTATGAAGAAGGACAGTGGCACAGTGGTAGGGCTCTGGACTCTGAAGCCAAAGGTGCTGGGTTCGAACCCCGGTGTGTGTTCTTTTTCTGCGTTGAAGAACATTGGTTTACGCGGTACCCTATGGCATAGGGAAATCCTTGCTTTACACTTAATAAATAATTTGCGAGTGGAAGGCATAAGCTATTAATACGTTTTGATTTAAAATTGTTCATTCTAGGGTATAACATTAAACTCGAACGCAAATGAAGTAAGAGTAGTAGTGGCCTAATGGAAGGGCTCCGGGCTCTACACCCGATGGTACGGGGTTCGATTCCCGATCTGTGTTCTTTTAGTATGCTTGAGAACATTGGGTTGCGCGGTTCCCTACGGCATAGGGAAATCCTTGCTTTACACTTAATAAATAATTTGCGAGTGGAAGGCATAAGCTATAATACGTTTTGATTTAAAATTGTTCATTCTAGGGTATAACATTAAACTCGAACGCAAATGACGTAAGAGTAGTAGTGGCCTAATGGAAGGGCTCCGGGCTCTACACCCGCTGGTACGGGGTTCGATTCCCGATCTGTGTTCTTTTAGTATGCTTGAGAACATTGGTTTGCGCGGTACCCTATGGCATAGGGAAATCCTTGCTTTACACTTGTAAATAATTTGCGAGTGAAAGGCATAAGCTATAATACGTTTTGATTTAAAGTTGTTCATTCTAAGGTATAACATTAAACTCGAACGCAAATGAAGAAAGAGTAGTAGTGGCCCAATGGAAGGGCTCCGGGCTCTACACCCAATGGTGCGGAGTTCGATTCCCGGGTGTTCTTTTACTACGTTTTGATTTATAGTTGTTCATACCAAGGTTTAACATTAAACTCGAACGCAAATGAAGTAAGAGTAGCAGTGGCCCAATGGAAGGGCTCCCGACTCTACACCCAATGGTACGGAGTTCGATTCCCGGGTGTTCTTTTACTACGTTTTGATTTATAGTTGTTCATACCAAGGTTTAAAATTAAACTCGAACGCCATAAAAGTAAGAGGAGACGTGGCTCAATGGAAGTGCTCCGGACTCTACACCCAATGGTGCGGAGTTCGATTCCCGGGTGTTCTTTTACTACGTTTTAATTAAAAGTTTGTCATACGAAGGTTTAAAATTAAACTCGAACGCAAATGAAATAAGAGGAGACGTGGCTCAATGGAAGGGCTCCGGACTCTACACCCAATGGTGCGGAGTTCGATTCCCGAGTGTTCTTTTACTACGTTTTAATTAAAAGTTTCTCATACGAAGGTTTAAAATAAAACTCGAACGCATATTAGTAAGAAGGAGCAGTGGCCCAGTGGAAGGGCTCTGGTCTCTGGACCGGAGGGTCCCGGGATCGAATCCAGCTTCAGAAAAGTTGCAGACGTTTTAAAAATGTTTTTATTTTTTAATTTTTTAAACTTATATAAAAAAGAGCATAGGTTCGTTTTAAGTTTTAAGTTTAAAGTTTCTTTCCTCAGCGAGTGCTAGCGGTGTGTGCCACTGCGCGGTGTGTGCCACTGTCTGGTGGGTCGAGACTTCTCGGACGGCAACCGCGCTGTCACCACCGGGGTTCGAACCGGGGACCCTTTGCTTGGGAGGCCGACACCTACCCACGACACCCACTTGGGTCCCCCCAGGATAATTCGCATTTTAGACCTGATAAACCTTCGGTTCATACTTTACACAGAAAGCTATGGCATGGGATTTCAGTGCTTTATACTTAGTATATAATTGAATACTTTTCATAGGATATTATGGTATGGGAATATCAATGCTTTATACTTAGTAATTTCGAGTGAAATGCACAAGTTGTGGGCTGGTTACATAGGCATTGGAAACTCATTTGTTCGGACTTAAAACATATTTGAGTTAAAATCTACTCACTGTATAGTTTAAAATGGGAAAAGGGGTACGCATGGTACTATGGCATAGGGAAATCCTTGCTTTGGACTTGGTAAATAATTTGCGAGTGGAAGATATAATACGCTTTTACTGACGGGTATTGGTAGTAGATAGGGGACTCTTGTGTTCGGACTTAAAAAGTATTCGACGAGTTGAAGGCACACGCTGTAGGCATAAAGATAGACAATTAGTTTAATTAATGGGGAAATGGTACGCATGGTACAATGGCATAGGGAAATCCTTGCTTTGGACTTGGTAAATAATTTGAGAGTGGAAGGCATACGCTTTACTGACGGGTAGACAGGGGACTCTTTGGTTGTGATTTAAAAAATTGGTGAGTGGATGGAAGGCACACGCTGTATAGGCCCTAAGTATGGCGCATTGGTTTACAAGGAAACAAAGGCATAAACGGGGACTTACAAAATAATTATTTGAGTCGAAGGCACACGATGTAGGTATAGAAAATTAGTTCGCAGGGGAAGTTGGTCTGGCATTTCGATGGGAATTGGGGATTGTCGGTCGCTGTGGAAAGGGTAGCGGGGTACACTGGGGTTGGGTGGCCGAGTCTTTAGTAGGCTAGCTGGGATCAACATGACGGCGGGAATATAACTTCTTTGAATTTCCACCAGTGTTCTTGGTGGGTACTCGCCGTGATGGTACAATTGGTTTTATTGAGTTTGATACAATAATTATTTGAGACATTGTTATATCGAAAATCAGGCAATAAAAACAACTACATCAAAAAGTTACTAAGGTAGACGACTAAACCCAAGTTTTCAGGTGATTTTGAAAAACACAAATTTTTTCGGCAGATTTTTGAGAAAACGGCATGGGGTATAACTTGACGTTTTTTTCACCCTCAAAAAAAAATTCTCTCAGATTTGCCTCAAAATTTAACCAAAGAAAGAAAGTTCTTTATGTGCAAAAGACGCTCTACGGATTACAGATTGCTGGAACAATTGGAAGGGCCTCAAATTAATATTAATTTTAATCTTGATTTGGGGGCATCGAAAACTAGACAATATCTCAAAAGGTTGCCTACGACTCAGACTAAGGTTTTTCTGTGCACCTCGTCCTTCATTACACATCTGGATGAAATTTCAGACGATTAAAAAAATAAAAATAAAAAACCCGCCAGTTTTATTCAGACCATGTTCAGACTTTAAAAATTTACATTATCATTTGGCAGTATAGGTGGCAAACCAGTTTTAGATTTACAACTTGATATGAGAAAGGCAATCTGCAAAGGCTTAAACATGATGTATCAATTCTTTTGGATGGTAGACCTACGACTCCGAATGTCAGAGCACCGGTCATTTTGGTTGGTAAACAGTTTACGACAGCTCAGTGTTACATAACATGTAAACAACAACTGACATAGAAACACGTAGGAGTGGCCGACACGAATTGAAGTAGATAATCTATAAGAACTACACAGAAAAGTCGATTGTTTCATCTGATCATGGAGGAATTCTTCATCCAGTATCTGATTGACGGCAAATTGGCAATGACAATGCAATGACCTATGCTCTAACGTTACAGCTACTTCCGGATTGCCGTTGTTTATGTTGAGCATGAAGGTGGAATAAAATTGCGACAAGAATTGCCCGTTTTATGACAAACTAGGTGGTTACACGCCTTCCACGAGGCCTTCATCCTATTCTACATTATTAACTTAAATAAGCTGCATGATAAAGCTTACCCAAAGAGACATTAAATCACATCAAATCATCCTAAGTATATCCATGGTGTTGACAACTTCACAAGCATGGCTGGTGGCCATTTTGAATATCGCGTCACGGCATCAAGCCGTCAAGTACCCAGACCTGTACTACTCTGGTGATGTTTATTTCGCGTAGCGTGGAAATCGGGTACCTGTCGGTTGCTTAAGCTGGTTCCAATCACCGGTGCCTGTCCCGAAGATCAAAGGGGCAAACTGGCTCCCGCAAGATCTCGCGGAATGATTCGAAATGCGAGAATCGAAGGCTTGAATCATATTAAAAGTGATGAATAAACGCTTACACTGTAACTAATTGTGGTAATTAAACCAAGTAGCCTTACGTTTGTTTAACTTGAAATGATTTAGCGCAAAGTTGAAAGAACTAAAGGTAATATATGAGGTATATTTTTTGTTCGTTTCTCAGCTTATTATTAATGTAGGAATAAATAACTTGTAGGTAGATTATTAAAAAGTGACCTTATTTCGTTGTTGAAAATATCTCACTCAAATTTGCGCCACCAAATAATCTAACTTTTAAAGCCTTCGGTACACTTCAACCACCCCCCCCCAAAAAAAAAAAAATAATAATACAAAAATATTAATAACAAAATATGGCCATCTTATGCATGTTGTTGTGTTAGAAAATTGCAAGGATTTTACTAAAACGCAAGGCTTACCATTTGAATTTTTGTAACAAAAAATGCAAGGCTTTGAACATCCATTTTTTGTAGGGTAAACCGTTTTTGTTTACTGAAAAAGTTTAAAGAGATGAGCCTTGTGCCTCAAAATAAATACATCAATAAAAAAAATTTAAAAAATACAAACAAAACATTATTATTATTATTATTATTATTAGATGTCCTACAGTTTATCAAATTTTGGGCCATAAATTTAAGAAAACACAAAGAGTTGTTTTTATTCTCTAAAATAATGCGATAGGTACCTCTGACTCTGATGTGTTTTTAACTTGAGGACAAACTTTTATAAATAATATTTTCAACTTGAGGAATGGTTTTAGATATAGATTGGTCAACATCAAATCTCAATCTTAGAAAAAAATGAAAGGTACATGCCATCACTGAAGAAACCAGCTTCATTTTAATGCATACAAATCGAACTTGTGGTCAAATAATACAAATAAATAAAATCGCAAGGCATAAGTAAAGCATTTTTTATCAATGTTTTGTAATTTTGTTTATTGGAATAGTACAATATAACACATTTGGCTTGATCAGAAATGTATAAGGTTAAATCACAATAGTTAAAGGCAGTGGACACTATTGGTAATTACTCAACATAATTATTAGCATAAAACATTTCTTGGTGACGAGTAATGGGGAGAGGTTGATAGTATAAAACATTGTGAGAAACGACTCCCTCTGAAGTGCCATAGTTTTCGAGAAAGAAGTAATTTTCCACGAATTTGATTTCGAGACATCAGATTTAGTGTGACAGGGGTGTTTTTTCTTTCATTACTATCTTGCAAGTTTGATTACCAATTGAGCTCAAATTTTCACAGGTTTGTTATTTTATGCATATGTTGAGATACACCAACTGTGAAGGCTAGTCTTCGACAATTACCAATAGTGTCCACTGCCTTTAAATAATGATAGTCCATTATACTATAATGTATGTTACATGAAACAGTTTCCATGCTACTAGACCATTTTTATATTATTTGGATGTTGATATCAATGACCAAATGTCATGGTTGAAAATAATAATAATAAAGCATGCAAAAACATTCAATGTAACTTTTAAAGGCACTGGACACCTTTGGTAATCAGTCTTCTCACTTGGTGTATGTCAACATAATGCACAAAAAAACAAACCTGTGAAAATTTGAACTCAATCGGTCGTTGAAGTTGCGAGAGTATAATGGAGGAAAGAACACCCTTGTTGCACAAGTTATGTGCTTTCAGATGCAAAATTCGAGCTTGAATTCAATCAAATATTTGAGTGAGAAATTTTTGTTCTTTCTCACAAACTACGTTACTTCAGAGGGAGCCATTTCTCACAATGTTTTATACTATCAACAGCTCACTGTTACTTGTTACCAAGTTAATTTGAGTAATTACCGATAGTGTTCAGTGCCTTTAATAAGGGAATAAAAGGGTAGCGACGGGTTCTTACGTGTGATCGGCTCGGGCGAGGGTCTTGAGCGCATGGCAACGACCCTCCAAGGTTTAAACGAACGTTTAAGAACGAGTCACTACTTTTTTATTCCCATTCATAAATGCCCTTTTGTTAAAAAACATTACAAAAATACAATTACAGACACTTTGACCGTTTAAAATTTGAGGTTTGAAATATTTTTTTCAAAACCTTTGTGGAGAGTCTGTTGCGCGTGGGTTGTGTGTACGCGCGCAAGCTTAGAAATAGATTACGTGCGCGCACTGCCACGTAGAAGTAGATTACGCGCTGTTGCTAGCTAATAGCTATGAATTGCATTCTGCGTGATAATCTTGCGCGTCTGACACGCAGAAGCCAGCCAGTTATAAACGCTGGTCATTATCAACCATTTAAACACCCCCACGTGACGAGCTCTCCACCAATAGGAGTAGAGAAACTGTCTGGGGTATTTATGAATGCTTTTCATAGTATCATTGTGTTATTAACATCTCAAAACCTTTGAATGCATCTCTAGTAGAAAGTAATTAGTGACAGAAACCTGCATTATGTGACATTCAAGGGATGTGCCCTGTAACCCTGCAGTGAACATGTGAATTAAACATGGCAGGAGATTTAAGTTTGTAGCAAGTGATGGTCTTTTGCCATTGTTCAACAGTGGCTGTCAATCTTTAGCTTCCATGGAATTGCAACAAAATGTTGCTAAACACACTTGCTTGGCAAACAAATTACTTCTCACAAACTGTTGTTTAAAATGTTCGTTACATTTTCACACAAAAAAAGGTTTTTGGGATAAATAACTTTGAGTGAGCAATGAATGCTCACCCATAATAGGACCTTGGTCAGACAATTTTCTCACAAGAAAAAGGTTTAAGTTCAAAACAATTTCGAAGTTGGAAGCACTTTCTATTATTACGACAGATTTCTGTTAAATGCATAGAGCTATATATATATTGATGTGACTAGAGAGCTAACGCCCCATTATACACGCAATACAGTTTTGAAGCCGTGTGGGAGCATCAATGTTTATGTACAAACGAAAACAAAAGCTTGATATTTTTGTACGGCAATTGTACGGCTATTTGCATGATAGTGCATTATTTTGTTATTTTCTATGTGTCATCGAACCAAAAGGTGCAGCAAATGTAAACTCACAATCTGCTGATGAGCGTCCAAACTGCGAGCGTCATTTGCGTCATATTTAAAAGGCACGTATACTTTTTAAAGTTTTCGTAGCGCAGACAGACGCGAATGGGCAGTCGCGTACGAAAGCGCACACGCCGAATGTAAAAAAAAACGCGCCAATGTGAATTAAAATCGTTTCGTAGTCATGCAACACATCAAACATGTCTGTGCCCAGGGTGGCTTCAAAACACAGAGCAAGTTAGCGCTATATAAATGTAGTTTATTATTATTATTATTATTATTATTAGTCAATATATACATGTATTATAGCTCTATGGTTAAACGCAACCTTTAAATTTGTTTTTTATGTGATTATTTGACATTAATATGTGGAACTCAGTTTTGTAACTGCGATGGATTTTTTCAATAAACCTGTTTTATATTAAATTGAATTAATTTTTCAACTTGAATTTGCATTGCATTGATTAAGATTGTTCCTCTTTACATGCTTTATTCTTGACCTATGCTTCTAATAGCATTGTGTAGGATTCTGGCCCTATGCTTCAGCATTGAGTAGGATTCTGGCCCTATGCTTCAGCATTGTGTAGGATTCTGGCCGTAAGCTTCATCACTGTGTAGGCTTCTGGCCCTTTGCTTCAGCATTGTGTAGGATTCTTCCCCTACATGCTTTAGCACTGTGTAGGATTCTGGCCCTATGCTTCAGCATGTAGGATTCTTCCCCTATGCTTTAGCACTGTGTAGGATTCTTCCCCTATTGCTTTAACACTGTGTAGGATTCTGGCCCTATGCTTTAGCATTGAGTAGCATCCTCTAACACTTTCGTCATAAAAACTCTGCATGCTATTCTGCAAACGCATTATAATGATCCATGATTAACAAGGCAGAGGGCGCCCTATCTAGCCCTCCGTTGGTTTTAGCAATCATTGGTTTTGTACAGTAGTATATGGAGTAGAGCAGAAAGCACAGAGGTCAATGAGTAGAGTAGAGTAGAATCCTACACCGCCTGTGTGGTAAAATTTGTGTACGCATATCTAGCTATATTTTAGACATGTATCCAGCCTTCAAGTTGTACACTCGACGGCAGGGTAGATTTACTGTGGAGAGCGCCAGACTACCAACCGTCTAATTGGAAGCGCGCCGCACCTGTTTGACATTTTGTGCATTGTTTTTAATTACTGAGTGATATTTTGACGCAACATCAAGTTTGTACATCTGCTGTTGTTGTTATACATTTGGTGAGGTTTATTGTGATTGTTTATGAGGCGTTGTTGTATTTCATCCATTGGTTTCATCAATCGTAATTTTTCATTGAAAATTGAAGAAGTAGTGCGGTATTTATGCAGCAGTTTTGGGGTGGTGGTGTTTGACAGTTTGTTACTTGTAACATGGAGCAATACTTGTTGTAGTTTCATGGAGGAATTTTCTTCCATGAAATGTCAACATTTGTACAACTGAACGAAGCTTTTGGTTTATACACAAGCGGGGGAGAATGTCGTTGCAAAACAATGTAATCCATGGCAGCAGTTTTTGTTTACAGTTATAAATTAATAAATAAAGTATGTCGTATGATGATGAGTTAGATTATTTATAGTTAGACTTTAACTTTTTGGGGGTGGGGGTAACTAATTTGCTTAATTTAATTTTTAAAACTTATTTCAAAATTCATTATAGTTTAAAATTGGAATTAAATAACAAAATATTACACTATCAATGATTGTTAAACTGTATTTCTACCGTCGCAAACTTTAAAAGACAATATAGATTTTGACAAAAAGAAAGCAAAAAAATTTCATTCAATTTGGCTAACATTTTTGCATTCTATGATTGCTATTTAAATACAAAAGAGCTAGTCTTCCTAAAAAACAATGTTGAAGTTTTCCTTTAAAGTAGTTGCGTGCTTTAATCCTATAAGCTCCAGTCTATCCTCTGGATGGTCGCAAACTAGAGGTTTGATCGAAATTACCTTTTAAAGGAGCTGTGAGGTTATCTAAAAATAGGAATACTGTCATAATTATTGATAAGGCTGGATGTTAGAGTAGGGCATGTTAAACAATAAACCAGAGGATGAAGTTGGTTTATATCCTGCTCTAGTCAAATTGTCTTCGTTAAACCCAAAATTATTTAAAGTTTATCCAATCAGTTTTTTTAACTTGTTGATAATGTTTATTTTTGTTGCTCAATTCAGGTTGATACCAGCTTTTACATAATTCACAAAAAGACGCAAAAGTAATCAACGCAAATCATGTTCAGAGGAAAGATGAAACTGAACTTTGAGCAGCAGCTCAATAAAGACGGGAATCTTGGCCCCGCCCTGGTGATGGAAGGAGAAGACCTGGACGAGATTCCATTGATCCCGAACAGTCAGAGCCATCGCCTGATCGGTATCAACGTCAGTCAGAATCAAATCAGCGAGCTACCGACGCAGCTCAAGGATTTCAAGAAGCTGGAATTCCTTACGTTGACAAATAATTTATTCACTGCGCTGCCTCCTTTTCTCGGACAGTTGTCAAGCCTTCGTATTCTGAACCTGAGTAATAATCAACTCTCCTCTCTCCCGGAGGAGATGGAAGATCTTGATGAGCTCCAGGAACTTTTCTTAGATAACAACAAATTTGACGTCGTCCCGTCTGCTCTGTTCAAGATGCCTTGGTTGAAGGAGCTTTACATGCAGCACAATAACCTGGAAGAGATACCTGCGGCCATGAGCAAGATGACGGGACTGAAAGTCCTTATCATGGACTACAACAAGATCACAGCGGTGCCACCAGAGGTCGGGATGATGGAACTGGACGAGTTGTACGTTCAACACAACAAAATCGAGACTGTTCCAGAAGAAGTGAAAATAAAGAAATTCAAGCTGCTGGACAACCCGGTGGATCCAAGCGGGCTGTAAACTTAAATGGAATTTCGGTTTTTTTTTTTTAGATGGTGCCTTTAAAAAAAAAGGAAACGATTCAGTACTTATTGAAAAATTTGAGATTGGTAATACTCATTACTGCCCTTAAAGGTAGGGTCATAGTGTGGTTGCCTACAATACTCCTTCTTATTAAAAGGAATTTTTTTCTCATTTTCATTTGTTCGTTTGTTTTGAAAGCCAGATATTGTTTCAAATGGATCCTTTTAGCAAACCAGCGTGCTACTAATCTTTTGAAGAAATTGCTAACTTAATAGTGCCGGGATTAATATTTTGAATATTTTATGAGTTATGAATACAACAAATCAATATATCAGATGTGGCTAGGTTTCTTGAGTCGCCTCTGAAATGATGTCCTTGGGCAACAGGAAAAGCTATAATCATCTTGAGCGATAGAACGTGTCTGTTGCTTCTGTATGTACAATGTATGATGAATTTATCAGCGCTGACCATCAAACAAGACCAATTGGACTCAAGTAATATCATTCTGTATCCCTAGCAGTAAATTAACATACCATATTATACTTGGATACATACATGTAGCATTACAAATGACACAGTCATAATGACTTTTAAATGTAGCGTTGGAAATTGGAAAAGACAATGTCATTCCCAGACTGAGAACAGCTAATGTGACAAAAAAAGACCAAGCATACAACTGCATGTAAAAAAATTGCGGCACTCAGCAAGTCACAGTAAGGTTTAAGCCAGCTGGCGAAAACTATGAAAGACTTGACAACAGAAGTGAAGAAACGAAACAAGCTCAAACAGAACAATAAAATTGTTTCACCTGACTGTTTTTCCTCAATCGGACTATTGTTTGTTTTACCCTTCACATGATTCTGAATAAAATGAATGACCAGTTTAAAATGTAAGAGCAAGTGATTTGTGATACTTATCTTAGGCCATTAAAGTGGTGGTTGGTTGTTGTCCAGAAATGTATGTGCTTAGTAGACATAATTGCACCCTTTTATATAAAGTTGTAAATTAGCACTCGCATCTTTCAGCATCTTTGTCTTTCACTGGAAATGCGGCTCGTTGTTAATTTATCATTAGGCCTATGACTTGAATCTGTAATTTATCTGGCACTTTTGACAGTCAATGTGAAATTCTAGAGGGTGAGTTTTAGGTAGCACTGTGACATGTGTTTTGACAACTCGACATTGCATCAGAGTTCTCTGATTTTTCTCAGGTTACTTAGCTAATTTGTTTGCTTATAAATGTAAAGGCCTTGTCACACAGGGCAACTTTTCAGGCAACTTTGAGGCAACTAGTTGAATGCAAGAAGCAGCACAAGATACATTATTGTAGCTGTAACTCACGACACAACGAGAAACCTGAAATGTGAATGGATTTTCTTGGTTGCCTGTAAATTGCCTTGTGTGACATGTAATAAAGAGCCACAGTAGAGCCTGGACTTCCCGCAGGCACAAATTGTGCACAGCTTAATTGAAGAAAGTACTTTCCCTTTTTTATTGAGATGGTACTGTTTAGTTTTGAACAACTGTTGAAGACCATAATGAACTTTGTTTACAATAAGTGTGACCTAGCTTGTACATTCTTTCAGTATTCTGGCAGGCACAATACTACATAGTCCTATGGGAAAGTTGAAATTGTGTGTCATAATTTCCACACAAATGGAAGAACTATGAAATTAAAAGCTGGACAAGTTTTGAGGTGCACCCCCTTTCATCATATCAAAAGTTGACAAGAAAAACACAGTGCAATCTCCATAAAATATAAGATTTTATGATTTCTTCCATTAGGCTGTGTACAAATCCTGCCTGCAGGAAGTCCAGGCTCTGTGGCTCTTTTGTAAACACATGATGTCACAAGTCACATCGTCTAAAAGTAAGGGGACACATCTCAAAACTTCAGCTGTAGTACTTTTATAACTCTTGAATTCATGTGGAAATTATGACACAAAATGTACGAACACCAGTGTAGGGGCCACACTTGACTGCCAGAAAAGGCCCTGGAATGTTTAAGGTAATTCTTTTTGTTAAGAAAGGTTACAAGGTCTATACTTGTTAAATACATCACTGCTTCATAATTGCTTATTACTGACTTGTATACCAGGCAATCTGGATAGTCTATTTGGTTAGACACTGCTCTAGAATTGCAAGGGTCGTGGGTTCGAATCCCACCCGATTAATATGCCTGTGATATTTTTTTCACAAGACTCGGGAAAGTACTGAGTATACAGTGCTAACACATCGGTGTATGGGTAAAAACCAAAATTAATGTTGTATAATAATGATATAGTTTTGACTAACAGGACCGTAAGACAAATTTGAAGGAAATTTATTATTTAGAACCATTGATATATTATTTTTTTAACTTGCATTAAATTTGTAAGCGAATTATTGAACACTTGGAAAGATGTGTAGTTCTGGATCAACGCATTGAATTCAAAGGCTAGATTCACGTGCACAGTATGTATAAATTGTGAATTATTTTGAGTTTTATTTTAAAATCGATTTGACCATTCGGGGAAAATCCCGAAATGATTCATATTTGAAGTCCCACCTCACGGAAATTATGAAGAACTATTATTTTGTTTTATACAGTAGTACTATGAGAAAATGGATAATCATAACTAGACTTGTTTTCAACAGCAACCTTTTTCTGTCTTCTTTCTTTTTAAATTTTTATTTTTTATTTGATAAACATTTCTAAACTATGGCGGCTTTAAAGGGACATTGGGAGACAAAAAAAAGAAAGTCAAGTGAAGTTATAAATATCATAATTATAACTTTTTAAAAGTGGCTATTTATTGCTTTCTCGGACTTTCTTTTTTTTTCTTGCTGTGCTGAATTTTTCGCACGGTTTTGCCTTAATATTATTTTGGTCTTGTGTTGTTGTAGATTTAAAACAGGGAAACCTTAGTTTGGAACCTAAGGGTTTTTGTAGTACTGTAATTTGTAACTTATTTATGGTAGAACTTCATGCAGTAATCAGTACAAATCTTGACATAAACTTGAGTATTTATCATAAGAAAGTCAGTTGAAAATGTCACTATATTACCATCTTTTGTCTGTTATCATGATGATGTTTCTTACATCTTAAAAATTTTTCATATTTTTACATGAGATTTAGTTCTACTTCAAAGGGAGTCGCGGCAATTCATAAAGACTCTCATTTGCACCGTGTCGATTGGAAGAAAACAAATTCTCTTCAATTTCCTTTCAAAATCTTTGTTTTCCAACCACCTGGGTCTATTGTATTAAAATCATCATTTAGCTTGAATAGCAGGTAAACTAAAATGAGCTAGGCCCAATTTCATAAAGCATAAGCTTAAAAACCTGCTAAGCACAGAACAATTTTGATTAACGAGACTGGTCACCAGCCAACATTCCCTAAAGTTTAGTTGCAACTGGTGCCCACTCATTTTTTGCCTAGCAAATACATTGCTAAGTAGTATTTTCTGTTTTGTTTCATAGAGCCATACAATGTCCCAAGTACTGTCTGCAACTGGTATCCTTTTTTTTATTTTCGCTTACAAGCTAAAACGGTGTTATGAACTATATTCTCTATGAAATTAGGCCCAGGTAACCAGTCATACATGTAGGAAATGTACATTACAGAGAACAATCACAAGGTTGTGGGTTTGAATCCGGCCTAGCTTACTGCTGATTTCACAATGACTAGAATTTAAGTATTGTCATCTAGCCACTGAATCTCTATACAGATCATAATTTGGGTACCTTGTACTTTTACTCAGTAACTGTGCTTCAAAGCTTTTTAATAGCTTTGGTCCTTGATTCCCCAAGTTTACGCAACTGAGCTATTTTTGTATATGAATTGTTAAGTAGCTGGCTGTTTTATTTGTTTTCCTTTTTATTGAAGTGATATTTATCCATATGTGCATTGTTGCTGAACTATTATGTGTATATTTTGTTGTGTCAAATTTTATTAATAACGATAACAGCATTATAAATTGCCAACTGGCATCGTGAATAATATTAATATTCTAACTTTTTTAGAAGAGAAAATATAATAATTATGGTATGGTATAAATGCAAATAGAAGAGTATTTCTCAAAGGCTAAGATTACAACACAACACACGCATCAACCGTGGAAGTAGAAATGAACTGGGCCCAATTTCATAAAGCTGTTTAGCAGAAAATTATGCTCGACAGCTAGGAAAAATACCCCACCCACATAGCTGATGGAATTCACAGTAGGTTTTCAAACCCCGGCAGTTTCAGCATAAAATCATTCTATTTCATAAACACGCATTCAAATTCATGCATGTCTGTCACATTTCTGTTTTCATACATTGAGTGGGGCACCAGCCACAACAATGTTAAGTTAAAGTAATTTTGGCTGGTAACATTCTTCTGTACTGCAATACTTTTTTGTGCTAAGCAAGTTTTTTGTGCTTACAGACTTTTTGAAATTGGGCCCAGGTTGATGAGAACTTTTTTAGAAATGTGACAGACATGTGTGAATTTGAATTTGTGTTTATGAAATAGAATGATTTTATGCTGAAACTGTGAAAATGTGAATTCCCTCAGCTTTTGTTTGTTTGTTGGTTTTTTAGTTTTTTTATGCAAGTCGCCAGACACACAAGGCCTGAGGTGTAGGCTACAATTATTTAATTCCAGAGGCCGTTGCCACCTACTCCGAGGGCTGAAACAGGGTTACCCCTTTTACAGTCCATACGGATGTAGGCTTGGGTGTCATCAATCCAAAGCCAGCCAGGTAGAATGTGGGTGGTTTATTTTTGTGAACAGCAAAGGTCTGTGGGGATTGTTAAAGCTATGCACACAGATTATGCTAAGGACAAATTTTACATATTAAAGGTTGTATGGTTCTAGCCCAGATATTTTCACTCTATTGATGGAGTTATTTGAATGATGTTCTTTGTACTAAAGACTAGCTGGCTATGTATTGGTACCATTGAGTGAACATGTGGTACAAATGCCACCATGGGGGATCCAAGCAAATGGCTTGGCCTTTTGTGTTGTGCGCAGTGAACTGAATTAAGAGTTCGCACCAGTATCTTTTATACAGTCTCAAATATATCAGTAAGGTATCCATGGATCAACACATCAACTGTGTGATTTGTATTTTAGCATCAGATATACTAACATTTGCCCATCCATGGTTCATGTTTATTTAACTGCTTGGTGTATTCATGGGTGCGTTTTGGTGGTAGCAGTGAAAGATTTCCCTTGTATAGCCAGGC
Source organism: Asterias rubens (assembly GCF_902459465.1). Classification (NCBI taxonomy): domain Eukaryota; kingdom Metazoa; phylum Echinodermata; class Asteroidea; order Forcipulatida; family Asteriidae; genus Asterias; species Asterias rubens. Next base: position 18,603,130 of record NC_047067.1, read on the forward strand.
ATGCAACTGTAACCAAAAAAGAGGAAACTACACAATTTAAATGATTTTGTACAGTATTTTTAAATTTTGAATGGTAAAACTGAGAATAAAAAGAGAGGAAATCAGCTGATCAGAGGAAAAGTTGCATGCCTGTATGGCAGAGCATAATGCTACACAAAACGTATCAGTCGCTACCCCGAAATCACCATTTGCTACTCAATATTAGAAATCAGTGGCACAAAATAAGCTTCTGACTTGCAAAGTTGCAAAATTGCTGGTTGAAATCTTTCCCTGGATATAGTAACTAATAAGTGTTTAGGATCATTGGACGTCAGTGAATAACCAACGGCCAATTCAACTAAAATTTGTTATTGGTCACAACCACCAAAACACACCCGATGCCAACAAGATTTGTTCAAATAAATGCCTATCTTGAGAATTGCGGTTGGCAAAAGCACGATACTTTTGATTAGTATATTCATGTATATTGAAAGTGTTTAAAATATAGTTTACCTTCATGAAACAAAAAACAAATGGTGACTTGTCATTATAACTGAGTGTGATGAAGCATCTTACATATCCCATCTAGGTAGTTTTGGAAAGCGCAATAAATTCCCCTTTAGTTTAGAGTAAGCGTGCAATTGGCAGTTTTATCTTTGAGGGTGTGTGTTGACCAAATTTACTAGATGCAAAACATGTCAAATGATTTGGTTTCCCCATCATTCTTATCAGTCCTTTTTACCATTGACACAAGGAAATGAATTCAAGGAGTCAAAATAATCTAAACAAGTAATTTGGATGCATGGAAATTAGCTATGAAGAGCGCCCCCATGCAGTCAAAAACACAATAATGTGTACTCCAATATTACAAGATTTTATACCAATTTATACATCCTTGGTGTAGCTTTAGTGATTATGAGAAAAGTGAACAGCACTCATGCATAAAAGGCACCACATTTGGTTTAAAAAAACGTATGTTGGACAATCGGATGTGACAAATGGAAAAACTTTCTTCCACTCACGCGGTCACCACATTGGCGCACCAGACTGTAGTACAATCAGTACATACAAGTAAACATAAAACACCGACAATGGCTTAGGCATGTGCGTCAGTGAAATTTTACATGTTTGAGAGTCAGATACTTATGTGACGTCGCATCAACATATTGAGCTTTATTGTTTGTAACATTAGTACTGATGAATGCTATTGACTTTCAGTCTTCAGTTAAAAGTACTTCTGTCTGAAGTACTATTTTCTAGAGAACTGCGTTTGAATCTGCTCTCAGTTCTCTTGCGGGTAGTCAATAGAAACACAAAATTGGCACAAAGTGAAAAAAATTATTTGAGGAGTAAAAACGGAGTAAACATGGCTATGTTCGATTTCCCACTTTGTTTTGCGGTTAAAAAAATCAGAACGTGATAAATGGCCTGAAAGTCTATAAAAGCCTACACCATTTGTATGTATGTAGGTCAGCTAGCCCCTTGTGCTGAAGTAAAGTTTCCTATTTTTTTGCATAGACCAAGTTCTAGCAGATTGTCCGATTTGTAATACAATACAATCATTAAGTAATATTTAGAAAGTACATTTATGTTTGTGTTGAGATATTTAATGTAATAAATGATTATTAAAACAAAATAAACAAACTGATGGATTTTACCTGCAGATGTTATGCACATTGTTGTACCTGTTTTGCAAAATGAATAATAATATTGGAGACTTTCACCATCCAGGTGTCCAAGCAAGGCACTTAAATAAAGTGGAACACTTTTCGTGCATATTTAGTCCTTTTGAGATACACCAACTGTGAAGACTAGTCTTTGACAATTACCAATAGTTTCCACTGTCTTTAAACTGTTTTGAGTTATGAGACCCATTTACAAGGGTTTACAAGGTGTTGCAGCGCACTTAGCAGTGAAGGTTTTGTTTTGCATGATAACTTATTTATTTTGAACCGCCAGCTAAGATTGAAATAATCCAGTAAAAAAAATGTTGTTGTCTATTAAAGCAATCTTAAAGGATTGGACAGGGTGGAGGTTCTTAAATTTTGAAGAAAATAAATTCCTTTGGACAGAATTTGGCCAACATACTTTTCTTCTAAACACTCATTCGCCCCTAAAGGGGAAGTATTTGTTTGGTAATCACTCTTCAAATTAGTGACAATTAAAACTTTGTCAGATATTTGAATCTGAGAAACATAACTGTCAGATACATTTCTCAGATTGCAGATTCCTATTACAGAGTTATCTTCCAGTGTGAAAAAAAAAAAAAAAAAAAGCGCTCCAGATTTTCTAAAGATTTGTACATATCTACATTTGTATTGGATTAAAACAACGGAACAGTTCCAAATACCAAAGATATTCTTTTCATATAAAGTTCTACCAGTCTAACCACTTTGCATTGCCAATCTGTTTTTCAACAGCAAGTCCCAAGAAATGAGGTTTGCCACACAAAAAGGTGTACCATCTCACACTCGCAGACAATCTGCACAAATGAATAATTTCCTCGTCTGATTCCTTTCCCTGGAGTAATTTATTATCAGTTGAACTCCTCAACTCTGCTGCTGCCGACTGAGATTTTTATTCTCCACGATCAAAGTGACCATGGACTGATGTTTTTTAATAACCACCTGGTGGGGAATTTATAACATGAGACAACTCTTGTTAATTATGGAAAGCAATTCAGCTGAGGATAGAGCACCGACATTAATTAAAGGGGGACTGTTGTCATGGTCATAGTATGCCGGCGTTTGTTTGTAGGGGTTCGTCCATTGTTTATTTTGTTATTGAGGTGTCAGGTGTTTGTTTGTTTGTCTGTTTGGGGTTTACTGCTTTAGCCGAGCGAGACTACTGCTATTACTACTACGGTCCCTTGACAGATATTTAATGACTTGTCCACAAGACTACTGCTTGAGCCGAGCGAGACTACTGCTCTCACTACTACGGTCCCTTGTCAGATATTTAACGACTTGTCCACAAGACTACCGCTTACGCCCAGCGAGACTACTGCTATTACTACTACGGTCCCTTGACAAGATATTTAACGACTTGTCCACAAGACTACTGCTTTAGCCGAGCGAGACTACTGCTCTCACTACTACGTTCCTTTGACAGATATTTAACGACTTGTCCACAAGACTACTGCTCTCACTACTACGGTCCCTTGACAGATATTTAACGACTTGTCCACAAGACTACTGCTTGAGCCGAGTGCTACTGCTCTCACTACTACAGTCTCTTGACAGATATTTAACGACTTGTCCACAAGACTACTGCTTTAGCCGTGCGAGACTGCTGCGCCCACTTCTACGGTCCCTTGACAGATATTTAACGACTTGTCCACAAGACTACTGCTTTAGTCGAGGTTCCATTTGCACATTTTGACTTACGCTTTACAATCATCGACAATAGCCTCGCGTTGAATAATCCGATCAACACACTGATTTTTATATATACAATTATTTATTAATGAGTGAAACGATTGTTTAGTTTACAAGAGATGTTATTTACAATAATTACACATCCCATTTTTGTATTTGCATTACATGAAGGTGATTTAACCCTACACAAAATAATAGCTTACTGCACAAACATTTTTTTAATTGTTACCCCCCCCCACATAAAATAATTTTTTAAATCAAAATATCACTTGATTCCCTTGTGTTATTACAAAATTAATTCCTGGCTTTCTTTCTAATCATTTAAGTTAGGTTTCTGGCCTAATCTAAAAGAATTGATTTCATTTTTAAAGTCAACCAAATTTATTTAAGTTTCAATATTTTCATCCAGAAATTTGCTAAAAAGTATTGTTTGATTTTTTTTAAAATAAAATGCAAAGGTACAATACAAAGAGTATAGGAACACATGGTTACTCAGTGTTTGGTTAAAACCACAAGAAACATGTTTACCCTTTGTCTAAAAGTGGGAATTAATTAATTTTGCAATAAATGTCTTATGTTTTTGTAAGTAAAACACCTTAGGTCACAAATAAAGAATACAGCCCTATTACCAGTCATGTGAAGCCGTTGGCAAAAGCCAAAGACTTTTGCTAAGCATATTGAAAGCATTTAAAATATATTTTATGTTTATGAAACAATAAACAATACATACATGGTACTTGTCGCTATAACTGAGAGTGAAGAATCATACATACACATTATTTATCAGGGCTCGAATTTGAAGGGAAACATTCACATGACCAAGGGTTCGAAGCTCAAAATATTTACGGGACTAGAATTTGGCCAGAATTGAAGCGAGAAGAAAAAGTGTGAAAGGGTCTGGGTACTATTTGTTGGACCCAAAACACAATGTTCACAGATTTACATTTAACCCACACACTAAGAAGATAATGATGGTAGAAAGCTTCCCTTTAAATATTACTTGCTGAGGTGCTGTAGTTTTTGAGAAATGAGTCAAACTATTCACACAAAAATAATTGTTGTCTCAGTGACCCGAAAACTTGTTTAGCACATAAAACGTAGTTTTGCGACATTGTTTTACGGATTTCTCAAAAACTACAGCACCTCAACTTATAATATTTTAATGTTAGCTTGCTACTTGCTTCCTTATCTTCAAACGGTGTAAGTTCAATGTAAATCTGTGGACATTGTGTATTGTTTTACAAAAAGTACCCAAATCCTTTAACACAGTTTAACAATTGAACTACCCTAATTTGAAAAAGAACGAAGAGAGGATTTATCTCATTAATAATCAACAGAATTATTTTTATCCGAGTGAAAGTTTCTGAACACAAACACAAGACAACAGGACAAGTCCGATTATAAGTTTACTGGCCTGATTTTGGTGTTTTTTTTTTAATGCAAGTCGCCAGACACACAAGGCCTGAAGGCCAAGGTGTGGGCTACAATTTTTTTTTCCAGAGGCCGTTGCCACCTACTCCTAGGGCTGAAACAGGGTTACCCCTTTCACAGTCCATACGAATGTAGGCTTGGGTATCATCAGTCCAAAACCTTGCCGGAAGAGCAGAAAGCACTACCACCCCTGATGCTAAAATCACTGGCCTACGTGACGTCCCAGTGTGAAATTCGAGCCCTGTTTATATGAACTTTTTAAAAACACAATACCCGACAAAATGTAAAAGATTAACTATTATTACAAACAGTAACTGCCACATTACAAGCACAATAATTATCAAAACATATTTAGGCATCATTAAGTTATTTCCTTACAATCCTGAATTCCGAAAAGGGCAGTTTGGACAAGTTAGTTTCAAAGATGGTTAACAACTTCAAATCAATCAATTCCAGCAGAATTGATGACGCTTAATAGTGCATTCCATCTGTAAAGGACACAACATTGCCTGGCTCAGAGGGACTGGGCAAGTCTATGAATGTGGATCCAGATGGTTGTTTGATACTGATAACTTTTTCTTGAGATATCGCTGACGACCTTAAAGGAACACGTTGCCTTGGATCAGTCGAGTTGGTCTTTGAAAAGCATTTGTAACAGTTATAAAATGCATATGGTTAGAAAGATGTTGTAAAAGTAGAATACAATGATCCACACAAACATGCCTCGAAAATGCAGTTTTCCTTTTTACCTCGTCGACTAACAGGGTCGGCCATTTATGGTAGTCAAATTTTTTACTAAAATAAATGGCCGACCGTGTTAGTTTGAAGAGTAAAAGGAAAACCTTGCAATTTCGAGGCAAATATGTGTGGATCATTGTATTCTACTTTTAAAACATCTTTCTACCCATATGCATTTTATAACGAACGGTTACAAACGCTTTTTATAGAACCTGTCCGATCGAAGGCAACATGTTCCTTTAACAAAACAGGCATCACTCAATCAAAACTAGGCGTTGCCTTGATTAGAAACCAAGTTAACCTCAAGCAGGTTCCAATCTGGGTGAGAAGTGTCACCCATTTGGGATACTTTGGTGTCAATAAGAATAAAATAGCACTACGCTGTTGTAATTTAACAGAGTTCATACAGGGTCAAATTCGATCAAACAAGGTATAAAAGATTTTGCTTAGGACCCAGGATGTATTGCATGCGTAGGTTACCATAGAGTATTGGCTAGTGGTTGACAAACGGTCGCTACTCGATCTTGCCCTCGGCGCTGTAGTTTAAAATAGTCTGGTGCTTTTCTGCGTAAGATTAGTAGAACACCAAACTCAGTCAATACATCCGCTAATTAGTTAATATACAACTAGATAAAATATTGATTACATGTGATGGTACATGTACGAACAGTGGCAAATTTCCTTATGCTGCAGAATACATGTACAAAAGGTTTGCTTAACAATTCTGAACAGGCAACCCCCCCCCCCCTCCTTATAAAACTTGAACATTTAGGTCCACTAATCAGGTGAACTTCTAAGCTGGTCGTAGTAATTTGTTTCGTCCCTGTGATGCTTTTGAAATACAAAAATAAATTGTAGAACCACACAATCGAGGTAAATATATCACACAAATTAAGGTAGTTGAATTTATAGTTAATCTAAATTTAAAATGAATTGATTACTTTTGGCCATTTACAGCCGCTCCAGACTTCCCATTAAGCGCAGGATGAACAGTCGAGTCCAAACAGGGCACGATTTCATTGCTTAAGCAGAAAATAAAGCTGAAAAATTTGCTGCTAAGCCAAAATAAGCAGGATACCAGACACACATTGTACATGTGACATAAAATTGTGGCTGGTAACCTTAACCTAGTAAGCATAGTTGTGCTTAGCTACTTCCGTCTTGTGCTTAACCAGCTCTATGAATATCATGAATATGGAACCAGGAGATCTGTGTAGATGTTTTACACAAATGTAGCAAATTTCAGCTTGGGTAAAATTTGTCACATATAGTGTTTGCTTTGAGTTTGAGTCGATTACAGAAGCCAACAGTTTGAAGGCTGAATATGCTTACAAGATAGCTTCGTGTGGTAGAACTGTACTTGTGGGGTGTTTCGACATTGCAGGGTGCACCCGGCAATGTTTTTAACAGGAAAGATTACAGAACACTGATCATAGACAAAACCGAGGGGACAGCTCACAATGTCATACACTCAACATATCTGCTCCTTTGTAAACTGGCCTAAAAAGAGGTCAATAAAACATTCTGAAAAATGAAATGAACGCAAAATGAGAAAGAAGCTTAAAACCTACCTACCATAGTCAGAAGTTTCTTGAACAGATTTAGGCTTCAAGTAATTTAACTTTTCTTTCATCTTTAGAATCAATTGTTAAAGTTAAGTTCTACTGATCAAAGCCAGAATGCAAACCATGGATATTACACAACTATGGATATAACGTACTGTCACATACATGCTAAACTGCATGAACATACACAGTGAACATTGCTAATTAAGGAGGCAGTTACTTTGAGGTCAAAAGGTCAAACACAAACGAGTTTGTGAAATCCTAAAACTTTTTTTAAAAGTGTGCTTGTCTGGTTGACTTATACCTCTCTCAAGGTCTTGTGATTGTCACACCAGACAGAAAACGGCCAAACTTGTCTTGTCGATGTTACCACACTAAGCTTAACTTTTTAAAATAGCGCCATGGATGCGTAACTAAAACAACGCCAACAAATAAAACAACGTTTTATTACTGGGAAAGTGTATCAAATTTTCTCAAACAATTTTTTTTTTGTACGTACATGAATTTAAACTAACACAGGATCACTCAGATCAACATTGCAGCAGTGACATAAAAACACAACTAAAATGAACAAAACGACACAAAATTACTCCAAAAATACTTACAAAAATAATTAAGAATTAACCTGTATCATCAAATCAAAAAAATATTAAAACTACCCCTTCCCTATATCTTCCCCAGTAATGTACACCACCCCTAACCCTGAACATAAATTAACCAAATTATACTTCAAGTATCATTGTTTTGGAAACTGCATGTCTTTAGATAAATCTGGGCAGCCTAGGTTTGACATGCAGTTCCCCCAAAATGATATTCTATGTTAAAGGAAGATTACAGAATTGGTTTTTGCAAACAAAACAGTTTCTGGCAGTGTAAGCGCTTTATGTAATCCATCATAAACATAAACTGACAAACCTGTAGAAGTTTGAGATCGATCTGCCATCTGGGTCTCGAGAGAATAATGAAAAACCGATTACAAATTTTGCATTGCATCGACGCCAAAACAAAAATGAATATTAGATTATTTATTTCTCATCAAATATGACATTTCAGACGGAAATATTTCAGGGGATGTTTTCTCTTATCATCATTAGACCATGTAAGTTTTACGTAAATTTGTCATCTTCGCGATTTTTGTTTCTTACCGATTCTGTAACGTTCCTTTAAAGGGTTTTGATACCTTTTTTAGATCAAGTTTCTGGCCATGACACGAATCACTACTAACTAGGAATGAAGATGTTTACCTGCAGAAGCTTCAGCTTCAATGGTCGTCAGGTTTTGGGGGGAAAAAGTAAAAAATTACAGAGAAATGTTTTCAGGAAAGCGCGTAAATCTGTTCCATTAATTTTCCATTTGAGACGAAAAATATTTTGAAAAATTGTTTTACTCATTTCTCAAAAACTTCAGCACACTAGCAAGTAATATTTCAAGGGAAGCTTTCTACCATCATTATCATTAAATCGTTTAAGTTTATTGTAAATCTGTGGAGGTCTGTGTTTTGTGTTTTGTGTTATACAAAAAGTACCCGAACCCTGTAACCCCCGACAAAGGTTAGGGAGTGATTTGGGGTGGATCACGTCCAATGTGTTTCCAATTTGGGCGTGAAGGCCTAATACCACAATTGGGTGTAATGATACCCCAATTGGGCGTAGTGATACCCCAATTGGGAGTAATGATACCCCAATTGGGCATAATGATACCCAAACTGGGTAGAGAACCTTCAAATCAGAACAACAAAAATAAGCTTTCATTTGGGATCGTTTTAGGACAAATCTTTTTGGAACGACGCTGTGAAGTGCAAATAATTATCAAAATTTGACTCTGATGTTTCCTTTTTGGGGGACTTTTGGGACGCTACGTATGTACATGTAGCTGGCAGCAGACTGACCAGATAAATCCATTGATATTGGTTATGTGCAGATGATCAGAAAAGAAACAATGACAATTTACATGGTAAGTCTGCTGCCACCTAGCGTTCCAAAGTCTCCCATGAGTATCCTGGCAGTGCATGACAAAATAATGGAGGACACATGATACGTGCTATTAAAAGAACCTATGTGTGTGGTATATGAAATAAATTATTGGCAAACTGCCTTGAGTATGCACCCTTTTAGAAATAATGTTAACTTATCTACAATTTACTCATTAACATGATTAACACATTACAATTGTACAATAGTAATTCATTCACTATGTCAACAGAGTTATCAACAATTTATCAAGAAATAATCTCGGTTGTGGGTAGACAAGGTTGGACTTTCACCTCTGTGTACTAAGGTGACATCCTGGATGTGCATGTAACCCCAAACATCCTATTGCAGAGTAAAAACAAACTTTGGTTTTCAATATTTGTATTGACGACGCTTTTTTTTTTTGTATTTTCTTTGTATTAGCAGGCCTGATCCTTCACAGAGGCAACAAAGGCAATTGCCTCCATGCCCCCTGGTCCTTGCCTTTGGGGGCCCTTGAACAATCCAGTATAAATTTACAATTTCCTCATAGGGTGCCCTTTTGACAAGGGAACAAACTCCTTGGTGCACTTGCCCTTTCAAAAATGAAGCAAACATGCCTGTGGTGGTATTTAGTCACCAGTAAGAGCGCAATATCGGCTGGCTCTGAGGCAGGCCCAGAGACTGTCACAGGGCAATCTGGATCAAGACAGTTTATTTTGAGCGAGATGTTTGTGTGGTACAGATATTTCTCCTACTCTCCAGTAACTAGTGTTGCGACTACTTTAACAAAATGAACGTTGCCAATCATGACTATGTACCTTCTGTGCAGCAACCGACACCCTCAACAATAGAACTTGGTGTACCCTGACACCTTTGATATCCCATCCCATAAGTTAAGTAAAATGACCACACAACAGCAGATAGGTGAACTTCTTTATGCATGGTTAATCAATTTTATTTTTAGCACATGTAAACGTTTTCCCTAAAAGATCTGTTTTCCCTACCCACCAACTCTCTTTCTTTCCAGCATGGTACAGAATCGTTAATATTTGGGTTTTTTTAGGCCTGAATAATCTATTTGAACAAGACTGAAAAAGAAGATCAAAATGTTACAGCTCACTCTGTTAAAAAAACACCTCTGCTCAAGCTTCTTCTTTCTTTTTTTTAGTCAGGGAAAAAAAAAAAATTAAAAATAAAAAAGAAGAAAAAAAATCATCTGACGATATCAAACCGAGCATTCCCAAAGAAGCCAACTTCAAATGCACAAATCCTCTCAAACAGCAAGCGCTTCCAACGAGTGCTGTGTTCACATTATTTATGAACGGGGGTAGGGGAGTATTTACAGGAAACACAGCCAACTATATAGTACACTCCAATAGCACAAGCTATAAAATAAAGCTCCTTGAGTTAGGTTGGTTTTGTCTAGGTCCATTTTCCTTGGAAGTTGAGCGTCTGTTTTTGTTTGGTTTACATTTTCAAACAGACACTATCCATCATTAATTACATCCAGCCGAAGTCACGGGCAACGAGAAACAGATCAGTGATTTTCTTGACGCCGCGAGTGACCTTTTGACCGTTGTCTCCGACTTGCGTCACATCTCAACACTCCATGAGGATGACGTTCATGGCTTTGATCTCCGTGGTAGGGTCTTTAGAGTTTGACGTCTTCAGCTACTCGTAGGTTGTCCAGGGTCTTCTTGATGCGGAGTGCTGTCAGACGGGCTGCAGCGCTGTGATACCAGCACTCCTTCATTACCTTAGCCAAGACACGCAGGGGCTGTCAGGGAGTGAAGAGACAAGGAGTCAATCGTCACTGTTTTCAATTATGGGTTTATACGCAATTTGCAAATCTGCCTTAATTTATAAAATATTCATTATTAGGCCTATGGTCTTAAATAAATAAAAATCACAAAACTTGCAAACTGCTTTTTTTTTTATACAAATTATTGAAATATTCATTATTAGGCCTATGGGTTAAAATACAAATCATAAAACAAATCACAAATTATTGATGTATTCATAAATGTTAAAATTTTCAGCAAGTTTCAGGACCTAACATATTTCCTATTTACTTTGATAAATATTGCAGTAGTGCAATAAAAACACAGCTAAAATGAAAACACTATTCATTATTGAAGGAATTGTCAGCAAGTTTCAGGACCTAACATGTAATTATTTCTTATTTAGGCCTACTCAGATAAACATTGCAGCACTGCCATAAAAACACATCTAATATGATCAAAATATTCATTATTGTTCAATATGTCAGCATGTTTCAGGACCTAACAAATAATAATTTCTTAGCTACTCGGGGGATACACACTGCAGCAGTGCAAAACACAACAATAACAAAAGGAAAACAAAATACTCACAACCACTTTAGTAACGAGAATAATTCAGAATTATATCATCAAATAAAAAAGGGATGACAAACTCAAGGCTACCCTGACATATGAATAGAGAATATTAATAATCATAAATGACGTACTAGGGCAGGAGAAACTGAACTGAATCACATAACTTGTCTAGACAGCAGTAAGCCGTCTTGAATTCAAGATAATATGTAACATGCTCAAACACGAATAGGTTTGCGGTAACACCATGTAATCTCTAAATGAGTTGGGGTGGTTCTGAAAAGAACCATTGGTTTCAACTTTACATTTCGATCAGCATACTCTGATCGTCTTCTGGAGAAAAAAACACATAACCTATATAGAAATTTCACTGAAAAGGACATGTTGTGTACTGTGAAGTATGATTTGATTTGGATCTGATTTGAATTTGTTAGGATAAAAACCTAGTCAAATATACACACACAACAATGGGGGAAAATACAATGAAATAAGACAATCCAAAAAAGTACACAAGAGAAGAAAAAAAAAACAGCACAAAATTTATCAGGGATACCCAAATAAAGCCAATAGCTTAGGCTTATTTCCATTGGGGTCCTTACAAAAGAACCGGCAGAAACAGAATTACACATTCTCTCCAAAAAATCACAGATGATAATATAGTTGAGAGATTTTTCATTACTCAACAATTTGGGAATCTGGAGTATTCCAAAAATTCATCACAGCAAATAATGCAAATGGAGTAATATAGGAACACGTATGTTAAACACACAGATGTAATTGTGCATAAAATGAAAATCCTGAGAATAGGCGTTGATTTCCTCTCTGTCTAGAGAAAGCGGTTAACATGATTAAAGCCTGTAAGCAAAATAATTGCCTTCAAGCACAAACAACTTTGGATCGGCAAAGAAAAGTTACCAGCCAGAACACCGTACAGTTGCCATTGCTGCGACTGGTACTCTTGCCATTTCTTGCTCAGCCAAAAAATTTGCTGAGCAGAATTTTCTGTTATAAACAGCTTCATGAAATTGGGTCCAGATATATACACCAAGCTAGATAACAAAACTTCCACACCGAGAGTCAAATATCAATAGAGCTCCGGAACAAAACAAAACAAGATAATGTTACAGGAAAAGTACGATAGCCCTTCCGGCATGCACAACATGGCATCCCAGCTTTTCATTATTTAGTTGTAGATCCCACATAGGTGTGGGATCTGCACGTACAACTAATAAACAACACAGTTCACACAGCACGTTTTGCGCAATCCCATCTTGTTATAGATCCCACACCCTCGCAAATAACACAGTTCACACGGCCCCTTTTACACAATCCCATTATTTAGATTCAGTAGGATCAATAACAATGAAATCACAACATTGTCAATAGAAGGTGTGAGAAGACAAATAGCAAACCATGAAAAAATGGGGTTAACAACATTGAGATACGTTTATTATACGGTTAACAGATACGGTTAGTGCGACAGATACGGCGTCATTATGGCGTCATACGTGACTCGCTATCCGTAATACGTGCAGACACTGATGTCCTGCTTGCTACACAAAAGTAGGTTACGGATAGCATACAAATACTGACTACTTCAAGTGCTATGGTTAAAACTACCGACTCCTGAGGTGATCCCGGAGTGTTCTATATAGAACGGTCCGGGGATCACTGAGGGAGTCGAAGTTTTAACCATGGCACGAATTAAAGCGGTCAATATTTGTTTTATAACGCCCCAACAGAATATTTATCATCCTCGTACACTCAACGTTCGTATGCGCCTTTCAGATACACAGATGCACAAATGATTGGGTTCGAGGTGGGTAAAAAGACGTCTGGGTACTGCACGCCGTGTGATAGTCGTCGGACTATCACATGGCAACTGATGCACCATCACACGGCCGTCGTTTCTAGTAAAAACAAGACATATCATGTGACGTGCTCTAAACCAATAAAAAGGCAGAATAATTGTAAGGGGTGTTATAACATAACATATGCATATCAATTTGCGTGCGAAACCTCCCTTTTGTCATGTGGCCCACGCATTTTGACAGGGTTTGTAGATGCATGGTTAAATGAAAGCATACCTCAACATTGTTCCATCTGTTCGGTATGGTGGGTCTCTGCCGGTCACCAACGACCACCTTCCTCATGTCCTCAATGGACGGGTCCGATGGAACCATATCGTAGTATGGTAACCTGTATTCTTCATAGATTCCTGCAGTGAGAATCAATCAATAGTCGGATGAATATTCTGATAAAATTAAAGAGTTTAATAATGTACTATTTGCAACTCCCTTTGCGCTCATGGAGACCTGTAGAACACATAATTGAATGGGCTAATTTGATGGTAAACAGTGTCATGAAACCATATCGTAGTATGGTAACCTGTATTCTTCATAGATTCCTGCAGTGAGAATCAATCAATAGTCGGATGAATATTCTGATAAAATTAAAGAGTTTAATAATGTACTATTTGCAACTCCCTTTGCGCTCATGGAGACCTGTAGAACACATAATTGAATGGGCTAATTTGATGGTAAACAGTGTCATGAAATTGGGCACTGGTCGGCTCAAACAATACCTAGAAAAAGAGGGCTGGCATCAATGATCCCAATAGACCATTCCCATGAAATAGGTAAATTGCACCTCAAGCATGCGCACTACTGATAATTTGGTTGGCAAAATGAAGGAACATTACGCCTTTTAGTATGGGGATAATGGTGGCGTGACGCAGACACATTTTTGTGTCTGCCTAGTGCACATCTCTAATGGCTTTTGCCAATCAATAGTGTCTGTATGCATGCGTGAATGTAATAAGCATATTTCATGGGAAGGGTCAATTACCCTACTCTGATTCTCAATTGGGAATGGAATTGTAAGAAATGATTACATGGAAACCACTAGTTCTGTTTAACAATTAAGGAAAATAAGCATAGACACACAACCCTACTACAGAAACATAGCAATTTAAGTTTGCTAACATAACGCAAGTCTCCCTTTTAGCTTCCAATGGTAGAGATAGCTTTGTTATGTTGAAAGATAAAACAAGGAAGATAGTGGAAGTGAAACCTGACCGCATTCCGACATTACGATAACCCCATGGGTCCATTTCAAGGAGCTTTCACGAACAATGTCCTCAATGCTAGAGAAGTAGATCAAAGAGCACAAGTTCCTTATATCTGGAGAAAATAACAACTGATTTTCTTTTTTTAAAAGTCTGAATTCACAAAATAGTCGGATTCAAGCCCGAGCGGTTAAGAGCACCAGATTCAAGCCGAGCGGTTAAGAGCACCAGATTCAAGCCCGAGCGGTTAAGAGCACCAGATTCAAGCCCGAGCGGTTAAGAGCACCAGATTCAAGCCTGAGCGGTTAAGAGCACCAGATTCAAGCCCGAGCGGTTAAGAGCACCAGATTCAAGCCTGAGCGGTTAAGAGCACCAGATTCAAGCCCGAGCGGTTAAGAGCACCAGATTCAAGCCCGAGCGATTAAGAGCACCAGATTCAAGCCCGAGCGGTTAAGAGCACCAGATTCAAGCCCGAGCGGTTAAGAGCACCAGATTCAAGCCTGAGCGGTTAAGAGCACTGGATTCAAGCTCTGGTGTTTTATCAGTATAGTGTGGGTTCAAGTCCCGGTCATGACACTTGCTACCTAAAATTGGAGAGGTAGTGCTTTCTGCTCTACCGGCCAGGCTTCGGACTGATGATACCCAGGCCTACATCCGTATGGACTGTAAAAGGGGTAACCCGTTTCAGCCCTAGGAGTAGGTGGCAACGGCCTCTGGAATAAAAATAATTGTAGCCCAGACCTTGATGTGGCTTTCAGGCCTTGTGTGTCTGGCGACTTGCATTAAAAAAAAAAGTTTTTAAACTGCTCTCAGCTCTCTTAAGAGCATGCAGCCTGTGCTGCGAAATACATAGCGCACTTAGCTACATGTAAATCAATCACAAGAGCCATCCCTCACAGGTAACCATTTATACCCCTGGGTAAAGACAAGCAACAATATAGTAAAACATCTTGCTCAAGGACACAAGTGTCATAACCGGGATTTGTACCCACACTCCGATGACTTAAACCTCCACAACTTGAATTTGATGCTCTAATCCACTAGACCATGACACCCTGTCCCACTTTGGAGTAAAAACTTTTGTGTGGTATAAATATAACATTTTAAAAAAGACGAGGAGTCGGTGAACACCCATACCTCCGATTGAACACCTCCTGGCGATTTCCCAAAATACTAATCCCAGAGAGTACACATCAGCTCGCTTGAACGCTTCGAAATGATTGACGTTGATGGTGTCGTCCAGGACCTCTGGAGGTAGGTATCGTTTAGTACCGATGCGGTTATTGGGCGCTATGTCCACGGTGTCTTTCTCCGAGTCGTGGCGCACGGCGAGGCCGAGGTCGGCAATGGCACACTGGCCGTTTCGCTTGACCAAGATGTTCTTGGTCTTAAGATCTCGGTGAGCAATGGCAGGCTTTCCTGATGTTAAAACAAATAAAAATCATGGTTAATTAATGTTAAAATGTCATCGCAGCATGCTGCTGAAGTGCGACATAATTCACAATTGTTACAAATATTACAATCATTATTAAAATCTTTACAATAGAAAATACATAATAAAAATATGATATACACCCCATAATAAAAGCCTGGCAGAATTGTACGGACAGTTTGATTTATATACAATTAAAAACAAGAAAATGAGAGAAATACAAATTAAGGAGAAATGATGGAATTGATGAGTTTAGACGCAAGAAATATGTTCAGAGTTTAAACGCAATACATGCAGTAAGTATGTACAGGGTGGATTGACCAGAAGTTGATGAGAAAGAATACAGTGTTAAAATATTACTAGACATAAAATTTGAATGGAACAGAAGACCAATGAATTGAAACAACCACATGAATTTTTAACTTTCGACTCAAAGCATCATGACGATAGAGAAGTTATTCTTAACATTTAAAAACAATGAAAATAATATTAAGCCACAACAATACAATACAAAATATACCTGAAAATTACACATAATCCCAACTTTCAAAATTCACATTGTTACATAGTAACAGTAATAATAGTGTCAATTAATATAGTAGTATGATATTATTTAGTATGCTCCTTAAAACCTAGCGCATGTGTGGGCAATGTTGTCTTCAATCACGACTATATTTATGAGATGTTAACTTTGCATCAGGGATACAGAATCTTAATTTTGGTATTGTTGTCAAAACTCTGCAAGTCTTGCATTTATTCAAAAAGATTTGTGACTGCTTTTGTCCCACGTTCATTGCTTTTAATACGTTGCCATTGGATCGGTCGAGTTGGTCTTTGAAAAGCGTTTGAAACCGTTTGTTATAAAATGTACATGGTTAGATAGATAATTTAAAGGTAGAATATTTTACTCCATAAAATGGCCGACGTAAAAGGAAAGCCGTGCAATTTCGAGTGATACTTGTGTGGATCATTGTATTCTACTTTTAAACTATCTTTCTAACCATTTGCATTTCGTAACAAACGGTTTCAAACCCTTTTCAAAGACCAACTAGACCGATCCGAGGCAACGCATTCCTTTTAAGGATTTTGGTACTTTTTTAAAAAGTCCACAGATTTCATTAAGCTTACAGGGTTTGAAGATAATGATAGTGGAAAGCTTCCCTCAGATATTACTAACTGAGGTTCTGTAGTTTTTGAGAAATGGGTAAAGTCACAAAATAATTTTCTCAAAAACTACAGCACCTCAGTAAGAAAATTTTCCAGGGAGGCTTTCTACTATCATAATCTTCAAACTGTGTAAGTTTAGTGTAACTGTAAATCTGTGGACATTGTGTTTTGTGTTAGGAAAAAGTACATAGACCCTTTAATTGGGTCCAAATGCGCACAAGAATGACTTTAGTACACGAACCTTGCATTCCGACAATTTCTACATGAAGGTGTGCCAGTCCGTTGGCTGTGGAGTACGCAAGTCGGATCATGCCAGCCGTATCCACTGTGGTCATGTTCAGGTAATCAAACAGGGAGCCATTCTCCATGTGGTCTGTTACCAACAGAAGCTGGGTTACCATACCACTATCTGCAAACACACAAACAAAAAAAGCCATTAGTCAGTTGGGAAGTCAGGTTGGCGCAGTGGTGTCTTGCCTCTGGGGACCCCGGTTCGAATCCGATCAGGGGCACTACATGTATGTGGCTTGGGTCGTTCAGTCCCTACTTGAGTTTGTTGGTTTTCCCTAGAACAATTCTCTGGGGTTTTTCTCCCACTTCTAAAACTTATTCATTGTCTTCTCACCTTGTCTAGATGATGAAAAGGCTTTGACAAGTTTTATTACAGATGTGCATGTATGTAGATGTACCACAATTTTTTTTTTTTAATGCGACTTGAACACCCAGCAGGGTGGATATGTGCGCATTATAAGTCTTATTATTATTATTTATTAGATGTAGAACGGAACCTAAATTTTTGGAAGTTACACATTCCGACTTGAATACATGCCATGTTTCAGCTTGATCAAGCATTTTTTAAATGTAAATATTATACAAATATAACATGGTTTGAAGGTGACTAGTCGATATCAGCTCCCCGAGTTATTGGAAGTTGACAAACTAGTTCCTAAGGTGAAGCCAAGGGAACTAGTTCGTCAACTTCCAATACCGAGGGGAGCTCATCGACTAGTCACCCAAAATAAACCATGTTATATTTGTTTTACTATACTTCATACCGGAACATGAGTTTTGAGCAAGAGAAAATGATGACTGTGAAACAAAATGCACATGAAGTTTGTTCATGTGTTGGATGTCGCTAAGAGAGCGCTGTTCGTGCGTGTATACAAAACAGTGCCACGATCAATAGCGCCCGGGGATGCGCAATGGTAGTGCGCATGACAAGTCGAATAGCTCCCGGGAAACTATTACTTGTCATAAGCATTTACCACTTGCGTGAATACTCCTGTGCGCGCTTGGTAGTTAACACCTGGCACGTGGTGATGAATTGACCAATGAGAACTCAACTCTTGGTCATGAATATGTATGAGGTATAGTAAAAATCTTTAAAAACTGCAACAATAATGAACACTTAGAAAAGCGTGGATATCCACAACAGTGCTCAGAGCGCTAATACAAACAATAACATAGGCCCTATGATTACAATAATCAAAATGCAAATGTAAGCCTAAGCTAAGAAGAAATCCAAAATACAATAAATAAAGGTACTTAAAATACAAATTAAAATATAAATACACAGGTAAAATAAAATTCAGTTACTCAGACACTTGATTAAAAAGATGATCAAGATATTTTTTAAATTGGGTTAAAGAAACCGATGATTATACTTGTGCTGGCAATTTGTTCCATAGGCGTGGCGCAACATGTGAGAAAACTTGGTCTCCCTCGGAATTGGAAGGATTGTAGATTGGGTTTTGTCAACAAAATGCTGATCTATTGCAGCATTTTTTTTAAAAGAAAGACACAGTACAAAGCACTATGTGCATGTTGCAGCTCAATACAGAGTCAAATCCATCCATGTTTGGCATGGTGGCATCGAGAATCAACCGGGTGGTACCGTGGTAAGACCGCTTTCGCAAGGAACGCCGGACAATTAATAACGGATCATTTAACACGAGGGAGTGCACATGGTTTGTTATGACAAAAATTGGTACCTACTACAAAAATTACACAATGTTTGTGTTAAGCGTGTACAAAATTGATGCCTTTCACACAAAGCTCATTTTGTAATATTTCACACACGTTGAGAAAATAATTCGCCAGAAATATTGTTTTGTTGTTTTTGTGTGAAAAAGGGCTTTCTACTTAAGCCATACAAGCATTTTACACTGTTTCAATAAAATAATTCTTCATAGTGGAACTCCCACATCAGTTATTATCTTGAAGAGGGGGTGGGGGGTAGGAGTGGGGATTGTACAAACAACGATTGTGGGACTAAGTGTATCAAAGTGCCACAACAACATTTGCCCATCTGTTGTGAACATTAGACCCAGTTTCATAATGCAGGAAAAACAAAATTAAATTCCTTATCGCGATAAGTAGCCATACAAGTCCCCATCTGACATTCATTGTTGATGAGTGGTTTGCTGTTAAATATTATGACCTTTGTGGCTCTTCATATACAGAGCATTGAACAAATAATATTTATGATAATATCTAATAATAACTGTGAGAGTAAATCTGCTACAGAAGGCAGCATTTTTGAGAAAAAGCAAGGATCCTAGGAAAAGGTTGAGATCTAAGGCTACGTGAGGTTCGCCCGACTTGAAGAGTTACATGTACCAGCGCAAAGGAAATTTTAGTCTTTCTTTTGCATACTGTGATAAAATGAAAGATATTGAAGACTTACAAAGCGCATAATGTCTATCAAAGGAGCTCAAGGCACAGTAATAATACAATAGAAAGAAGAAAAATGAGACCCCCAAAAAAAGGATACAAAAGAAAAGTATAGATATTGGCTTGGTGAGAAGGCCTTTTTAGCGGATATCATATTCTGAGAAACCGAAAGGCTTTCCTTTTCAGCTTTCCCAGGGTTGGTTAAAGGCAGTGGACACTATTATTGGTAATTGTCAAAGACCAGTCGTCTCACTTGGTGTATCTCAACATATGCATAAAATAACAAACCTGTGAAAGTTTGCGCTAAATTGGTCGTCGAAGCTGCGAGATATGAATGAAATAAAAAACACCCTTGTCACACGAAATTGTGTGCTTTCAGATGCTTGATTTCGAGACCACTAATTCTAAATCTGAGGTCACGAAATCAAATTTGTGGAAAATTACTTCTTTCTCGAAAACTACGTTACTTCCGAGGGAGCCGTTTCTCACAATATTTTATACTATCAACAGCTCCCCATTACTCGTCACCAAGTAGGGTTTTACGCGAATAATTATTTTGAGTAATTACCAGTAGTGTTCATCGCCTTTAATATGAAATAAATCTACCTGCAAGCCAGCAGATAAACTACACCCACACACACACGGAATGCAGTAGTATTATTGACTATTCAAAGGTATGAACAAGTCACTTACAATTCCTTGACACACACAGGGGGTTAAAGTCAGTACTGACAACAAAAGTCTGAAACTGGGAATCAACAACTTAAACATGTTAAAGGCACTGGACACCATTGGTAAATGTCAAAGACTAGTCTTCTCATTTGGTGTATCTCAACATATGCACAAAATAACAAACCTGTGAAAATTTGAACTCAATTGGTCGTCGGAGTTGAGAGATTTTACTGGAAGAAAAAACACCCTTGTCACACAAAGTTGTGTGCTTTAAGATGCGTGAGGTATCAAAATCAATTCAAATATTTTAGGGAGAAATAACTTCTTTCTACCTAAGAGGGAGCCGTATCTCACAATGTTTTATACTATCAGCATCTCTCCATTGATCGCTAACAAGTAAGTTTTTATGCTAACAATTATTTTGAGTAATTACCAATAGTGTCCATGCCTTTAAGAGGCAAGTTGAAATCATCTCATTTCTACCTTTTTTTTTCCAATAACCCCTGGGGATTGTATTGTACAAAGCTTTTTAGAACAGTGTCCTCGGCAATCGAGGAGATCAGAGAGCAGAATTTCTTCAGCAACGGCTGATTTATTTTGCCAGACGGACATAAAATGTCTGATTTCAAACAAAAAATGATATTTCACTTCTATATACGTACAAGATGCAAACGTACAAAAATGTTGTAGACAAGTTTCAATGCAGAAATGAAATTGAAATGTGAAGAGATAGTTATTTTTCAAAAGTATACCTTTGGTTTTTGGAACCGTTCGATTGTTTTAATCCTATAATGGAGACATATACATGTACAAATTCATTTCAAAAGATGTTAGTATTCTTGAGATATTGTCAAAAATCTGAAGTGGCAATGTCCGAAAAAAATTATCCAAAGAAGGAAAAGATCAAAATCTTGGGAAAGTTTCAATGCAGAAATGAAATTGAAATGTTTTTCTTTGAAACACAACATTCCTTTGACGAGAACTGGGCCCAATTTCATAGAGCTGCTAAGCACAAAATTTTGCCAAGCATGAAATTTCTTCCCCGATAAAAACAGGATCACCAGCCAAATTTCCATTTGTTGCATAGTGCTCGTTACTGGTATTCGGCTTTTGTTTGCTTATCCTGAAAATCACACGGAAATTTGGTTGGTAAACCCGTTTTTATCAAGGAAGAAATTTCATGCTAAGCAAATTTTTGTGCTTAGCAGCTCTATGAAAGTGGGCCCTGCAGTGCTTCTTACCAAGTAAGTTTTCACAGTCACTTATTTTTTTTAGTAATTGCCAGAGGCACTGTGCAATATTGGTAATTACTCAAAATAATTGTTTGCATAAAAACTTACTTGGTAACAAGCAATGGAGATTTGTTGATAGATCAAAACATTGTGAGAGATTGCTCCTTCTAAAATAACATAATTTTTTGGACAGAAGTAATTTTCCATAAAAATATCTGAATTGATTTGAGACCTCAGCATCTGAAAGCCAACAACTTGTGAGACAAGGGTGTATTCTCTCACAATGCATAATGTTGAGATACACGAAGTGAGAGGACTGGTATTTGACAAATTACAAAAGGTGTCCATGGCCTTTAAAGGCAGTGGACACTATTGGTAATTACTCAAAATAATTATTATCATAAAACCTTTCTTGGTGATGGGTAATGGGGAGAGGTTGATGGTATAAAACATTTTGAGAAACAGCTCCCTCTGAAGTGCCATAGTTTTCGAGAAAGAAGTATTTGTCCACAAATTTGATTTCGAGACCTCAGATTTAGAACTTGAGGTCTCGAAATCAACCATTTAAATGCACACAACTTCGTGTGACAATTGTGTTTTTTCTTTCATTATTATCTCGCAAGTTCGATGACCGATTGAGCTCAAATTTTCAAAGGTTTGTTATTTTATGCATATGTTGGAGATACACCAACTGTGAAGGCTAGTCTTTGACAATTACCAATAGTGTCCACTGCCTTTAAATAAATTACATGTAAATTAAATTCTCATAATAGGATCCTTAAAAAGCTTGGCCAGACGCATTAAGTGTGGAGGAGGAAATCTCTGAATTCCCCCGGCTCTTACGAACATTTACATCACTATAAATACAACAAACTGCCAGGGAAGGACACAAAATGGAATACTTAATTCCCCATCTTTTTCCATTATTCATGAGCATTTGAAATCAAAAAGCCATTCACGTAACAATAAAGCATATTGTGCCCTTGAGCAAGGCACTTAACCATAATTGATTCATACAAAAATGGGAAAGTAGTGCGTTCTGTTCTACAAGCCATGTCCTAGTTAATGAGCCCAAGTCTACATCTACTGTGAAGGGGGTTACCCTATTTCAGCCCCAGGAGTACAAGTAGGTGGCAACAGGCCCCTGACAGTTGATTTGGCCGACAGCCCAAATCAGTTAGTGTAGCCCTCACCTTAAAATGGCCGCCTGCTGTGATGTTAGGCGATATCTCATTAGAAAACAAATTTACAATAAAAATCATATCAAACATTCAAAGGTGCCATATTTTTTAAAGAAACTAAGTTAAAGTGTTATCAATCTGTTTGGAAAGCAAGCATGAACAAGTGCGTTTCTAGTTTCTGTTGGAAGAGAGTAATGTTTTGCATTTGTCTCAGCTCTTCAGGAAGTGAGGTCCTAAGCTGGAAAGTTCAGTAGGACAAAGGCAAACAGAAATCTGGTAAAAAAGCAGGCCTGACACCGATCCTATTTGTTTCTCCCTACCTTTATTGTCAGCAGCAATGAAGCCTAGAATGTTCTCATGGCGCAGCATAACCGTTTGATAGATCTCCGCCTCCCGGAACCAAGATCGTTCCTCCCTGGAGGAAAAGATTTTGACGGCGACATATTCTCCTCTCCATCGTCCCTTGTAGACTTCCCCGTAGCGGCCTTTACCGATGCACTCAATCAGCGTGATCTGTCTGGCGATGGTGCGCTGAACGAGCAGCGGTAAACCTGGAAAGACAAGGGTAGAGGAGTAACAATCAAAAGTCTGAAAAGTTATAAACTCATTTACAGCTCCATAGACTACACAACACTATGGAGGAAATGCCCTCTGTTGCCCTGGTCTTTGCCTTGACGACCATTAGAGTTTCCCATAGATAACACTTTAAGTTTTTACAATGGAAGTTCCCTTAACTAAATTTTGAAAAAGTCATACACTCATTTCCAGCTCCACAGACTCCAGGCCTGGAATTACACATAGGCCATGGATAGCAATGGCTTCTGTTGCCCTTGGTCATGGCCTTGGTGCCCCTTCAAAAGTTTCCCATAGACTCTAAGATTTTACAATGGAGTGCCCTTCACAATATGAAAATGGCCTTGCCCTCTGAAAAAAATGTTAAAATTCCAGGCCTGAGACTCTACACAGATCAAAACACACATCCCAAACATATCTGTCAAACATTCAAAAATAAAAGGACCACACACAAAGCAATTTACAGGCAACCAGTTCCAGGCGATCTCCTAAAAAAGGGCATTTACATTTCAACGTTCACATTATAACCTTTGGGACCGTAAGACATCGTTTGAAAAATTACTCCTTTGTAACCCAAGTTGTCCTGCAGCATGCACTGCAGTTGGTTGCCTCCAAGTTGCCTGTAAAAGTTGCCTCGTGTGACAACGCCCTAAAGATGGATCTAAACAACTATAATACAGCTAATAATCACTTACGCATTTTAATAGTCTAGAAGAGTCGATATATTAATCCTTACTTGAGCCTTATTTTAT
The DNA here is from genome assembly GCF_902459465.1 of Asterias rubens. Lineage (NCBI taxonomy): Eukaryota > Metazoa > Echinodermata > Asteroidea > Forcipulatida > Asteriidae > Asterias > Asterias rubens. Next base: position 18,627,275 of record NC_047067.1, read on the forward strand.
AATGTATTTCAAGACGGCAGTAACAAACCCTAAAGGTGCTCTAAGTAAATTGTATCCAAGTTATGGTTTTGTTCCTTACAAATCTTGTGTCACCCAACTTATGAATGTGTATCATTCATGGGCTACAACTTTAGATAAGCGTAGTCCCCCAAGGATTGATGCAGTTTTCTTGGATATGAGCAAAGCCTTTGATCGTATGCCCCACCATATACTTGTTCGTAAACTTGCCAGTAACTTTAACATCCGTGGATCTCTCTGGAGCTGGATGAAAGATTTTCTGGTTGATCGTCAACAAAGAATCACATTTGTTGGTATGAACTCCTCATGGTCCGTAGTTAGCTCTGGTGTTCCTCAAGGAAGTGTTCTTGGGCCTCTGTTATTCAATTTATTCACCAATGATATATCTTACAACCTCAGTTCTAACTGTGTTCTTTTCGCTGATGATGTATTAATTTATCGTCCAATCCGTTCCTGTTTAGATGTAAGTTCCCTCCAGCATGACCTCGATGAGCTAAGCACTTGGAGTGTTTCCAATGGTATGACGTTTAACCCTACAAAGTCCAAAATCATGCATATTTCCCGTAAACACTCTCTCGACCCCCCTGTTTACACTCTTTCAGGTTTTCCTGTGCAACCCACATCCTCTGTCAAATACCTTGGAGTCACTCTGAATGCTCAGCTTTCTTGGAATAATCATGTAAAAAATGTTGTTTCAAGTGCCAATAGAACATTGGGCCTCATTAAGACCATTGCTTTCAATTCTTCTGTTTCAGCTAAGTTCTGTCTTTATAAATCCCTAGTTCTCCCAATTTTAGAATATGGCATGCCAGCTCGGCTCCCTCATACATCTCTCCAGACTCAGGCCCTCGAACGGGTACAAAAACGTGCTACTCGGTTTATTCTTGGGCAGAGGATGGGTGAGATGTCCTACCCCGATAGACTTAAGTCCCTCAACTGGTCGTCTCTGTCAATTCGTCGTAATTTTTCTGTTTTATATTATCATTAAGTGTAAGTTTAACCTTATTCAATGCGATGTGGCAGACATCATTTCTGTCAACCATAGATATCCTAATGTTCTCACCTTCAAACACCTGTATGGTAGAACCGATGCTCTGCACTTATCTGCTTCTCATCTTTTTCCCTACCTTTGGTCTAGTTTGCCAGAAAACATTCGTAATTCACTACTGCTTTTGCCCTTCCACAGCTTTCTCAAATCACTTAGATTTTCTGTCTGTCAACCTCATGAATCTACTGAATAGTAGCTTTAGCCCTATCACTTGTGCAATATTTTAAGTCGTTTTAATTTATCTACAAGTTTAGGTTTTATTTATTTATTTATTTCCCTTTATTGTTTATCCTTACCCCATCTGTTATTTTTACTTATTTATTTATTTTTAATTTAATTTATTTTTTATTCTTAATATATATTTAGCATTTTCTATTGATTTTTAATTTTCTGCTTTTATTATTGCTTTGTGTACTATATTATGTTAAATCTATATTAATTTTATTGTGTACCCCAGGTGTGGGGCAACAGATCTACGGATCATAGTATGTATTTGCTTTTGTTGTCCCTTGCCCATCTTGGGGTATAATGTTGTCAATGTATTTTGTTTTGTACTGTTATGGCGAATAAAATAATAATAATAATAATAATTGTCTGGAACATGCTAACATGACAAAGACTCAGGAAACAGAGAATAAAGACTTCCCACATAATTTTTTTTTTTCCAAGGCTTTGTGGCTGATCAGAAATCTCATGAGACGTTCACCAGACGACAGTGTGATTTTATGCAATTAGTGACTTGAACAGAAGTCTCTTTTTTTTTCTTCGTCTTTTTTTAAATGCGTCATAACACTACAGTTTGGTTCATTCGGGTTATGTCTGTCTTTATATTGGTCTTCCGGTAAAGGGAACTCTGCAAACTCCCACAAGGGGATAAAAACACCAAGCTGGCAACAGCCAATCTCTCTCACACAAATTTCTATGTTAAAGGAACACATTGCCTTGGATCGGTCGAGTTGGTCTTTGAAAAGCGTTTGTAACCATTTCCTAAAAAATGCATCTGATTAGAAAGATATTTTAAAAGTAGAATATAATGATCCACACAAGTATCACTCGAAATTTACCTAGTCGACAAACACGGTCAGCCATTTATGGGAGTCAAATTTTTGTGGATCATTGTATTCCTAACAATTGGTTACAAACGCTTTTCAAAGACCAACTCGACCGATCCAAGGCAACGCATTCCTTTAAGTTGCACAAATCAAGAAATTGTGATCCACTAGACGACAATACTTATTTCGGCCATTTAGCTTGGTAAGATTCGAAGCCACAGCCTTGTAATTGCAGGTCCTGCAGTCTAACTACTGGACCACGATTCTCTCTGCTTTAATAGACTTTGTAAAGCCAGCGCAAATATTCAAACCTCCAGGATCGAGTTGACCCAATCATGTCGAGTTGGTCATGTGTGCGATTCTGTTTCTTCTACTTTAGTTCAACATAGTTTATGGCTTTTAAAAAAATCAAGTATTGTTGCCAAAGCAAGTGATCTACATGTTATTTCTTTACGCTTTCATCTTTCATGCGCCGACTGGTCACCAGCAACAGGTTCAAATCCGATACATGGAAAGGTTTGCAGTAACACCATGTAATGACTATCTCTGAAAAGAACCGTTGGTTTTAACTCAATGTTTCGATCAGTACACTCTGATCGTCTTCTGGAAAAAGGGTTCAAATCCCATTAAAAAAAATTGTTGTAAAACAAAGAAGATTGCATAACCACATAGTCTTGAGAATGGGAAAGAAGACTCTTGGGGGTGCTACACAGTGACCTATTAAGGTTTTTTTTTTTTTTTTTTTGTGGTGGTGGTTCTATAGGTTCTTAAGATGTTCAGTAGGTTTCTATAGAATTTTTTGTAGAAATTCTATAGATTATTTTTATAGAATTCTATAGAACTCTATACAATTGTTCTTTAGTGGGCAAATTTTCTAAAGAATCGTATAAAGAAACTCGGATTCTCTATAGAAATTCTATAGGCTTTGTGTAGAAACTGTATAGAAATTTTATATAGATGTTCTATATATTTTTCTAAAGAATTGTTTATAGAAATTCTATAGATTTTTTTTTATAGAATTCTATAGAACTTCTTAGTAAGGGGGGGGGGGTATTTTGAACAAACAAATCAATTTATCACTAAAATAAAAACAGTGCATGACAAATTGGGTACAATTTGCTACCTGAACCGGAGCTGGAGGTTGCAGTGTTGTGGATGTCACTCAACGTCCATCCTACAGGAATGCCCGGGCTGTGATGGCCGCAGATGAGCGGCAGGTCGTTATGTGACCGACCGTGGGTCGTCGACCTCTGCCACAGGTACCAGCGGACGGTCATCAGGAACAACGCCGCCAGGCAGAAGATGGTGATGGGGATGGCAATGGCCAGAGCCAAGTTGACCATTGATATTTTCTGGCTAGGTGGAGAGTTGAAACCTGAGGAGAAAAAAAATCATCAGATTAATTCAGTTATGATATGGAAGAATTGTTAAATTTACCATAAAAACAAAGTTAAAAAAAAGGAGTTATACGCGATTGGTAGAGCTAACAAAATAGTCAAAGTCCCGTGTTTTTGTTTTGTGTGATCAACAGTTACTTCTTTCTCAAAAACTATGTTACCTCAGAGGGAGCGTTTTCTCACAATGTTTTATACTATCATCAGCTCTCCATTGCTCGTTACCAAGTAAGGTTTTTATGCTAAACATTATTTTGAGTTATTACCAATAGTGTCCAGTGCCTTTAAACAAATGTGTCACATTAGTAATTTGTAAAAGACCAGTATCCACATGTAACCATAGGTTCGCCTCAAGAAGTAACGGAACCGAAAATAATTAAAAACTCATTTTTTACATTTTTACAGACACACACTTGATGTGACTCTTGATAAGAATCGAAATCACAGAAGTTGCAGAAAAGTGTCTCCGAGTTCAACTTCACACACCCAGATTAGCATCAATAGACTTTGCAGGGGGGGGGGGGATGGGCACAAATTCTGTATTTCTTGCAAACAACTGGAAGCCGATTTTCTTCAATTTATTGTTGAATTGATTTTAGCTTTATATGATGTTTTAATTAGCATTACATTTCCAACAACATGTTATTTTCATGCTCATAAACAATGTTTAACTTAAATAAAGGACGAAAAACAAAACCTCCCCATGTTGAACTCCTTAAGGTAGGGACCATAATGGTTCCAGAAGTTCGAATATGCGCAAGGTTTGCACAGTCTTATAGATAGACGATGTGACCTGTGACAACACATGTTTACAAAAGAGCCACAGAGCCTGGACTTCTTGCAGGCATGATTTGTACACAGCTCAATGGAAGAAAACATAAAATCTTAAAGTTTATGGAGATTGCACTGTCTAATTCTTATCAACTTTTGATGAAAGGGGGCACATCTCAAAACTTGTCCAGCTTTTACTTTCATAATTCTTGGTTTTACGTGGAAATTATGACAAAAAATGTCAACTTTCCCATATGACCTGTGCAGTATTGTGCCTGCCAGAATACTTAAAGAATGTACAAGGTCACACTTATTGTAAACAAGGTTCACATGGTCTATACCAATTATTGCATTCAACCTACCCTTGCAGGATCTTGTGCAAAAGTCTTCGTCATAGAATATGTTATCAGTACCACCACATCCGCTGTAGATATACGGCTGGCATTGATCTACCGTCATGTTATAAAACCAGACGTTCACTTGACTGTCACAATCGCCATACAGCGGCTTCATCGAACAGCGTTCTGAAATGGAGCAGAGAGAAATGTTATTGTGACAATTATGAGAAGTAGGGACTCAGGGTTTATATTTCATACAGAAGCTAAGCAAAGGGAGGGGGGGGGGGCAAATATGCCAAAGTTGCTTACCAATCTTAGGCTCTTCTGTTGGGAGAGGCAAGAGTTTCATATCTTTAATCAACTCCCTATTGCAGTAATCGGTGTCCGAGCAACACATGGACATGTAGTAGGTGTTCGGCTGCGGGTTCAGGCAACCGAAGCGCCGCTCTGGTGGACCCTTGGGGTTGTCTTCACAAAGAAGTAACGTCATCTCTTTCTGTTTGGATTAAAAATACAATCAAGAGCCGCATTAACAATCACAAATGGCCCACAGACACGACATATTACCGGGGCTCAATTTCATATAGCCTGTAAGCAAAAAACTTACTAAGCACAGAATAGTATTGCTTAGCAGAAACAGGTTACCAGCCAAAATTAAATTAATTTGCATTGTTGAGGCTAAATGGCCCACTCAATTAAATGGGTAATTCTCTGGGGAACATGTTTGTACCGCAGCAAAATTGAAGGGCACCACAGCAAAAGCTCAGGACACCATGACAATTGCTCTGGGTGTGGTGGGTCAATTTGAGGCCTGAACAAGCAATGGCAGCCATAGTAAACATGTTCAAAATTACTTTTTCAAATCTGTGATGGCCTTTGTACATGTACAGCTAAATATCTTTCTGCGTACTCTGACCGTGTGGTAATGGACCTTTTTCATGCTGCCTCAATCTTGGTCATGTTCCTCATATTGAATAACAATAAATTAATGGTAATAATCATTTTGCAGTTAGGAACCGGACTAGTTTGTTCTTCCAGCCTCGGTTTGGTAACATTGATATAAACGGGAGAAATGCAAGATTGCTGCACCGTGATAGAGGGCGCACTTTTGACGGGACCGCAAGGAGACACGTGCGCCATTCTGTACGCGCATTGAATATGAAGTACACGTTGGAGTTTGTGTTTATTGAACGCTACGCCGCGATGCTGTTTTGTCAACTTACAAAATGGCCGCACAAACACAGTTTGTGTTTATTGAACGCTACGGCCGCGATGCTGTTTGTCAACTTATGGCGCACAAACATAAGCTTTGCGAGCTGTTTAGTCAACTTAAAAAATGGCTGCATGCGTGCATGCTGGACCACGTAAAACGGCCAGTGCGCCCTCTAGTTCTTATATATACATGTAACTCTATGGAGAAGGGTCTATTCCCCTTCTTGTATCATCAAAGGCCTGTGCCCCCAAAATATTTCTCTTATCTGCCCCACTATATATTGACACTGCCTATACACAGGGACAATACATGTACATTGAAGAAACTGGACACTATTGGTAATTGTCAAAGACCAGTCTTCTCACTTGGTGTATCTCAACATGCTTAAAATAACAACTGTGAAAATTTAAGCTCCATGAATCTTCGAAGTTGCGAGATATTAATGACAGAAAAAAACACCCTTGTCGCACAAAGTTGTGTGCTTTCAGATGCTTGGTTTCGAGACCTCAAATTCAAAAGCTGAGGTCTCGAAATCAAATTCATGGAAAATTACCTCTTTCTCGAAAACTACGTCACCTCAGAGGGAGCTGTTTCTCAAGACGTTTTATACTATCTACCTCTCCCCATTACTCGTAATCAAGAAAGGTTTATGATAACAATTATTTTGAATAATTACCAATAGTGTCCACTGCCTTTAAGAGGAAACCTAGAACTAAGTAGCGGCCAGCGAAAGCACTAATGGTTTGTAGCCTACTTCTTGATCATGCTAATAATATGTCCCTCGAGACTGTCTGGTTCTCAAAGAAAGTGACACTAGAATGAAATTCTAGGCATGGCCGATCACATTGTACTCTTACAGGATGTATAAATAATGTGTGAACCCACAAGAAATTCACCCACAAGAAATTCACCCAAAGGGCGGGCACTTAAAAGCTCACTTACAATTTAGTAAGCATCAACCATCAAATGAGTGATTAAGATTTCAATAATAGCTATTTCTTATATAGCGCATTTCACAGTAACCGTCTCAATGCGCTTTACATTTAGTGCCCTGGTCATTTGGGCAATAGCATTCCTTCCAATCTTTCTCGGCTCCCTCGGGCCTGGGCAACCAGAACGCTCCAAAGGCTTTTTCATACATACATTAACCTCTACCCACGCAGGTACCCGTTTATACCCCTACTAAAGTAGGACATAAGAATTACGACCGGGACCTGAACACACACTAGAACCACCAGAACTTGAATTTGATGCTGTAAACCACTCGGCCATAACACCGTATCATTTAAGTAAGAAATGGCCGATCAAATTACTAAATTGTGTGACTTTGACAGGTTCACACCACTGCGATACAACAATACATTCATGACATTAGGGCAGTTCCACGGGGTCGGACGTACATTTCGGACACTTTAACAGAGTGTATTATTACAGTGGTATAAATAAAAGGAATTTTTATTCTGGATAGAGGTATAAGGCAGTCACTAGAGTTATTTTATCAAAAAATTGTTCATCCATGTCTTTGGATATAGACGCCATTCGCCCAAAACACCATGGTGTCGGACGTACTCAGAGAAACGCCTTTTTATGAAAACCAATATTTGTAGTTCAAACTCTGTGATGTGTTTGAACTTTAATGCAATTTTTTCTTATTTATGGATTCATCAGACCTCTGTCATTACACTTTACCATAAGACATTTGTTTTTTAAATTTGAATTTTAAGGAACGGCATTTAATATATTGGTGTCGGACGTACATTTTACAGTGTCGGACGTACTTGTCCGAAATTGCATTCAAAAATAGGTAACAATCAGTTCAACTTTTCACTTTTGTTATAAAATAATGATTACATCTACCAATTTGGTGTTGTAATATCAGATTAAATCATTATTTGTTGAAAAAAGTGGTTTAATTGTCAAATTATACCACGTTTTGAGATCAATAGAAACAATGTGCATGTGTAATGCAACTTGTACATGATGTACATGTGTATCCTTATGCATTGCTGTGGCAACCAAAACTGGCAAAACACCCAAGTTTCAAAATGTTGCCTAACAATGAAAGATATGAGTCTGCAAAATAACATTTGGTCCAAATATATTGTAGATTGGACTTGTGTTTAAAAAAATTAAAGTTTAAAGTTCATGGTGGGTAACTGTTGTCAAGGTCAAAGGTCACCAAGAATTTTGGTGTTAAATGTTTTGATATTTTCTCTCAAGAACCAACTTTAGAGCATTGTCAACAGCTTACTAAAATGAATAAGAGCTCTATCCTTGCTTGGGGGTAACCACATGTACCTGAATTTAACAAATATACTGCAAAAACCAAGCTTTTCTTATATTAATTATAAGTACCAGTGGGTTTTGGAAATGGAAATTAAAATTTTCTGCGGATTAAAATTATTGTGTTTTTAGCAGCCAGTAGAAAAAAAGGGGAATGAAATACACTTGTTTTGAGGCAAGATTTGAGTGATTTGGGTGAGAGTTACCCTAGGTACCAATTTACAGCTTTGTATGATATTTTAAAGGCAATCAAAAAGGCTTTCACATAATTATCTTGGAGGTGTCGGACGTACTGGTGTCGGACGTACGAACAAAATGCACGTCCGACACCAGGATTTTGTACGATTAAGAAGATTTTTTTAAAGAAATAATTCCATGTTTAGAGAGAGGGCATCAATTGTGCTTTGTAGTGCAAATTTGAAAATTTTCTGCCCACGGTTGAAATAGGGAGATTAAAATATTCACTATTTTGGTGTCGGACGTACATCGGAAAAGTAAGTTTCCTAAAATATTGAATATCATAAAATTTTGAAAGAAATTTTTTATTTTTTTTTCCATCATTGTGTTGTTACCATAGCAAACTTCAAACAGGTGCAAAACCAAAACAAACACTATTTAACCACAGTAAAAATTTTGATTAATTTGGCAAAACATTATTTTTGAGCAAATTTCACTATTTTTAAAGTATTTTTTCAGTCGAAAATAGCACTTGAGCCGCTGAATATTTTCAGTAACAAATTATATTTTATTAAAATTCATACAATTAGCTACAAAATGATGTCTCATTTGTCACATTAGTGCCATTTTGAAATTTTGGCACTGAGGTTTACATTTCTATGGAACTGCCCATTAAAGGAACACGGACGAGTTGGTCTACAAAAAGCGTTTGTAACCGTTTGTTATAAAATGCATATGATTGGAAATATGTTTTAAAAGTAGAATACAATGATCCACACAAATTTGCCTCGAAATTGCGTGGTTTTCCTTTTACTTTGCGAACTAACATGGTCGGCCATTTATGGGAGTCAAAAATTTGACTCCCATAAATGGCCGACCGTGCTAGTCGACGAGGTAAAAGGAAAACTGTGCAATTTCAAGGAATGTTTGTGTGGATCATTGTATTCTACTTTTACAACATCTTTCTAACCATATGCATTTTATAACAAATGGTTACAAACGCTTTTTATAGACCAACTTAACCGATCCAAGGCAACGTGTTCCTATATAGAGTTCACTGCACCTTCCCAGGCCTGGAATTTCATTCTTGATAGGGCAGGTTATTTTCATCTTGTAAAGGGCACCTCAATTAGAAAATGTTCAATGCTACGAAAATGTTTTGGAGGGGCACCAAGGCCAAGACCAGGGCAACAGAGGATGGGCAGCCCCTGTGGCCTCTGTGGGATTGCCAGGCCTGCTTCTACATTCTTGTCTCAACCACACCAAATAGTCACTCAGCTGTAAAGGTCAATCACTTAAGGTCAATCACAATGTGACCAGCCCTGATACTTCACGACGGCAATTGCCGTCGTTGCCCCTACCGATTGCCGCAATGCCCTTCAAAAACCCAATTTTTCATGGCAATGATTGCCGTGCCCTTCCTCCTGAAAACAAATTATATTCAACGTTGTCAAAGTTCGAAAATAAGCCAAAAAGTCCTGATGTCTGTGTAAATTTCACGCAACGAAATAGACCCCAATTTCACGCACGTAAGGCACAACAGCAGATTTCAGGCCCATTAGTCGTTGTTCTTTGCGTGCGACAAAAAAATACTCGAAACATCGAACACTAGAGGGCGTTTCGGAACAAAGCGATAGCTTGAGACTAAACGCCCTCTAGTGGTAAAATTACGTGAACCAAAGCTAAACGCCTTGAGACAAAGACTCGACGTGTCTGTGCATGCTGGGATAGTGGTTTTCCCCATGCTTGGTACATTTGATGTACCATCATGAACAGCATAGTCATCGCGCACCGCATGCATTTATTCTGTCAACATCGTGTCAAAATTCAGTTACGTGGGAATTTGAGCGTCTCTACGAAAAACTACACAACGTGCATGACCAATAATAGGATTACGTATGAACAAAAATTATTTATTGTGTATTGTAAGTAGTTGTTCTTTATTTTGTTGAATTAGATGAATGCTTTCTTTTTTTATTGGGTAACAGTTAGAAAATGGAAAAATTGGAAGAACTATTTTTTACAGGCAACTCAGAGTTTTTTTCTCAAACTGCCGTCGTGCCCTTCGCAACTTTTTATGATTGCCGTGATGCCCTTCCAAATTTTTGAAAATTGCCTTGGTGCCCTAAATTTTTACAAAAAGTCAAGGCAAAACTGCCGTGCCCCTTAAAAGCTGAAGCATCAGGGCCGTGTGACCTTTAATCCCTTGACCTTTCTATTCAGGACACACACTAATTAGGATTTAAGACACTCCTTTCCTGTGACCTGGTTATGTTTTTGTTTGGTCTCATTTTGTAGTAGAGCGATGCGATTGTCAGCAATTTATTCCAACATCAAAACTAACAACAGACAAACAATGAATGAAAACTAATGAAAGAACTACATTGTAATTGGTTGCAATTAGTTAATTACAAGATATTAGTTACATAAACCTTCATGGCGATTTTTTCTAAGCATTATCCCAATATTCAAAGGATCTTTTCCACATTGTACACACATGTACATTGTAGCATGCAAAGTAACAAAGACTCACTACCATTCCATTTAATGCGTGCCAAGTGCGCCCAACTGAATAAAGTGTAGGACTAATTGCTGTATATAATTTGATTTCAGTATCTGAAAATAGATGAATAAAAAAGAGGACAACAGAAAGAAAAAAGAATTCACAGATTTACAAATAACTTACAGGGTTTACAGAAGGTAATGGTGAAAGACTTCTCTTGAAATATTATTCCATGAAATGATTTACTTTTTGAGAAAACATTAACACACTTATCAATTCTTGATATCGAGAATTACGGGTTTATTTAAAACACAAGTCATGACATGGCGAAACGTGCGGAAACAAGGGTGGGTTTTCACGTTATTTTCTCCTGACTCAGATGACTGATTGAGCGTAAATTTTCACAGGTTTGTTATTTTATATATAAGTTGTGATACACGAAGTGTGGGCCTTTGGACAACAATGTTTACCGAAAGTGTCCAATGGCTTTAAGCAAAAGAGTCATTGAAGTTCTATTAACAGACTGTTACATATTCCATATAATTCTACGTATTTTTACAGGTTTTTTTTTTCTTCTCTTTTTTCTTTTTAAGTTGTCCACATTCAATGAAAATGCTGATGTAAAATCCAAAATTTCAGGCCCTGAATTTCCAACTCCGGATAACTTATAATAGGCGAGCCCTGACTTCCCACAATCATCAGCAGCTAATCATAATTAAGATGGCGGCCCGCATTCACAATGTAATTTAATGATATTTTTGTTTGACTTGTTTTTTGGGCTGGTTTTTGCAATCAAAAGGGGTACAACCTGCTCATGTGTACTTTTCAATTCACCTTCAGCATTGACATAATTGAGTGTTAACTGTTGTGAAAACGATCAAAAGCTATCATCATTTTTGATGACCTTTTTGCCAGGGGCCTTTTAAACGTGAATCATCTAGCATGGTAATGTAAACACAATTGGGTCAACATACCATTAACCTGCAAGGCCAACATTATCATACGACAGTCAAGTAAATAATGTATTCACACATCAAGATGCATGTTAAAGTGTTGTGAGACGTTCTTCTATTTTAAACTGTCTGTGCCAAACTAAAGGGTACTTTTTGTTAGGACACAAAACACAATGTCATTAGATTTACATTAAACTCCACACTTTGAAGATAATGATGGCAGCAAGCTGAGGTACTGTAGTTTTTGAGTAAAACAAGTCACGAAACTTATTTCCATCTCATGAGAGGAAAATTATTTCAGCACGTAAACGTATTTTCATATCATTGTTTTACTCATTTCTCAAAAACTACAGCACCTCAGCAATTAATGTTTTTAGGTAACAAGCTTTCTACTATCATTATCTTCAAACGATGTCAAATTAATACAAATCTGTGGACATTGTGTTTTTTGTTACAAGAAGTACCCAAATCCTTTAAAGAATGCACATTTGCAGGCGTTGTACTTCACTCTTGATGGGGCATGGCAATTTCCCTCTTGTAAAGGGCATACATCTACAAGAGGAAAGTGTACTTTGTATAGGTACTTTGCAAAGGGCACCACAGCAAAAGCACAGTGCACCACAGCAATTTGAGATATGGCGCACACTATGTTACAACACAAGGTTTAGGTAAATTTGTTTGTATTGACAATAGAAAAAAGGATATGTGTTATTCAGTGAAGTGCGCATTTTTTTAGACAACGCGGCGTTTACACAAAAAACCTATTGACCACCAACGTTCATGGTGAGCGTGGCATCAGTCGCCGCGTGTGACACGCGTATCACGTCCGCCATACCTCAAAAAGGCTTATTGCTGTGGGTGTCAACTGCCATAGATTAACTCAAGGCCTGAATACATCGTGTGACTTTTCCCTCTGATAATGAAGTCTAGAATGTTATCAAGATACTTAATAACATGAATTTTTTTTATACAAGGTTTTTCTCTATCGAAAGATCGTCTGCAATTTCCCCGAGATTGTGTGCATGAGGTCATGCTATCATGTTCAATGTTAATGTTCAATGATAATTTTTTTGTCTTTAAAAACGATAATGGGTCAATGCACTAGAGCATAGAGAAAGGACCAGGAGTAAAGAAACATATGGCAATGTATTATACATTAATAAATACCTTGGACGGTTTCAAGTCTATGATTGGTCAAAACCCGGTCACGTGTGGGAGTGTTAACGGTGGTATAAAGACCAGCTTTGGAAAATTGCGAATAAGTGGCCACTAAATCAGCATACATTGTGTAAACCTTGCGCGTTGCACTGTATCGCACGCTTGTTTATATCCATGTACGTTTCATTGCAACTTCGCGCACTTAGCGTACGAGCGCTGAAAATGTATCAATTTTGAGTGCGCGCGTGTAACATGTGCGCGCATATAAACTGACGACGCCGAGCTCGTGCGCGCGTTTAAATGCACAAGGAACAGCTATCGTCCAATCATTTGCCTCCTTTGACCCCAGTGAAGGCGCTGAACAGATCATTATTTCAAAGAGTCACTGGTCTCAAAGATAACAGTAACCGGCTCGGTCGGTTAACAGCGCCAGCCACCAACCCGGTCATTACCACGCAGTGAAGACCGGGTACTCGCACTGTTATTAGTCCCCAAAAAAAAATCCGTTGGCCAGAAGCCAACATTGATACCAACCACTGTAAATTGCACAATCAATTTATGTGTTTTTCTCAATCTTATATTTAAGATACAGCACTATTAACATCCTTGGGGGGGGGGGGGGCTGAACATTATGATTGTCAGTTCTCATTCGGTTCCTGAAGTTGTCAGACCTTTGTCCGAGATTATACCAGTTGAACCAACATAATATTCTGTCCGTGTTTAATATTTCTAAGTAGCGTCTTTTACTACAAAGTGAACTCACAACAGTGTTATCACACGCGCGCTCGTGGAATACGGAAAAATATAGTGGTTTTCGTATTCCACGAGCGCGCGTGTGATAACGAATTTATCTTCCACCAGTATCACGTGCAACGCGCAAAGTTTAAAATTTCAGACACCCAAACAAAGTTTAGAATGTAATTTTTTCACTGTCCATATACGGAGCGTGACGCATTGACACTCACAATACGCACTGTGTAATAAAAACAGAGGAAGTAGTATGTTTTTATCCCCCTAGTAGTTCGGGCATCTGATTGGTGGATTAGCGTGTACTGGAAGATAATACTCTATATTGGTGTACAATTCATACGTTTCTTGTGTCAGTCATCATCAGAATATTTGTTCACTACATAAAAGTATACATTGATCATAAAATAAAGTAAACCCTATACTCTTCTTTTTGTTTATCAGTTGAACAGAAGTTTAGATTCGTGGCTTGAAACAACATTTTAAAACCCCATCTAATTCCACAGAGTGAACACATGATATTTACTTAAACTTAGGACCAGTACTTTGTAAATAGGGAACAAGGAAATAAAAAATAAATACGTGTTCAGATTTACATAAAAACAGCACACTTCAAAGGTAACCAAGTTTACTACGGTAGTTTTTGCTTCTCAACAAAAAAATGGTTTCACTGGTTAACTCATTTTGAAATGCAGCATTGAATGTGAAAAGCAGGGCTCAAATTTTACACTGGAGCACCGACTCGAGGTCAGTGACTTCAGTATTGGGCCAGTAAACAAAAGACACCACAAGTCCGGTGGTCGTGGTTTTTTGTCTCAAGAGAATGATGTTCAAATGTTGAGTTTGGGTCTCACAAAATATCTGTTCAGTCGTGCCGAGTATCACCCATAAAACGGGAGATAAATCTTCTGTTACATGTAGTGTTTGGTTAAATGAAATCCCCCACTCCTATTGTTCAAGCCTTGATTAGACGAAAGGGTTGAAGGCATGCTACATGTATGACACTGCTCTAGAATTGGGTTCGAATCCCACCTGAGTAATATGCTTTTTTGTTTCACAGAACTTGCAAAAGTACTGTGTATATGGGTAAAACAAAAATGAATATTCTTTATCATGATACAAATTTAACATTATTACGAACTTATTTTTACAAGAATGTTTTATAAAAGCGCTGAGGTAAAGGTCAGGCCCAGGGAGAACAAGAAAGATTTTTATTTTTCAAGCCAGTTTGAAATAACTTTTTACCTGGTTTTCATCCCGAATCTTCATGGCAATACATATCCCCTCGGGGTTTTCCAACACACACGTGCCGTTCTTCTCGCGATGGCCGTTGTCATTGTATGCACATTTTCTGCCAACATTCCCTGCAAAGAACCAGACAACAATATTCATAACAACAAACGAGAATTAAAATATCAATTTATGTTAACGCAGCATTCTCCCTAATAAACATTGGTTCGTTGGCCAAATGCCAGTTACAACAACTGAGGACCAGTCAAAATTCACTCCAAGTGGGGCAGCTCAACATCGCTACCATGGGCAGCGCGCCGTATCACGCCGTATCACGCCAGCTCTGATCCGTGTCTTTAATTGGCTATCATATACGCACAAAATTTGAAACGCCGTGCGTCTCCAAAAAGCTCTATACGCCGTAACGCGTGCGTATAAAGATGTCATATTCACTTTGTTTGTCACGCAACACTGAACGCCAAGCCACGTTTATGACTTTTATTACACACAGTGCATCCAGCGTGTGCGCGACTACTGCCCAACATAATGGATCAACCAAAGAGCTTATTGTAATATCCCTTATATTTTGATATTTTGGAGTTACACTTCCAGGGGTTATGATCAAGCAAGCATGCTGGGAAAAAATGGCGCGGCGAGATCGATCACCCTTGGGAACGAGGTTGGGGCCAGCTAGCTAGTTCAGTGTGGAAAAGCATCCTATATTTAATAATCCTATTCCCTAAAAATATGCTACCAGAATAAGGTTACCAGGCAAATTAGCATGTCACATCTGTTTTTTATTTTTATTGATTGCA
The DNA here is from genome assembly GCF_902459465.1 of Asterias rubens. Lineage (NCBI taxonomy): Eukaryota > Metazoa > Echinodermata > Asteroidea > Forcipulatida > Asteriidae > Asterias > Asterias rubens. Next base: position 18,642,975 of record NC_047067.1, read on the forward strand.
TTCCATAGTTTTTTTCGCCTCACATTTCAAAAACTCAGGCTGTAACGTTGTAAATAGAAATATCTATATGTTATGACGGTCGTCCTAGACATGGCGACCATCTTGAAGGGAAAAAAATAGCAATAAATTTGAAAAAAACAAATCACAAGGACCTCCCTCAATAACTATTTTAAAAGTCCGGACGAGCAACATGTTATTTTTTTACTTGGCCTAATTAAGAAGCAGACATGTATCTTTCATACTCCTTTAATCCAAGCCCTTCTTTCCTGTGTCAGTAAATAATAGGTCTGGGACAACCATAATTCATCATGATCCTGAAGCAATCCAATCTCATTTAGTCATTATGAACCGTCTAGATTTAGGGGCTGATGATTGTCTGACATCTTTCATCAGACGTTGAAAGTGGAATGGCCCGAATAGGCTATTACACCATGTGTAGTGAAGAAGGAAGGGCGCTTTTCAACAAGTAAGCTACATGTACACAGGGTTTGCCATTAACATAGGCCATGTCCGAAGTAGCGGCTACAGCTACGACTAACGCTTGATTTTCGCGTCATCATGCATTGAAGTATAGGACATCCTTAGCAACATAGTTAGCAACAGCCATAGCCGTAGCCGCCAATTCGAATAGGGCTATAGTCAGTGACTAGCCAACAGGACCAGGGGTAGATTCCAAAAAGAGTTAAGAGACTTTCTTTTGGAGGTGTTAGGCGCTATAGAAATACGATTGTTATTATTATTATTATTATTATTATTAAGACTAGTCTTATCTTGAGTTAGGACGAGTTACTCATCCTAACTTAGGAATAGCCTTTAGTTTTTAATACACTCTTAGGACTAGTCCTAAGTTAGGACAAGTCCCAACTCTTTGCGAAATCAACCCCAGGGTTGGATTTCACAAAGAATTAAGACTAGTCTTATCTCTCAAGTTAGGCTCGTCCTAACTTAGGACTGGCCTAAGTTTGTAATATCTCCTAGCCTACGTTCTTAGTGAAATAGTCCCAAGGGGTGCTCGTGGCTGTTACCAAGAACTGCTTTTGGTCATTGTATTTTTGGCAGGCAGTTTGTACATAATATTACAATACACAATGTGTACAATATGCAATTCCAAATTCTCTACACAAGGACTCCCCATAAGGTCAACAAAACAACAGCTCCAAACTCTCTACACCTAGGGAGTCTAGTTTCTTTAGTTTGACACTTCATACAACACAAAAGCCCCTTTCACATGAGAGCAATTTAGCAACCCTGGCTAAATTGTAGCATGGTTGTAAGATTTTACAAAATGCACCTCGTGTGAAAGGACAATAATTTTTGGAGTGTCCAGGGTCCCTTGTCAAATCTTGTCCAACATTGCTACATTTTGTCGGAGGTCCGACAAATTCTTACACTAGCAGAAGTTTTGACCAAGGATGTGGGCTACTAACATCATCATGTGAAAGGAACCCTTGTTTACTGAACGACGTCCGAGGTGAAAATGCCCATACAGCGCATGTTACTGAGGGTGCTATCTTGTCCAACTATGGTGATCAGGATTACCAATTCGTCATATCACTCTCATGTCGCACAAGGGTTGTTAGTTTTTTTAACTTTGCAGTGTGAAAGCTCACAAAATCAGTCACGCATGGTGATAACAAATAGACAATCCACGCTCGTAAATTTTGTAGCGAGGGACCCTGGCTACATTTTGGCCGTGTGAAAAGTGCTAAAGGGGCCTACATTTGCTTCTTAAGTTTACAAAAAGTAAATGCAACCGACGAGTACAGTACACAATGTAATTCTCTCATAGGAATTGACATGTAGGCTTTCTTTACACGCTACATTCCAAGAAAATATTTCACAAAATGGTTACTGCACTTATGTGAGAAATGTAGTGTGAAGACCCTACCAAGTACACTTCTATGCACTCATCGTGTTAGTACAACTGTGCACAGTCAAGATGTGTTCAGGTTTCCCAGACTTTACGGAATCCAAAAGAGTTAAATTTGTACTTTTCAATTTGTTCAGCAGATAATCTGCTAGCTTGTTTACATGCAGTATAGAACCCTTGCTCTAGGGGGGAAAAAAAAACAGATTTGTATGGGGGAATCTCTTGAATGAACCATAGCAGGCCTGATACTTCACGGAGGCAACGAAGGCGGTTGCCTCCGTTGCCCCTGGTCATTGCCTTGGTGCCCTTGAAATGCTCCAGTGGAAATTTACAATCCCCTCATAGGGTGCCCTTTACCTAGGAGAAAATGCCTTGGTGCCCTTGCCCTTTCAAAAATGAAGCATACAGGCCTGCCATAGGGCAATGGAACATGTTCCTAGAAATGGTGTTTATGTACCTGCGCATTTTGCGCAGATGCGTTGTGCAAGGCATCAATACAGCATACAAAAATGTTATCAAACATGTAGGTGAAAGTACATTAGTACTGCATACTAACACAGGCCTAGGATTTCATCTATGAGAGGACAAGGCAATTTCGTTTCACATACATGTAGCACTTCCATTCCATGGGGAACTTTTTAAGGGGCACCAAGGCCACCACGGCCTCCGTGGTCTACTGTAATTCCAGGACTGACGCATTGTCTTCTATTGCATTTATGTCAGCGGCATAACAGTTGTGAAGAGTCAGTGCAGGGTGTCGACCATTCAAGTCTCATGCATTAAATTATCTGAGAAACCCTTGGTTCATGCATTGGAGCGAGTTCGAGTGTGGTAGCAATACTCAAGGGGAATTCTGCGTGGCTGATGCAGAGAAATTACCTTAATCTCAGACTTGAAATCAAGTTTACGTGGTATAAGGAGACCGATCAGAGATCGAAAAGTACCCGACGCAAATCTGAAACTCAATTTTTTTTTTGGGGGGGGGGGAATCGTGCACAAAGTGGCTTTGTTCGTGCTGAAATGATTTGCACAAAAATGTTTCCACAATGTTCGTGCTGAAATTGAAATGATCTTGCAGGAATAGTTTGTGCAATTGCTGATCAAGCAGGAATGGTTTGCATTTTGTGCAATCGGCTTATCAATTTGAGCATGAATAGTTTGCACAATTTACCCATAGTGCAGGAGTAGTGTGCACAATATGTCGATAGATATATGGAATAATTTGCGAAATTCGAGATCGTGCATGAATTAATGCGCAATTTGACAACAGTGCAGGAATGGTTTGCGCAATTTTACGATAGTGCAGAATTGGTTTAGCGCCGAGACAAAATTTAACCATGGGTGGAGAACCCTGGGAACATGAGCAAGACTTGCACATTCATTTTAAGATCTTGATTGTCGACTCGATTCATACTTTTTATTATTTTTTTGTGTACAATTAACTCTCAGTTATTATACTTATTACAACAATCTAAGATGTCTACATGTACACATTGAGTACCAAATAGTTACTTTGGGGTTGAACAACGGAAAATTCACTAGAGTGGGATTTGAACCAACGACCATTGGATTAACGTGCAAGTACTCAACCAACAGAGCTATCAAGCCCTATGTTGACGGTCTCCCCATTTTGTCAGTAGTCAATGTCTTTGTTTGGGGATGCCAGTCAATAGCCTCATATTAATACATTACAACCTTGAACATTGATAACAATGGAGAGACCAACAGATTTCATAATCTACATTGTGAGCCTAGACAGTAAATTGCTGACTTTTTAAAGGTAAAATCTGACTTGCAAAATTAGTTTTCCCTTCATGATCTTTGAGTTTGACACAACAAGCATTTTAAATTTAGAATTGTAAATTTAAAAACAAAATAAAAAAATCTTTGAAATTGCCGACAGGTGGATCAAAAGAAATAACAGAAAATCAAAATTCCTTTTTTAGTTGAAAAAAAAACCACAAAAATATCTATAAATAGTATAACAACCAAAAATAATTTGAAGAAAGAAAGAACACCCAGCTGGGTAAGATAGTCACTTTCTTCGTGACAAACCTACATGGAAGTAAAACGTTTTTAAAATGTTGGCCATTAGAAAACTGTAATATCTATATATTTGAGATCATCCTTTATTGGCTGTTTAACAAGTTTTAATTTTTTTCTTACCCATCTACCCATCCCAAATTTTTATTTTTGAATATTGAAAGTTTTTTAGTTAATAATCTAGGCTGTACACTGAAGAACAAAGTAGTGCACTTAATGAACTAGGTATTTTAGATCATCTTAATGAACTAGGTGTTTTAGATTTTCCTGGCGGCCAGGAAAAGCCAAGAAAATTACTGATGTTGGAGACCTTTGATCTAAAATACCTAGTTCATTAGTGGCACTACTTTGTTCTTTAGTGTATAGCCTAGATTATTAACTAAAAAAACGTTCAATATTCAAAAATAAAAATTTGGGATGGGTAGATGGGTAAGAAAAAAAAATTAAATTTTTTAAACAGCCAATAAAGGATGATCTCAAATATATAGATATTACAATTTTCTAATAGCTGGAGTCCATAGGAAACATAAAAAAAATATAACGAGTCTCTTATCCTCACGTTAAAACATGGTTAAAATATTTTTTTCTACTGTACGGCTCTTTGGTGTGGAAAATAGCGCCCTCAGTTTGCCAAAGCTGGAGAACTGTGTTCACACCCAATTAGGGGAATATCGTCTCTGGCGTCAAGAGGTCATTATAATAGATAAGCCATTTTTAACTCTTGGCTGAAAAAGCCGCGCGGCCGGGTGCATTTTTTACTCGAGTTATTCGTTACTAAATGCAAATTTTAAGAGTAAAATGGTTATTAACTGGTATCTACGATGTCTATTTGGCCATAAAAGGGTAATAGTTGACATATTGAGATCATCCTTTATTGGCTCTTTAACTATAAACTCTTCTGAACTGCAGCTTAGTTTGTGGCTGGTGAATCTAGTTACATGTCTATGCATGATGTAAAATGGAGTCTTCAACAGTTCCAGACAAGTATATTTATAAGTAAGTCTAGTCACATGGGAGAGGAACATGTCTAGCCTAGCTTGCTAGTAGTGTTTGCATTGTGCAGACTATTATGTAGCAAGGTTAAGGAGGTCAACTCATGATCACCTCAGAATGTACGTACAGTGATCTGTGCATCCTAAATGCTGTGTGGCAGGCACATCTCTGCACATGGCGAGCAGGGTGGAATGCGCAATTTTACTGTCAAATAAAATTCCACTACTAAAGCAGCGTACATATAGCAGTGCCCTGTACATTTGCATGGTACATGTAATAAATGTTCTGAATTTGACAGGTTCGATCAACGTTGTAGGCCTACACTACAGTATGTACATTTATAACTGAATGCATTTCCCTACAATACGCAAAAGGGATGGCAGTGGCACATACAAATGTACATGTGTCTGTCACTAAGCTCACAAGGCAAACTGGATTACACATTTGTTATGCACAGAATTAGACAATACCACACACACATTTTAAAGGTACGTTCATACATTAAAGGCAGTGGACACTATTGGTAATTACTCAAAATAATTATCAGCACAAAACCCCACTTGGTAACGAGTAATGGGGAGAGGTTGATAATATAAAACATTGTGAGAAACGGCTCCCTCTGAAGTGACGTAGTTTTTGAGAAAGAAGTAATTTTCCACGAATATGATTTTGAGACCTCAAGTTTCGAAATTAAGCATCTGAAAGCACACAACTACAAGAGCCAAGGGTGTTTTTCCTTTCATCATAGTTATCTCGCAACCCGACGACCAACCGAGCTCAAATTTTCACAGGTTTGTTATTTTATGCATGTGTCGAGATACAGCAAGTGAGAAGACTGGTCTCAATTACCAATAGTGTCCACAGTCTCTAAATTACTGTAGTAATGACCTTAATAAAATGTACCTCAAAGTCTCCTGGTTGTTAAAAAATATAAAAAAAGTAATAATAGTAAGCAATACGTTGTCGTTCAACATGGTTTCAACACTGTTGATGAGTTATGACAGTTTTTTCCTGGAACTTTCAGCAGTGACTTTTATTGTACATATTACGTATCTCCCTTGCAAATTGTTCCAATAAATTGGCATACCAATGAAGATCTATAACAATTACTTTTAAAGAAAAGAATGAATGTGTTTATAAACTCCTCGTCTATATTTTTGTTTTCCCCTTCAAAATTCAATAACACTTAATTTGGGAATTTCCCCACTATGTAGGCCTAGTGGTGATGAGTTATGACAGGTTTTTTCCTGGAACTTTCAGCAGTGACTTTTATTGTACATATTACCTATCTCCCTTGCAAATTGTTCCAATAAATTGGCATACCAATGAAGATCTATAACAATTACTTTTAAAGAAAAGAATGAATGTGTTTATAAACTCCTCGTCTATATGTCTTTTTTCCCTTCAAAATTCGGTAACACTTAATTTGGGAATTTCCCCACTATGTAGGCCTAGTGGTGATGAGTTATGACAGTTTTTTCCTGGAACTTTCAGCAGTGACTTTTATTGTACATATTACGTATCTCCCTTGCAAATTGTTCCAATAAATTGGCATACCAATGAAGATCTATAACAATTACTTTTAAAGAAAAGAATGAATGTGTTTATAAACTCCTCGTCTATATGTCTTTTTTCCCTTCAAAATTCGGTAACACTTAATTTGGGAATTTCCCCACTATGTAGGCCTAGTGGTGATGAGTTATGACAGGTTTTTTCCTGGAACTTTCAGCAGTGACTTTTATTGTACATATTACCTATCTCCCTTGCAAATTGTTCCAATAAATTGGCATACCAATGAAGATCTATAACAATTACTTTTAAAGAAAAGAATGAATGTGTTTATAAACTCCTCGTCTATATGTCTTTTTTCCCTTCAAAATTCGGTAACACTTAATTTGGGAATTTCCCCACTATGTAGGCCTAGTGGTGATGAGTTATGACAGTTTTTTCCTGGAACTTTCAGCAGTGACTTTTATTGTACATATTACGTATCTCCCTTGCAAATTGTTCCAATAAATTGGCATAACAATGAAGATCTATAACAATTACTTTTAAAGAAAAGAATGAATGTGTTTATAAACTCCTCGTCTATATTTTTTTTTTTCCCTTCAAAATTCAATAACACTTAATTTGGGAATTTCCCCACTATGTAGGCCTAGTGGTGCCCTTTTAAAGGTTTTTATTTTTGAGAAAGAAGTTATTTCTCACTAAAAAAAAAATGGAATTGATTTCGAGACCTCAGGTGACTAGAAATCAAGCATCTGAAAGCACACAACTTGTGTGACAAGGGTGTTTTTTCTTTGTTTATTATCTCGCAACTTTGATGACCAATAGAGCTCAAGAAGACAATTACCAATGGTGTCCAGTACCTCTAAAGCCATTATACACTTTCGGAACAGAAAAAAAAAAGTTCACAGATTTACAAATAACTTACAGGGTTTACAGAAGGTAATGGTGAAAGACTTCCCTTGAAATATTATTCCATGAAATGCTTTACTTTTTGAGAAAACGTTAAAACAATATCAATTCTCGATATCGAGAATTACGGATTTATTTTAAACACATGTCATACACGGCGAACAAGCAGAAACAAGGGTGGACTTCCTGTTTTTTTTTCTCCCGACTCCGATGACTGATTGAGCCTAAATTTTCACAGAATTGTTATTTTATACATAAGTTGTGATACACGAAGTGTGGGACATGGGCAATACTGTTTACCGAAAGTGTCCAATGGCTTTAAGTTGAAACTTGTTTTTAACAACCAAAGAGTTCAAGAGGTGCTACAAATATGCACTTTGTATGTTTACAGACTTCTATAGGGGCATAATACAACAATTGAGAAGCAATTCCCAACTATTAAGAACGTTTTTTTTTTAGACAAAGGGGTTCAACCAATGTCAATCTGGGAATTTAAAATTATTTCATGATTGAAACATTTCTCAGATTGCGCGTTCCAATAATGGATTATATTTCTCGCGCTGGCATAGCCGCTCAAGAATTTTTTTGCAAGATCTACAAAAATGCTACCACCTTTTGAAATGAAATTTTCACAAGTTTTATTATTGCATAACATTTACATCGACCCAAAAATCAAAGATGACTCTTACTAGCAAGAATTGAAACTAAGAGGACCACCAGCAAAGCCGCGATGACAGATAGTTCATGATTTCCAACAAGATAATAATAGAGATATTATGGTAATTTATTTACTATAATGGATGATGTAATGCTAAACAAACAGGTTGACTTTGAACTGTGTAAATAACACATACAATAAATAGATTCTGTGTAGTGATTGTCTGAACATAAATGTGGCTCAAAAACAAATAATCAAAACAAAAATCTTAGATATTAACTTCCAACTTTAATTGCAAAACAACTGCAAGACAAAGAGCACACAGCAAATTTCAATGAGCTTTTCAGACACCATGTTAATCACTCAGAGGTGGTCATACATGTACGATGTAGATTGTTTTTTGTCAACATAATTCCGATATACAACATGTACAAGCAAAGTTACCATGAAAAATTCACTTGTGAAAGTTTCCACTGAATACAGTGTTGTGCGTTGGATTGGTCGAGTAGGTCTTTGAAAAGCAATTGTAGCTGTTTGTTATAAAATGCATATAAATGATTAGAGAGATATTTTAAAAGTAGAATATAATGATCCACACAAGTATCACTCCACATTGCGTGGTTTTCCTTTTACCTCGTCGACTAACACGGTCAGGCATTTATGGGAGTCAAATTTTTTACTATTCTCTTGTGACCCAGATGGCTGATCGATCTCAAACTTTTACAGGTTTGTCAGTTTATGTTTAAGTGCACATAACCTATGATGTAAAGAATGCATAGACAGTGAAATGTGATACTTCGGATTATGGATGCATAATTCGGTATCAAGTGTTTAATTATCATACCAGGGCTAGAATTTGGGGGTAGAATCCACAAGACCATGGGACTTGCAGATAAAAGTGTTTACTTACATGAAACTTGATTTAAGTCAAGACATGACAAATCTAATAAAATAGGAATTTTAATAGTTTCATGCTGTACTTTTACAAATGAGCATGATGCAAAAAAATTAATCCCAGCATCAATGAAGTCCACCAGCATATTTGACACTATTTATATGGGGCTATTACTTAGTATTATTACTCGGAGTGACCATGCTTTGACTGCGGTGTATATTTATTTTAAATTTAATAAAATAAAATCAACACTGTTAGTTACCTTGCACTCAAACTCAAAGTATCAAATAAAATTTGAATTTAATTTTTTTATTTTATATTTTGCATTTGCCTGGGCCCAATTTCATAAAGCTGTTTTCAGGTAAGCAAATTTGTGTTCTTACTGTAGCATTTCACTGTGATATTTTTAAGTAAGCAGAAAGCTTTTGCATTGGCCATTGTTGTCACTCATGATGTGCTTACCGCAGGTTAGACAGCATTTACCCTTGCTTATGGTAAACAGTTTTATGAAAAAGAAATTATGCAAAAGGACGCTCGCGCTCCGTAAGCACAAAATGAGCGCTACATTTTCTATGAAATTGGGCTCCCGTGTTCATTCAAAGGTGTTCAGACAACTCGTCTTGAGCGGACCACTCGACCGCTGGGACAACTCAACGGTTGAGACAGCTCGATCGTTCGAACAACTTGACGGTTGAGACAGCTTGACGGTTTGGACAACTCAACGATGGTTTTCTCAACTGTCGGACAACTCGAGTTAGGACCAAGACAAGTCAACGGATGGACGTGATGGGGGCCCCAGCACTGGGCACGCACAGGGCCGGGAAGGGGGGGGGGGCAGGTTAGGGTTAGGATTTACATGAAATACGTGTAAACATGTCACTATCACTGTCAGTAACGGAGGTCAATCGTTCAACTGTGACTTGTCTTGGTGATGTTGGTCATCCGTTGAGTTGTCTCAAAGTCAAGTGGTCCGACTCTGAACCGTTGAGTTGTCCGAACAGTTGAGCTGTCTCAACGGTCGAGTTGTCTGACATCCCATTCGCAGACACATGTATGCAATGCAATGCCATCCATGACCATGGCATGCATTGGTTGATATGGTTGAAAACAAAAACACTGACTGGTTTTTTTTTTAGCTAGAAAGGAAATTCATTCATTTTCATTGTTTTGTATTAATTAAAACACTCATAATCATATAACATTATGATCAATCATGAAGATTTAGAACAGATACAATAAAGTGTAATCATAATCATGCATTCTACTACGTTATTCAACCACTCAGTCTCGGTGACCGAGGGAGGGTGTTAAAATAATGCTGTTTCAATTTGTTTTTTACAATTTTAATGTTTGGGTCATTTTCACCCCACATATTCTGCTCGTAATTTGCGTCGAATCTTACCTAGAACAAGGCACGGGAAAACCAGCAAAACAGCACACTGTCTGAACACGCCGACCCACGACATGGTCAGAGGAATTTGACAACAATTGCTAAGTTTTTAGAGGGCATCTACGTCGTCAGTCTGCAGGAGGCCATCTTTGCGTACATGTAGTTTACACACAAAAACACACGGCCGAATGATGGTCGTCAAAATGCATTGTATGCATTAACATTTATTTACGTACAAGCAATAAGGGGGTCCTTGTTTACGCACGGGAAATTACTGCCAATATTTCCTTCCGCCAGTGAGTCGCGCACTGCAATAATATTTTCACCTCAACATTTCCAAGTATTTATTTCTTAACCTTTTTTTTTATAGCTATCTCAAAAGTGTTTTGCACCTTTTACTTTCATTTAGGGGGTATAAATGAGGAAAGGTTAATATAAAATTAAACATGATTTATGACTGAATATCCATCCGCATGCCCGTGCTGCATTTTTTGTTAATGCGAATTGCAAGAGGGCGCTCTATCATCAAAAGGAACCTTGGTTATAACTTTTGAAGAATCTGCAGGAACCAAGTTTCGTTAAAATAATACACAGAGGCTTATTTTAGACAAAACTTCCCCACCACCATACTTTTATTTATCATGGAATTTTTCCCAACCATTATTTACTAGAAGACAAAAGATAAAAATGTCATCTTGACTTGTTTTGTGTATGGTATTAATCGCATGCTAGCAGTATTGGCAGTAATGGGAGACTTTCTGGGACGATAGAGGGCAGCAGACTTACCGGGTAAATCCATTGTTCTCAGAATTATGCGCATGTTCAGAACTACGTAAACAATGGAAATTTACCCGGTATGTCTGCTGCCACCTAGCGTTGGAAAGTCTCCTATTAAAGATAAATGGGGGGGGGGGGGGCTCCGCCCCTTTTAAAAACCTTGATCGTTGTTTTGATATAGCGCCCTCTGTTGATAAACTCTAAGAAATAAACATTGCAGCCCAGGTAAAATTAATGGCGATACGTTGACATGAAAATTCGACATTCACGGAAGGATCGAGCAGAGGTAAATATTATGACAACAATCATTGTACGATTTAAGTTGCCCTGATTACAAACAGATTTAAGGCAGGATAGTTGCGTGGTCGTAACCCACAGATATTGGCATGATTATAGAGCCGTTAATGTTATGATGGGTGAAGAAGGAAGAGTACACAGACAGGGGAGGGGTTTTCACAATCACAGGGCCCAATTTCAAATCAGAGAGCTGCTAAGCACAAAAATTTGTCTTAGCATGAAATTTCTTCCATGATAAAACAGGATCAGGATGACCAACCAAATGTCCATGTTGTATGTTGCTTCTTACTGGTATTCAGCTGGTGTATGGTTGTCCTGAAAATCACGTGGAAATTTGGTTGGCATTCCTGTTTTTATCAAGGGAGAAATTTCATGCTTAGCAAATGTTTGTGCTTAGCAGCGCTATGAAATTGGGCCCAGATCAGCCGAATCCCCACTGACACTGTGTTACTGCGTACTGTTACTGTTGAAGGTAGTGCATATTTCTACCTCCGTGGTAATGCCTTTAAATTTTACCTGTTTACCTGTAGATTCGGGCTCTGCATAATGAAGGCTAAATGAAGCCTTATAAAACGCCCATCCATATTCACACAAAACTTACTGCAAAAGTACTGAATGCAATGGAAGTAGCGAAGTCAAATGTGAGAGCAGAAGGAATGAACTTAATATTTCCATATATCCTGTAGTGAACATCCTGCAAAACTGTACATGTCAATGTTTTTGGTGAGGTACTCATCAATGCCATTTTTTAAGATGTTAGTTGAATGAGAATGAACAACTGCAGCTGGTAGTTTGTTCCAAACATTACAGACTCTCTGTGTGAAGTTGTTCTGACGAATTCTGGTAGTACTACGTTCCTTGTTTATCTTCAGATCATGGCCCCTTAGACCCTTTACATTTCTTGACATGTGATGGTTAGCTCATAACACTGCTGAGTAACACATCTGATTTCCTGACATGCAGTGACACTCTGTCACTCTGTCACTTGACAGTGACAAGTACACAGAATAGTCGTTCCCTTTTGGATTTTGATAGTGACATGACTGGGACAACACTCAACTATCCTTGGCATTTCCATCCTGACTGAAGGACTATGCCAAGCACCGAAGTAGAAGTACTAGTAGTAGTAATAAAACTTGGACAGACTAACTACCTAGCAAAACGCATTCAAATCATGATCAACAGATCATTGAGGAAAGTAGGCCTCTGGCTGGGCAATCCATGCATATGCATGTCTTGATATAGTTGCGATAGCGTAACCCTCTTTCGCCGTTAGGAGGAGGGTTACGTTATCGCAACTAGTCTTGATAATGATAATGTCATGATAACCATGGGTGGAGATAGAAATACTAGTCTAGGGGTCGATTTCACAAAGAGAGGACAAGTCCTAGAGCCACTAGGAGATATTTAGTTGTGATAACGTAACCCTCCTCCCGACGGCGGAGCATTACGTTATCGCAACTAGGAGATATTATACTTCGAGATAAGAATAGTTTGAACTCTTTGTAAAATCCACCCCGTCCGTCGATTTCACTAAACTTTCCCTAACTTAAGGATTAAGTTCCGTATCCGAATATGTAAGGATGCATGAACCCATCCTTAGTTAGAACGGGTTTATACTTGTCCTAACTCGATATAGGATTAATTGGTGAAATCGGCTTTAGGTAAGCACATCGTTTTTGATTTATGTTTTTTAAGCTTTCGTTGATGTGATTTAGCTCAATTTGTCATCACCGCTTTTGTTTGTTTTTTTTTGCTCAGATTGGCTTGAGTGTGGAGAGATTGGTAGAGTTTGTCACTGTCATGTCATGACGAGCCTGTGGTACCTGCTTGAAATGGCTCAGAACAGATACGCTTTGTCTGAACGTCTTATACGGGCCATTAGTGGCTGGACCATACACACCCAGGTAAGTTGGACTCGGTGCTCCAATTTTGGGGGGAAAAGGTAAACTTTCTGTATCCTGCTACCAGTTCTCCACTCAATTGTTTTTAAAAGAAACTCCTTTGAGTAAACCACTTTTTCATTTCATATTGAATAAAAAAGTGGTGGCAGGGATCTAAAGCCTACTGTTTTTGGACCCCCTAAACAAAAGGTGACAGTCATTATGGCAAAAACAAAAGAACTTTTGTCTGATTCATAGCTGGAGAAGGCCTTGCCCTACAACTAAAAATTTCAATACAAAAAGTGGTCGTGTTTCTAGATATTGCTGAAAATCTGGAGCATTATGTCCACGCATGAAGAATAATCCCCAATAGGAATACACAATCTGAGAAACGTTACTGCAGTAGTGCTTCTCAGATTCCAATTTCATAGAGTTGTTACGAAGAAAATCGTGCTTAGCAAATGTCTGACTTTGCTAAGCACACAATGTTTCTGCTCGGCACGACTTTTCTATGCTAAGCAAAGTTTGTGCGTTTTTATATCGAAAGCTGCTGTAGGCTTCTAATCAACATTCATAAATACCTCAGACAGTTTCGCTATTCCTATTGGTGGAGAGTGCGTCACGTGGGGGTGTTAAAACCTTTGATAATGACCAGTGTGTATAACCGGTTGTGAGCGGATACTCCGCGTTAGTCTTGGGGCAAGACAGTTCTTGTTACGGGCGATGCGGGCGCTGTCTGTAAGTTGGCCGCGCTGTGTGTGAAAGGAAAATGAGAACGTGTTGCACCAAGACTATACGCGTATACGCATGAATGGAGCTGGAAACTGTCGGAAATAGGCGTCTCAGTCATAACAATGCAATACACGGACAGAGTTCTTACTTATTAACGCCTTTTAACCAAAAGGCATTTATGAATGGGAATAAAAGAGTAGTGACTCGTTCTTTAACGGCCGTTTAAAACCTTGCAGGGTCGTTGCCGTTTGATAAAGGGCCTTTATCACACGGCAACAATCCTGCCGGTTCTAAACGGCCGTAAAAGAACTCGTCGACTACACTTTTATTCCCTTTGTTTCTATTGCCAATCATTTTAAGAGTGATTACTAAACATATTCCTTCCCTTGATTGTTTCTTTGTTGTTGTTTTTGTTTACAACAGGAAAGCATCGAGGGATTGATCGCCGAGGGTGTTGACATCAACCAAGCCCACGGAACTCTGCTACCCCTTCACTGTGCCTGCATGGCTGGGGACAGTGAATGCATTAAATTACTCATACAGAATGGTGCCGAGGTGCGTAGACAAGATCATAAAGTCCGAGACCTTGGACAAATCTGTACTTTAAAGTCAAAGTATACTTGGTTTTGGAATCGTTTGTTTTAATCCTATATAAAGATATTCAATAAAACTCATGTCAAAAGGTGGTAGCGTTTTTGAGATATTTAAGAAAATGTGGAGCGGTTATGTCCACGCAGGAAGAATAATCTGTGACTAGAGTACACAAACTGAGAAAAGTTTCAAGCAGAAATGTTTCTCAGATGGAAAGCTTTTAAATCCCACTCTCTCCCAGGGGTTTGTGACCAGAGGTATTGATTTGGCTGGCCCCCCATGGGGAGTGAGGCTGGATACTGGCACATTATAAATGCTCAGTCCCTGTAAGAATTTTTCCTGAAATAGTTCTCTGGGGGTTTTCCTCCCACATCTAAAACTGAATTGTCCTTCATGGTCTTCTCTCCATTGGGTTCTTGGCTAGTATAGGGCGTCTTAAAACGCTTCCAACATTAGTACCTCTGGGCCATAGTCATTCCTTAACATTCTCAGCTCCCTGGGGAGTATACAGCATGTGCTGCCAAATATGTAGCACACTAAATAAATCACAAGAACTATCTCTGCCCTCACAGGTACCCATTTACCCCTGGGTGGAGGGAAGCAATTATAGTTAAGTGTCATGCTCAAGGACACAAGTGTCACGACTGGGACTCAACCAACACTCTGCTGATCAGAAACAGCAGAGCTTGAGTTGGGTGCTCTTACTCGCTCAGCCCGGACACGCCACAGTAAATGAAATGGAAAAAAAAACCTATATTGTTATTATTTTGTTTTTACAGGTAAATGCGGTGGATGGGTACAGCCGTACAGCATTACACTATGCGGCAGAAAAGGATTCAGAGTGCACATCTCTTCTACTTGAGTACGGTGCAGATGTAAATGCACCAGATGGTAATGATGACACCCCGCTGCATTGGGCGAGCTTCCGGAATAACGCCGACTGCGCAAAGGTTTTACTGAAGCATCACGCATCAGTGGACGCGTTAGACTCCAACCACGACACGCCTCTGAGTTGGGCGTCGATGAAGGGCAACCTGGAATGCATGATGCTGTTGTTGGAGTACGGCGCGGAGCCCAACACTATAAACTGCAGCGGGGCGTCCCCGCTGCTCCGCGTTAGCAACCTCTTCGCTATGGGTCTGAGCCGTGACCGAGACCTACAATGCCTGAATCTACTCTCTCGCGCCATCGGTCAGTTTGACCTCAGAGATCTCAACGGAGATTTCCCGAGATCTGTCGAGGGTGACGCGGAGTTGAAAATGATCATGACTGATCTATGCTGCTCACCGCGTTATCTACGTCAACAGTGCCGTTATAACATCCGTCGATCTTTGATGGATGGGAAGAGGACACGGTTGGTAGACAGGCTACCCCTTCCTCCTCCACTTCAACGTTACCTTCTTCTCAATGAGTAATCAGGGAGTTTTTATTCAATGAGTGTCAGAGCCTGAAGCCTGGTTTATACTTTACGCAAAAGAGAATACAAAGCGAATTACAGTACGCAAATTCTCATTAGGGCTTGAAATTTAAGGGGAAATTCCACAAGACCTTTTACTGGACCAGAATCCTTGTCACAAGACCAGATTAAAAATGAGAATAGTATGAAGAGACCAAAATCAAAACACATTTTTTACTTGGGCGTACAAACACTTTTCATCAGAAGAAAAGATTGAGAGTCAACATTCGAACATGATTTAAACAAAAATACAGTTGTTGAGTTGAAAAACACAAGAAAGGCGGACCAGTCAGTTTGTAAGTTACTGGCTCGACACTAAAGTCACTGGCCACTGCTCCAGTATAAATTTCAAGCCCTCGGCCTAATTTCATGGCTCTGCTTACTGCCGAATTCTGCGCTTACGAACACGATTCCCTGCTTACTTGCCGAATTTCTGTGCTAGCCTTGTAAGCGCAGAATGTCTAGTAGCAGGGAGTACGCACGCACAGAAGCCAAACTTTGCCGCTAACCCATGAAATATGCTTGCTGTAAGCACAGAATTCCCTGCCTCCGTCTGTCCGTAAGCGCCTGTTCTGTGCTAACCCTATAAAATTGGGCCCTGCTCATGTATGGGTTGGTTTCAAATTATGACAATGGGAAATACGCTTCACTTTCTCAAATAGTGTGAAATAAGAACCAGGCCTAATGACTATATTTCTATCTTTGTATCAAATACACCATAGTGTCATTCACCTGCTATACCTATGGAGACATTTGTCCACCAAAACAGTAGCTTATGAATTTAGTACCCATTGTGGTTTAATTAGTTTTATGGCACATATTATACTGACATTTTTGTTAAACTCAAAATGTTGTTTTCTTAATGAATTTTTTACAGATGTTGCTGTTTCAAAATGAGAAAAAAAAAACAATACAAAACTTTCACATGCAACATAAAATGCAAGCGACAGCCAAGGAAAAGAGCTGATGGACAAGTGAAAACATCAGGATCTTTATGATAATTTCTTTTTAGTTTTTAAATTAACGACTTTCATTGGCGGATTTTTTTGTGCAATAGCTTAAATGAAAGTCATTATAACTTTTTAGAATCTATTTAAGTTTTAATCAAAATCTTTCGCGTCAAAACGGCCAAATGTCGGACCTTTGTATCTGTAAACTACTTATAGGTGAGTTATTTTTCTGTTTTTTTATGTTAATCCAACAAACAAACATTTCTAGAAATGACCATTCTGTGCCCGATTCATAGAAAGACGCGATATGGTATTCAATACTCAGAGCCTTAGTCAATAGTAAAATATTAATGCATGGATTATTCATGAAAAATGTGACGCGACTTCAGATTTTGACTGTCCTGTAAATCTATGAATACCAGACAACACAAAGGGATGGATTATGGAAGAATTAATAATAATAACTAGTTTTAATAATTTAGTTCTTATACGACGCATTGTATCAATGCGCTTTACATTAGTGCCCTCGTCCTTGGGGTCAATAACATTCCTGTAATTTTTCTCAACTCCCTGGGGAGTACAGCCCCGGGCTGCCATGGCGCCCCGGGCTGCCATGGCGCCCCAGTGGCTTTTTCGTACACACTATCAATCTTTACACTCGCAGTATCCATTTATACCCCCGGGTGAAGAGAAAGCACTTTGCTCGAGGGCACAAGTGTCATGACCAGGATTCAAACCCACACCCCGATGACTTAACCACCAGAACTTGAGTCTGATGCTCTAAACCGCTCGGTCATGACACCCTATAAATGGATACCAACAAAGAGATGTTGATTTGAGCTAAAGTAAGAAGCATTAAAACTCATCATGCCCCACCTAACAACCCTCCCCAAAAAATGAATAAATATAATAAAGTTAATATTGATAATTTTTTAAAAAGTTTAAAAGTTATTGTAAGTTATTAATTTAAAAGTATTGTAGAAGCACATGTAGATGTTTAACTGTATTTCAAAACAATTATTGAATACATTGTAGGGTGTCGTGGCCGAGTGGATAAGAACACCGAACTCAAGCTCTGGTGCTTCTGTTCAGCAGAGTGTGGGTTCGAATCCCGGTCGTGAAACTTGTGTCCCTGAGCAAGACACTTAACTATAATTGCTTCTCTCCACCCAGGGGTAAATGGGTACCTGCGAGGGCAGAGATGGTTCTTGTGATTGATTTAGCCGAGTAGCGCATATTAATGTTGCACAAGGCTGTATACTCCCCACCAGGGAGCTGAGATGGTTTAAGAAGTGATTTAAGGCCCAGTGACCAGGGGTAATAATGTGAAGCGCTTTGGGACGCCCTCCAGGTGTGAAAAGCGCTATATAAAAACGGGTTATTATTATTATTATTACATTATGCCTTTCTGTTTCGGTTTTTCCTTTATGTTTTGTATAATACAAAACAAATGTATTTTACTATTTATGATATACTTGCAGGTTTCTCTTAGACATGCTAGAAGAATAATAACGCAACAGTGATTATTAGTTAAATATTGCCTGTGCAGCTTTTACTATTTTGCTCAAAGTTGGTGTCGCAAATTGCCCTTATAAAGCCTGAAGTGGAGACTATGTAGTGCTGCTGTTTTTATTATCAATAGTAAACATTTGAACTACTCTATAAAATATTAATATATGCAGATGTAAACCTGTTTGTATTTTCCATTATTTTTGTCAGTCGATTATTTCCTTGGGAAAGGACTGGGCTTGCTTTAATTCGACCTCCATTTTTCGAGCACGGTTTTATGTTTCAACACTAATAGCTTCCCCAAACACTTTCAAGTGAAGTGAAATTAGAAACAAAATCTGTTTCTATCCCTTTTCTTTAAGGTGTGCAACTATCTTTTTCAAATACCAACTAATAAACCACAAGGGAAACTGACCGGGTATTTTGTAATTTGATGCTTGGGTGAACAAAAAGTTCTGGTTTCTTACTTTGTCTTTAAAATGAATGTTTTTTTCCCCACCAAAATTCCAAGCTGTAACTAAAGTTGACTATTGTTATAACAATATTGCTGGGAATGGCCAAATCACCAATTTATAACAGGCACACTGTTATAAGAGGACAGTAAAACAAAGAAACACAAAGCAGAAACGAGATTCGGGACTTAAGAATGTACTCTTTATAAGCAGTGTCATGGCCGAGCGGTTAAGAGCACCGGATTCAAGCTCTGGTGTTTGATCAGCAGAGTGTGGGTTCGAATCCCGGTCGTGACACTCGCTACATAAAATTGGGGAGGTAGTGCTTTCTGCTCTACCGGCCATGCTTCGGACTGACGATACACAAGCCTTCATCCGTATGGACTGTAAAAGGGGTACCCCGTTTCAGCCCTAGGAGTAGGTGGCAATTGGCCTCAGGAAAACGATTGTAGCCCACACCTTGAAGTGGCCTTCAGGCCTTGTGTGTCTGGCGACTTGCATAAAAAATATAAAAAAATAAAAATAAAAAAAGCAAAAAAGGACAGCAAAACAAAGGAAAAAAAAGCAAAAATGAGATTCAGGACTTTATGTACTTTATATGTTAGCAGAACCTATTTATAACAGTGCTCTTCATAACATGGGTTGTTGTACAATGTTTGGTCATCCGATCAATAAACTTTTATGACAATTTATGGCGCTTTGTCAACTGACCGTAATTTTAATTAAACCATGGAGCTAATTTTTCCTCCATGATTAAACTGATTGACACATGAAGCGACCAACTCATCGATTGGGATAGATCATTGAACATATTGAAATTGCTAGTTAAACAATGTTTATGATTGACAGAACCAAACTATCACAAATATTTGGTTACTTGATCGCTCCTATTGTTTTGAAAGGTCAGTGACGGGACTCAATTGAACCGCAACATGAATAGATAAAGGCCCTGGACACTATTGGTAATTACTCAAACTAATGTTTAGCATAGAAACTTACTTGGTAACGAGCAATGGAGAGATGTTGATAGTGTAAAACATTAGAGTTCCATGTTGGGATTCGAACCTTGGTCCAAACATTAAATGGCTGACAAGGGAAGAGAAACAAACTTGTTGATATTTATACCAAATTGTGTTTCTGACAGCAAATTTAATTAAAATGTAGGCAATCAATGCTGTCAAAATTCAGTGACGAAAAGTCAATAAATATTGATAATTGTAATCGTTCCATTTCCTGAGATCTTCATGTTGGTTTAAGAAAAGGCATTACACCTGTTTTGGTAACACACATCACTTGCTACTTGCTATAAAAAGGGCCTCACTTTATTTCCCAATTCACTCAATTTGTGAAAGTGCACTTAAGGAAAACATGTACTCCGTTACGCTTGGTGTTGTGTTGCTGCTCGTGGCGGGAGCTTATGCTCAGAGTGAATGTCCGAGTGGGTATGAGCTTTTCGATGGAAGATGCTACATGGTGTCCGAGGAAGGTACGTGCTGGGAGGAAGCCAAAGCGCGATGTGAGGTAATGTTCATGATGTTAACAAAGACATTTTTTTAATGAAACCTTTGATGTTAAACCAGTATCTTTATCACCTTTTGCATGAGGCTCCCAATATTAAAATTATCTTCAAGTATAGAATATGCACACTTTGCGAATGTTTGAACATTGTGACCGAGTTAGTTTCCTTTATATCACACATTATAGCAATGTATCTTGGGAATCCAATGTCATAAAATGTTTGTGTTTTCTTACAAATGCAAGTTCGTTTTGTGATCAACAAACTACTACTGGCAGATATAGAACAAGTTTTGTCCCTAATCAAAGTCAAGACAGTTTGTCAAACCGTCTGCATTATTTACTTTTTGTTCATTTCATTACTTTTACTACTCTGGTTGATGACAAGTCATTAGGCGCTGCAACAGTCGTAGGTAGCGCGTGGGCGGCTCACACACACATACTGGGATCGAGGGTGTGTGTATCGTCCCCGTAGCTACACCGCGCTGTAACTACACACCGCGCTTAGCAATTACCGTCTTGACTTCAAGACTAAGAACTCGCCAACTCATACTAGCAAAGAACCCTATTAAGAGAAGACAATGAAGACATTTTCAGTTGTAGATGTGGGAGGACAACTTCAGAGAATTATTTCAGGGCAAACCCACGCAATCAGATAGGGTCAGAAAACCCAATGCACTTACAGCGCCCCTGGTGAGATTCGAACAGGGGTCCTAGAGATGGAAGGTCAGGAAAGATACCACTAAGCCATCCCGACCCCCAATCTCCACATACAGTGCCCCATTTCCAAATAGGGGTCCCACTTTGCCAACCCAAACCTAATACGTCCTGTGCCCCTGGTGGGATTCGAATAGGGGCACCAGATTCGAATAAGGGTCCTGTAGAGGTGGAAGGTGTTGAGGAAAGATATCTCTCTGCCAACCCGCATGCCTCCCGACCTCCAATACAGTGCCCCTGGAGGGATTCGAATAGGGGGTCATATAGAGGTGGAATGGTTCCAACCCAAATCCAGCCATTCTTTCATTCTTTCAACAGAGCTCTGGCGGCATTCTAGCCATCCCTGGGAGTCAAGAAGAGCTGTCAAGCATCTTAGCAGTGGTATCTCAACATCTCGGTCCTGAAGCGTTCACCGTCTGGCTTGGTTTCACAGACAAGATCAATGAGGGCGTCTTCTTGGATGTCAATGGCAATGCTATGGTGTTTGATTCTTTTTTTCCTGGGGAACCCAACGATAACAATGGGGAAGATTGTGTCGGGATGTACCCAAGTGGCAAGATGAATGATCTCCCTTGCGAGTATATCACTACCAGTTTCATTTGCACTGCTGGTGCACCAGGTAACACAAACCTTACTTAATACGTTCACCAATAAAGTCGTATCTTTAAGCCATTGGACAAGTTTGGTATTACTCAAAATATATATTAGCATAACAAAATTACTTAATAAATAACAACAAATAATTATAAAGACTTGCAATGTGCACATTTCCACCCTGCTGAGTGTCAAGGTGCAGTCAAACCAAAACAAAAGGAAAGTAAAAAACTGACACAACATAATGAGTTCTTGAAAACCTATGACATAAGATAAGTTTTGAGAGAGATTTGAACTTTGTGTTGCAAAGACAAGCTCTAAGATTACGTGGTAGACAATTCCAGATGCGTGGCACTGCTGAAGAAAAAGACCTGTCACCCCAAGGAGTGTCGAGACTTGGGTTCAATGAGGAGAAGCGTGGAGAGTAAACTTAAGAGTGTGGTAAAAAACAACAGAGAGCTGTTGACAAAACACATTGTGAGAAACAACTCCCTCTGAAGTAACGTAGTTATTGAGAAAGAGGTACCACTAATTCCTCACAAAAATATTTGAAGCTGATAAAGACTTCAGGTCTAAAGCATTTATCAGGCATCTGAAAAGCTAACAAATTTGTGCAACAAATGTTTTTTTTCTTTAAAAATTTCTTGCAACCTTCAAAATACTTTTCAAATTAACTTTCAAAATACAATTTCATGAATGTCTTATACTGTTTAAACATCCATGTAGAGCTCGAGGAAACTCGCTGCCCAGCATCATGGACAGAGTTTGGTGGGGATTGCTACAGATTCTTTGACGTCTCCAAGACCTTCGATGAAAGCGAGACAAACTGTCAGAGCTACATCAACAACCATGACCAACCAGCTCATCTCGCCTCGATCACGTGCGATGAGGAAAATGAGTTTGTGACTGAATTGATCGCTAGTTCATCCGGCATAGATGCTCAGAGGTAAATTATTTCAGAAAACTTTAAAACCCACACATCTCATTACTTCTGGTCTGATGAAGCCCTTTTTTGGAATCAGGTAACAAGGGTGTTGTTTGTTTCATTATTCTCCTAACATTTTGATGACCAATTGAGTCTAAGTTTTCACAGATTTGTTATTTTTTGCATGTGTTGGGATACACCAATTGAGAATACCTCCAGGGGGTCGATTTCACAAAGAGTTAGGACTAGTCGTTTCTTGGGACTAGTCGGTTCTTAGGACTATTCCTAGGAAATCTTATAAACTTAAGGCTATGGTAGTGCTAAGTTAGGAAGAGTAACCCGTCCAACTCGAGATAAGACTAGTCTTAACTCTGTGGAAATCCCCTGGTCTTTGACAACTACCAAAGATGTCCAGCCAACGATTTCACCAAACTTAGGACGAGCCAAGTTCTGTATACAAAGACGGTAGAACGTATTGAGCCCATCGTAACTCGAGATATGATTAATCCTAGCATTTTGTGAAATTGGCTGCAGTGCCCTTAAAAATGAACAGATTATTTATTAATATTTTGCATTATTTGTAGGACATGGATAGGTGGTTCAGACAGAGACCAAGAGGGTACATTTGAGTGGACGGATAACAAAGTGCAAGAATACAGCAACTGGAATGTCAACCAACCAGATAATGCGCAGGTAAGACAAATTAATAGACATAGTGATGTATAACACAAGAATATTCAATCGATTCCATGAGAAACATTTAGGTCCTCAAGACAGGTTCTTGAACAGTCTGGGCATTACATAAAGTCTGTATTAAAGCTTAAAATGTTATCATAAAAACTTACAAGCAACAGAGAGCTATTGATAGTATAAAACATTGTGAGAAACGACTCCCTCTGAAGTAACGTAGTTTTGAGAAAGAGGTAATTTCTCACTAAACTATTTGAGACGGAAAAAGAAAGACTTCTGCAAGCGCACAATTTGTACAACCAGTGTATTCCTTCTTTCTTTACTTTCTTGCAACTTCAAAGACTTATTGGCCGAAATTTTCATAGATTTGTTATTGAATGCCTATGTTAGGACACACCAAGTGAGAATACTGGTCTTTGACACTTTACACAACGTGTCTTTTAAAATAATCAGCCGTTGGGATGTGTATACTTTTGCTCTGGTGACATTCGTATCATTTTTAACAGAACGAAGATTGCATTGAAATCAACTTCAAGAACCTTGGTGCTTGGAATGACCTTCCGTGCAGCCAGACTTTCCCCTCAATCTGCAAAATGCCAGTCTATGACCCGATGACAGCCTGCCAAGCACTGGCCGAACAAATCAACAAACTTGTTGGCGAGTGCAGAGAAGCAGTTCCCTCTCGAAAATAATAATCGCGATTCAACGTCCATTAAACGGTAGCCAACATTAACCGCAAGTTTTCTCAGAAACAGTTTAATGCAAAGGATTTTATTTTGTCCCAGATTATGTTTGCTTTCTAATGAAGTCATATAAATGTATGCCTATTTTCAATAAATATATTCAAAAGGGTTTCTCAGACTTAACAAAATGAGAAGGATTGCATTTTTTCCAGATTCTGTTTGCTTTCTACTGAAGTCATAAATGTAGGCCTATTTTCAATAAATAAATTCAAAAGGGGTATGATGTTTGGTGGATTTACATCAAATGAACCAATTGTTTACAAAATACATGTACAAACTATCGGATGGAATAACCCATTACTGTGGTAGTAAACACTTGTTTTGATAATAATAAAAGTATGTTCAGCTACCATGATGACCTATAAAAAGTCTTTTATTGTTTGGCGTGTTTGGCACATTTGTTTGTAATATTCTCTCCAGCCAATTTACATTAGGATGGACTATCAGAATTTTTATTTTATTTGGGTTGACCTGGAGTCACTCTATTTGGTTCGACGCGACTATGGAGCGCCTGTCTGCAGGGCTTGAAATTAATAATAATTTTTATAATTTGGGAGGCTATAATCATCCTTCTTCCCATTAAGAGCTGAATTGCGAAGGACGCAGCTACAACGTGTTCGAGAAGCAGGCATGCAAGGGCGCTTTAGCATACACCCCAAGGGCATCTCAAAACGCTTCCAACATGAGTACCCCCTGGTCATCCACTGGGTCATTTAATTCATTCCTTAAACCATCTCGGCGCCCTTGGGAGTATACAGCCTGTGCTGCCAAATATGTAGCGCCTGAATCAATCGCAAGAACCATCTCTGCCCTCACAGGTGTTCAATTACGCACAGCGATAAATTTATTTTACAGCTTTATGTTCTATATTACACTGCTATCCACCAATCAGAATTGAGGATTCGCATAAGCTGAATACAAACTAAAATACAAAATACAGATCTATATATTTTAATACAATTTAAAAAACTCAGAATCTTTTTACATTTTTTTAACACATAAAGAGAACTTTTTCCCTCACGAATTTTTGTCAGTGATTAGTTTTAAAAAATATAGCCAAAAGCCACTTATGGTAAACAATTTTTTAATGTGAAAAACGTAAAAAACTGGACGGATAGAATGGTTACGGATAGTGGGCTGAGAGAACGAAAAAAATGAAAGCGCATCCATCGAGTAGAGTTTCTGCCGTGCTAGCAGAACTCATATGGACATCGAGCCCCCTGATGTTGGTCAGCCCTTGTACTCAATAAGATTGTCCTACTTTTTTTCCACTGGCCAAGTATCTTCCCCGGCCTCGGAGAAAGTGACAAAATGTCATCAGTGTGATAATGAAACGGTACTCAACCAGACGCACTAGACGTCAAACAGTTTCTCCAATGCAGGATTGCCTCCGTGGAGGTCACTTCCTGATAGGTGCAGAAAAGAAAACTTGAATCTTTCATGATACTGCTGGAGACCCGGGCCCACTTTCATGGCTCTACTTACCGCCGAATTCTGCGCTTAGGATCACAATTCCCCGGCTTACATGCAAGCGCCGAATTTCTGCGCTAGCCTTGTAAGCGTACCGGCGGGTCGAAGCATGGTTTTTTTAACCTCGTACAACGGTCCAAGGCTCTTTACGCATTACTGGCCAGCTCTGAATTCAGCACATAGCGTTGGACGACGAACTGCATAGATACATACTTGCACAGTACTGGGTATTTGATATATAGTATTTGATACCTCGAGGTTGAAGCATGGTGTTTTGATGTTTTTTAACCTCGTACAACGGTCCAAGGCTCTTTACGCAAGCACTGGCCAGCTATGAATTCACCACGTAGCGTTGGACGACGAACTGCATATATACTGGCATGGTACTGGGTATTTGGTAGACAGTACTTGACACTGTGGGTTTTTCAACCTCGTACCATGAAGCCAAAAACGAAGCCGCCTTGAACAAGGCTATACAGTGTATATAAATGCCAGCTTAATTTTTGTTTACTTTACTCAACCAGACGTGTTGAAGTTCCAGATCTTGAGTTTATAGTCAGAGCAGGCTCCAATAATCCTGGTCTCATCAAAGTAGATACTGTTGATCTGAGTACCACTGTGCAGGGTATGGTTGCTGCTGTCGCTGTAACAAAGAAGAAAATAAGGTCCCAGTTCTAAGGTTCATGTAGAGATTCTTATACTCACCTAGGTTTTAATACTAAGGTTTTATAAAGGTTCTTACCCATCTCGGTTCCAGTGCTAAAGGTTCTTACCCACTGAAGTTCCAGTATAAAGGTTTCAAAGTTTTTACCCACCCCTGTTTCAGTTCTAAGTTTCTAATAAGAGTCTAACTCACCTAAGTTATAGTGTTACGTTATTAAAGTTCCTACCCATGTGGGTCTCGAAACTGAAGCTTTTATGAAGATTCTAATACTCATATCACCTAGGTTACTGTACTAAAGGTTCTTATAAAGGTTCTTACCCGCCTCAGGTGTAGTACTACAAATTCCATATAGGTTCTTATACCTCACTTAGTTGCAGTATTAAGGCTCTAAAGGTTCTTACCCACCTAGGTTCCAGTAGTTAGGTTCCAGAATTTAGGTTCTATAAGCGTTCATGCCAATCTAGGTTGCAGTGCTGAGGTTCTTTTTAAGGTTCTTAACCATATGTGATTAGTACTAAGGTGCTTATAAAGGTTCTTACCTATCTAGGTACCAGAATTTAGGTTAGTGCCAGTGTTCTTTTTAAGGTTCTTAACCATATGTGATTAGGTCTAAGGTACTTATAAAGGTTCTTACCTATCTAGGTTCTAGTACTTAAGTTTTTATAAAGGTTCTTACTAATCTTGGTTCCAACATGTCCAATAACAAGGTTCTAAACAAAGGTTCTTACCTATCTAGGTTCTAGTACTTAAGTTTTTATAAAGGTTCTTACTAATCTTGGTTCCAACATGTCCAATAACAAGGTTCTAAACAAAGGTTCTTACCTATCTAGGTTCCAGTACTTGACCATTCCATCTTGACCAGCAGTAACCAAAAACCCTTTTGGTACGTCAGGGTCACTTGTATCGTCCACACGCAACCCAACACTCTCAACCCTTGTGAAAAAAAGAAACCCCCAAAATAATTTCACATACATCATCAAACTATTTAGTCTAAACATCTTAGGAAGATAATATTACGACAGGTAATTCACAAAAGGCAGATAATTATATGATATAATTAATAATTAATGATTTATATTGTGCTCATTCCATAATGTGTACCAAAGCCCATAACAAATTAATTAGACAATAATTAAAAAGCCAACAGCTTGTAAAAGCAAGGAAATACTACAATCCCCAAAAAGTGAAAACACAAGACCCTTACAGGACTTCCCAAACAATAGAAATGCATTAACATAAATACAGTAGATACAACAGTAAAATAGCATTGACATAAAGACAGTAGATACAACAGTAAAAATGCATTGACATCAAGACAGTAGATACAACAGTAAAAATGCATTGACATAAATACAGTAGATACAACAGTAAAAATGCATTGACATAAAGACAGTAGATACAACAGTAAAAATGAATTGACATAAAGACAGTAGATACAACAGTAAAAATGCATTGATATAAAGAGAGTAGATACAACAGTAAAAATGCATTGACATGTCAGTAGATACAACAGTTAAAATGCATTGACATGTCAGTAGATACAACAGTTAAAATGCATTGACATGTCAGTAGAAACAACAGTTAAAATGCATTGACATGTCAGTAGATACAACAGTAAAAATGCATTGATACAATTTTAGATGCAAAAATGTACTTGGGAGACGAACAATAGAGGCACGTTTAGTAAAAAGCTTGTTGAAGTGGAAGTACGAAGTGGAAGTTTCTTCCATAGGTGGGGTGCACTATTTTCAAAGCACTATAATCTCACCGTTTATCATGTTCTTCGAACGTCTTGATACAACTGGCTGTTTCTAGCCTCCAGAGAGAGACAACCTCCCCAACAGCGCAGGTGAAGTAACCACGGTGATATCTCAAACTCATGATGGATGTCGACTGACTAGCCCAGATGACTTTTGTGTAGCGACCTGTCTCTACACTCCAAACACGAATGGTCTGAAAGAGAAATAAAGTGTTTAAATTATTTTCAAACCAATAAAAGGGCGTCTTGCAATGAAGAATGCCAAGACAGATTGCAGTCAAAACGATCAGTTTTTTTCTTTTCGGTCTACCTATCTCATCTAAAAACTAGGCACGATTTCTACATTAATGTCTACCACACAGACTTTTCTGTTTTGCCATATCTACATAAAATACTGATGAATTTTGTGGCCAACCATATCCATTAATCAGTGTTTGTCTGTCCCTTATTCCATTAGTAAGTCAAGTTTTTCGTTTGTTTGTCTGTCTATAAGACTATTCATTAGTCAATTTGTTTGTTTGTCTATCTCTTAGTCTATCTATTAGTCAAGTTGTCAGTCAGTCTGTCTCTTCTTTAAGCCTGGTTCAAACTTCCTGCGAATGCGATACAGATTTTGACGTCACAAATTCGCAACGAATAATTCACAACAGTTGAAATGTGCTCAACTCCTGCAAAACATTCTCTGCAAAAACAGCCCTGTGACATCAATTTGCTTCGCACTCGCATTTGCAGGAAGTATGAACCTGGCCGTCTTTTCATTTGTCAAGTTGAGTTGTCTTTAGTAGAGCACATCGTGGGCTTTCTGCATTTGTTTTCTGTTATCCTTCTTCTTTCCGTTATCCCTTTTTTTTCCATTATCCCTTTTCTTTCCATTATCCCTTTTTTTTCCGTTATCCCTTTTTTTTCCATTATCCCTTTTCTTTCCGTTATCCCTTTTCTTTCCATTATCCCTTTTCTTTCCATTATCCCTTTTTTTTCCGTTATCCCTTTTTTTTCCATTATCCCTTTTCTTTCCATTATCCTTCTTCTTTCCATTATCCCTTTTCTTTCCATTATCCCTTTTCTTTCCATTATCCCTTTTCTTTCCGTTATCCCTTTTCTTTCCATTATCCCTTTTCTTTCCGTTATCCCTTTTCTTTCCGTTATCCCTATTCTTTCCGTTATCCCTTTTCTTTCCGTTATCCCTTTTCTTTCCATTATCCCTTTTCTTTCCGTTATCCCTTTTCTTTCCATTATCCCTTTTCTTTCCATTATCCCTTTTTTTTCCGTTATCCCTTTTTTTTCCATTATCCCTTTTCTTTCCGTTATCCCTTTTCTTTCCATTATCCTTCTTCTTTCCGTTATCCCTTTTCTTTCCGTTATCCCTTTTCTTTCCGTTATCCCTTTTCTTTCCGTTATCCCTTTTCTTTCCGTTATCCCTTTTCTTTCCGTTATCCCTTTTCTTTCCGTTATCCCTTTTCTTTCCATTATCCCTTTTCTTTCCTAGGACTAGTGCTAAGTTAGGACTAACTCTTTGTGAAATCGACCCTAGCTTTCGGCGCTCTGAAATCTTTGGTCTGCACTTACCCTATCAGCTGAGCCTGATAAAATCATTGTGCATTCTTTGTCCATATCGACGCAGAATACTGCTTGAGTGTGTCCCACTAATGTATGCTCCAATAGACATGTCCGAAGATCCCAAAGCTTCAGCTGATGGTACAGAAATAGTCAACCAAGAAACAAATTAGTATAAACAAAATAACGCAGCTCAACATAGAACTCAGTAAATTAGGTACAAATGCTTCATCAGTTTGTTAATTCAAATTAAATTCAGGTTTTAAATTATATAGAAAAGTTTGCGGTAACACCATGTAATAACAATCTCTAAATGAGTTGGGGTGGTTCTGAAAAGAACCGTTGGATTAACTCGACGTTTCGATCAGTATGCTCTGATCGTCATTCTCCAGAAGACGATCAGAGCATACTGATCGCAACGTCGAGTTAATCCAACGGTTCTTTTCAGAACCACCCCAACTCATTTAGAGATTGTTATTACATGGTGTTACCGCAAACTTTTCTATATTTTACTTCCACCATGCAAAGTTTCAAATCCTACTTTTAAATTATAGTAAAAACATTAAACATTATCTTTCAGTACGCTCTAACCCACCAATCAGATGCTTGAACTGGAGGTGGTATAAAAACCTATATACTACTTCCTCTGTTTTTATTACACAGTGCGTATTGTGAATGTCAATGCGTCACGCTCCGTATATGGACACGGCAAAAATGACATTCTAAACTGTGTGCGCTTCGTTGCGAAACAGCTTTCTGAAATTTTATCTTTGCGTGTTGACGTGAAACTGGAAGATAAATTTGTTATAACACGCGCGCTCGTGGTTAGTTTTCCGTATTCCACTCGTGCTTGTGTGATAACTTATAAAAATTAAAAAACAAATTCGCAGATTTAACAAATTTCATTTACAGGTAGAAAACACAGTATTATAATTCAACGGGTAGTCAGACTGCAAAATGGCACAGAAAGAACTACAAGATAGGATGAGAAAAGTAATACATACATAATAGGCCAATAGTTCAAAAAAGTGTATTAAAATTATGATAAGAAATTGGGAGAAAAACATTCACAAAATAAAATCATATACAATCCAAGGTAAAGCAGTATTTGAAAACAAAGAAAGGAAATGGGGACCAATAAGGACAACTACAAATTAACAACAAGAGAAATGGCATTATTAAACACATTCAGCATTTATATACGAAAAGTGTCCTGAAACCCTCAGCCTCCCAAATCCTTCTATCTCGTCTTCGCAGAAATGAAGGATTCAGATGGTCTGAGGGGCTGCAGGCTCAAATAACACACAAATCCCCAATATCAATTCAATATCAACAAATCAATCAATTCAATTCTTTATGATAAAAATATAAATTCCACAAGTCTCAAATTGCTTAAAGCTCCTAAACAGGACACTGAAATGTGTAAACATAAACAAATATTGAAAAAGAAGTTAAGACGACATTAATATTTTAGACAGTGCAGGACAATACATAAAAAGCATTGGCAAGTATAAAATATCAGATCACAGCCTCGCACTCTCTCCCCTTGCAAAAGAAACATCGTGATTGGCAACTCAAAAACCTGTAAAACAACCTTCTTCTTCAGTATAAATGTCCTTGTCAGGCATTATAATGGGTCCGTGGAAAAAAGTAAGAATATTTGATTTAGTACAAGGGCTGCCCTACATGTTTACATGGTGTAGGGTCAAGGATACATTACAGTTTTAAATCACAACTTTTTAGATTTTTCCCGAGGGCAACACAAAAACAGAAATCAGACTGAAGTAGGAAAAATGTCATGCCTCCCTTGTGCAACATGTTCTCGAGAAGCATTCTTTATGGAAACTAGTGTCTTACCGTTCTGTCTTGTGACGCTGTGACCAGCCAGTAATCTTGCCTCGCCATTGCCCAGATTGGTCCGTCGTGACCGAACATAGTCCGTGTGCAGACACCACTGCGTAGGTTCCAGACTTTCACTGTCCCATCAAAGGAAGAACTGACTAAGAGGTAGCGTGTGAAGAAGCTAAGGCACCAGACTCCCTTCTGTGATACCAAGATAGAAATTGAATGAACACAAATTTAAGGTTTGTGGTTATTATATTAGTCATCACACTGTCGTTTGTCGAGGAGGACAGAAATATATGGCATGGGAGGCATTTTGCATAGCACTCGCCTCTCATTATTGTGGCTCCGTTTCATACCTGGGGCCAATTTCATAGAGCTGCTTAAGCAAAATATTTGCTTAAGCACGAAAATGGCTTGCTTATTTTACACATGTTACTGGCCACAATTTCATGACATATACATTCCCTGTGACTGGTATTTAGCTGTTGTTTACTTAGCATAACAATTGAGCGGAGTCTTGGCCGGTAATCTGATTTTTCGCTTAAGCAAAATTTTGTGCTTAAGCAGCTCTTTGAAATTGGGCCCTGGCTAAGGCATTGGTTCTCTCCTACATGTATGTCTCCTATACCAGGAGGGTTGTTGTCTGAGCTCTCCGTTTTACTCCCCCCCCCCCCATAAAAATCTTGATCTCTAGCTGATACTCCCCGTCATATATTAGTCAATGTGGCTGACTGTAAAAGGACCCTTCATTACTATTTATATCTACAAAAAAAATATTTTTGAAAATGTCAACCTTGTTGGCTTGTTTCTCCATACTGATTTTGTTTTTGACAAACCACTCATTCAGCTTGATCGCATCATAATGTTGGTACCGTGAAACAGAGGGGAAAACAAAATTATTTTTGAGAAAAGTACAATAAACAAAATTTGTACAGACATGGCAGATTTATTCATCTAAAGTAGCCAAATCTGGTAAGGAATTAAATTCTTGATGATAATCCTTTAGTCAACAATCTCTTACAAGAATCAGACATTTGATGTTATAGCCTGTTATCCATCACATACCTTGTGTCCTTTTAACGTCTGAAGCAGGCTACCGGTGTGGATATCCCATATCTTAATGGAAGCATCTTTACTCCCACTGGCAAGTCTTGTACTGCCGTCAAACGTAACACATAGAACCCTGAAATTGCAAAGAGAGAAATAAAAACAAATTGCTTTAGAACTCTTATATTCGCTTGGAAAAAAACAAACTTCACTCATAAGACCTTCCTATTCCAAGATAAAATTATCAAGAATCAGGCCTGGTTGGGATTAAACCACTAGTTGAAAACCTCTTCACCACACATTGATTCCCTTAGTAATTGTCAATTAATTTACTTTATGTGTTCTTCCTTTCTCACAAGTCGACTTACTTTGCTGTATGACCTCTGACATCAATTTGTTTACAATTACCGGACTCCCAGTTCTGTCTGAGAAAAACATTATCTCGGTAAACCGTCTTCCACCTAAAGTTACTGGTTGGCAAGGGAATTTCTGCAAAAGAAGAAATGCATTCATGAAGTTTGTTAATAATAAAGGCGGTACGAAAATTTTAAAGAATATCAGTTTAGGAAGATACATTCACTCACTACTTACCTACAGGAAACTCAGTGTTTTATCACAACCATATTTAACCTTTTATTTAAACACCCCCGTGCCCTTGCAATTTCAAAAACGAAGCATCATTCTTTTTTTTATCTAAATAAAGACAGGGTACAATTTTGGCAATAGTCAAAGACCAGTATCCTCACATGGCGTATCTCAACAAATGGATGAAAAAAACAAACCTGTGAACATTTGGGCTCATTCAAAGAGTGAAGAAAGTAATGAGAGAGAAAAACATTATTGTCGCATAAGATTGTATGCTTTCAGATGAGAAAGGCTCCATTTTCAGATAAAAAATTTTTGGGGTGAAAATTTCCTCTTTCTCTAAAAGTTCTTCACTTTAAAGGTGTTATTTTTCATAATGTTTCATAATAGCACCAGCTTTCCAGTTTTTATAGTCACAAACGTGTAAAGTAAATACCACAAGTACACCATGCCTATTAATTGCATTGTTCTTATTTGGGTAATGTGAAGTTTTGTAGGCCCACTTGTAATCTACTTTTGTTCTTTGGCTGTTTTTGTATTTCTTGAGCGCTTTGTTTCGAATTTGTAAAAAGTGCTATATAAATAAGGTTATTATTATTATTTTTAAAATATGAGACGGCATCATTTATTGACATACCAATATCAACATGGTCACATTTGACTTTCCATATGTTATCATGACTCGCCAAATAACACCATGTCCGACTGACCAATGCTGCCACCAAGAGGCTCTGAGGGGAGAGGTACTGAAGAATACGAAGTGCGAGCGGCTCGGGAAGGAGGCTAATGAAGTCATGTGACTGCTTCAACTGAAAACAAACATCGGAGTATTAAACAAATTTCTGCAAGAGATTTCTGAAATTAAATTAATAGGTTCTTTGAGGGCGGTCATTTGTGGGAGCTTCGTTCTGGATAGCCTCTTTGTTGCAGTTATCAAAGCAATATCCCACAGATTTAACATCAAAGTATTGTCATTTTGACAGACACCGTCATCAACAACAGAAGTGCATCTAGTTTTTTCAAAATCTTGAGGTTTAGGCGTAATTTTTTTATCAAAGTTACATAAAATAATGTCAAAATATCAAAATTACAATTTATTAAATGATAAATAAACGCGCTATTAACGAGTTTAAATAGCATTCTCGTTCACTCAAGAAGCAGTTTAAAGGAAACTTAAAAGAGCCCAATTACATGGCTCTGCTGACTGCAGAATTCTGCGCTTACAACTCATAGAAGTGTCCGCATTACAGGGCACCATTAGCGCAGAATTCCCAATAAGCCCAGCAATAACATTGGCCCCGGAACTTACGGCCAGTGAACTGCAGAGAAAATACAGCTGTCTGGAATCCAACCTCTTCAATAGTTTGTGCAAGAATTCATTCCTTTGGACATCTGAAAATATAACACACAAACATTTAGCAAAGAGCACCTCGCTAGAGCTCCAAGTACATTTATATTCTGTTGTCAGGTCATCACACATACAAATACAAAGAAAACCGACTGAGTAATATGATACCATATTGGGGTGAACAAAGAAAAATTGACAACAGTGGGTTTTGAACCTGTGACCTCCGGTTTTACCTGCGATTGCTCTCCCAACTGAGCAAACTACACAACCTTTATTGACAGTCTAACTTTTTTGTCAATATCTTTGTTCGGGCGGTGCTACACAAACCTGGAAGTCCTAGGTTCAAATCCTACTCTAGTCAAATGTTTTCTCTGTTCACCCCAGTATACAACAATGTTGAAAAAAATAAACAAGTAATCAAAAATAATGCACCCAACAAAGACGCCTTTCAATCTAACGACATCACTACATTCCATTGCTGTCACATAGAGGTCAAAGAAAGGCTTCATTGGCTACGCGGTTTCCATTGTTTCAGCCTTATTTTACAATTAAGATGGTGGGGGTAGGGGGACCCCATGTCAACGCATACAATCCAGCATGGCACAAATATTTTTCAGAACCTTTCTTTGCGGAGAAAATTAAATAAAAAGAAGTCTCACCATTCCAGCACTCTTCATACCAATGGTATAGCTGCCACGCTTCATCTGGTACAACAGGAATAGGTGGAAGATTTCTAGGCGAGGTACCCGACTATAATAAAAAATAATTAAACAAACAGTTAAACCCTCAAAAAGATTGCATTGTCAAACAAAGAATTGGATGTTAATAGTGAGAGAGGTCACAACATTTGCCCAAAGTTTTTATTGCAGTAGAATAACTTATAGGGAAACTTGCTCAAAAATTGGCGCAACCAAGATTTTGGACCATCATCTATACCTCGGTCTCCACTAGGCTCCCCACTGTCCTGTTAATGCACTCTTAACAAACTGACCACAGCTCAGAGAGCACTCCTACTAGGTACCAGTTCCAATTCCTGCCACGCCAATCATCAAGCTCAGACCAAGCTGATCCCCTTCCAGTTTCCCGCTTTCACAAACTGTTGAGCTAAGCCTCTAAGGCAGTGTGCGAATTGGCAGCTACAGCAACGGCTACGACGACTGTTCCCAAGGGTGTTGCTAAGGATGCCTACACTTCAACACAAGATGACGCGGAAATCTAGCCGTAGCTGTATAGCCAATTCGGACATGGCCTACGTATTAGCTAAATCAGCAGCAGTTCTTAAGCAACATTTTAGCTAAATCAGAACAGCCATTCTTAAGATAAGCCTACAAGTTAGCTTAACCTCAGCAGCAGTTCTTAAGCATCATACAGTCTAGCATTGCTCCCGAACTTTTCAGAACCATTAAAACTTGTAGAGTTTTATATACATGGCGTCTCCACAAACCTTTCTCAAACTGTATTTCCACCATGCACAGTTCCTTAAGAAATATGGATCTGGTGATAAAAACCAAATAATGAATCATTATGTAGCTTTTTGCAAAATTTCATTGCAAAATTTGACGTACCATAGTTGGTCTGGATCTGCTGATCTGTACTTGAGTCAATGACTTTGTAAGTTGAGGAAGGTTTTGTAATGTGACTGGACTGTAGTCTTTTGGGACATCACTCGACGCATTGGGTCTTGGTCTGTCCTGCATGTGCCGACGGACTGCTGGAGAATCATCAGTGAACCTCCTGCAAAAAGATGGTTTTTTTTAACGTTAAATTTGCATTGTATACAAAGGGCCGAGTACAACATTGGTAAGATTGAAAAATCTGTGTTCAGATTTGCATTTAAAGATGGTAAAAAACTTAATTTGAAATACTTTTGCCTGAAATGCTTTAGTTATTGAGATAAAAACAACTAGTTCTGATCTTGTGAACTGTTGTTTAAACATTTAAAGGTGGTTTTCTTTAAAGCCTAAATTTTAATGGGTTTGTTATTTCATTTGTCTGTTGGGTCACACAAAGTGCAGATACTGGTCTTTGACAATAACCAGTAATGTAAGGCATCAAGCGCACTTGACAATAACATCTCAATGTGATTTACATTAGTGCCCTGGTCATTCGGCCAATAACATATCTTTGATCTTTCTCAGCTCCTTGGGAAGTATACAGCCCCAAGCTGCCGTGGCATGCCTTTTCATACACAATATCAATCTCTACCCTCGCAGGTACCCATTTATACCCCGGGGTAAAGAGAAGCAACTATAGTAAAGTATCTTGGTCAAAGACACAAGTTTAATGACTGGGATTCGAACCCACACTCCGATGACTTAACCACCAGAACTTGAATTCGGTGCTCTAAACCACTTAGCCATGACAAACTAGAAATTGCTATTTCATGGACAACATTCTAGTTTTTCCCCAAACATTTTGACAGAATAAAACAATGAAAACAATAAAATCACCTGACACTTGCAGGGGCAGATTTGCTGAGTGGATTATTTCGGTTGCTACGGTGACTCTTTGAATGGATGCTTGGTAACTTGATGTTGGTGGTACTTCTTGTCATCAAGATACGTCTTGGAAGAGAGGTTTTCCCGCTGTAACAGAACAAAACAAACTGAGCGTTACCAACGAAAGATAAATTAGGGGACACTGAGATTGCCCAATAGCTAGAAGAAGTTCGAATCCTATTTAACATCGATTAAATTGTTGGGGTACCCACTGCCAAAATATAGGATTTGAAATGCCTCTTGCTACCGGGCAATTTTGGTGGTTAGGTGGTGAGAGATATGCTTTAGAATGACAAAGGTCCTGGGTTCAAATCCCATCTAAGAAGTTTGAGTCAATTAGATGATGTCGTTGTCAACAAGGAGTTTCTAGACAGTGGGGACCCTTCAGTGAATACTAAATTCAATGAAAACATATTCTTAAAGTAGTGATCGCCAATTTCAATTATAATCATCTGTCTGATCAAAACATTGTTTCTTGCTCAGTTAAAAACATTTCCCTTTGCTAGAAGTATATACACACATTTGTTACTGGTTTTACGCTTCTTCATTATCTTTTTATCATTATTTGCAAGAGTAAAATCTTAAACACCAGAAATGTCTTCTTACAGCACTTAGCCACCTTAAAACTTACCTCTGAACGTCATTTCTCATTGAAGGTTCATCGAAGTCAGTTTCTGCATTACACATCGTTACATCCCTTCTCCTCTGCAAATGGGCGCTAAATGATCACAAACAAAAAGTAGTGTCTGTTAACTTAGTGTCGGTCACAAGTTAAGGTTTGAACATCATTTCTTTCTGTTCAAGATATTCGTCGTCGTTGTCCTATGAGTCATGGCTGACCCTTTGTGACCCTGATTATGAGTGAGTTCCACTTCAGCCTATCCAGTGCAGATCAATATGCAGCGTTTATTGATAAGCCTGTGAGTTCTTTGATTCCGACTGTCCAAGAAGATATTACACAGTGACTATTGTTCAGTTGGAAAACCCAAGACCGCAGACGTCACGAGTTTACTGGCTGAGGCTAAAATCGGGCTCGGGCTGGCAGTCCAGTGTCAGACTCGAGCCCTTGGCCTAGATTCATAGAGCTGCTTTGAAAGCAGAAAAAGTAGCTAAGCGCAACACAAATTTGCCGACCAGAATAAGGTTACCAGCCGAACTACCATGTCACAAGTACAATTAGTGACTGGTATCCTTTTGAAAAGCAATATTGTCTGACTAAGCAGCTCTATGAAATTGGACCTAAACACGCTACAGTACTTCAACTATAATTCAGATCAGGGTCAACACAAGGGGGCTCAGACTCTTACCTTCCAACATGAAAATAGTTTCTGACCGCTCTTCGTGCTCGTGTTTCTCTGCTCACATGAGAGCTAATGGGTGTGAACCGATGGTGTGGATACAGCTGTTGTGAAGTGTACATAAAATCCCTATGGAGTGTGGGCTGAAGACTCGTCCACAGAAACCCAAACTGGCTGTAATTACTTCTCGTCAGAATACCTTCCAAAATGGAACATTTCTGGGGGATAAAAACAGATCAATCACATTTTTACAAGCATTTTGATTGAATTCAGATTTACAGATTTGATAATTGGTTTAGTAAGAAAAACCTAGAAAGCGTGTACAATAATATGTTTTAGATCTGGGGTGAATTTTGACTGTTTCGGTTGAATTGGCCATTGGTTAGGCACTGGCAAAAGACCAAAACAATTATGGTTACGACCGTCAAACGCACCCTAAGAGTC
Organism: Asterias rubens; assembly: GCF_902459465.1. Taxonomy (NCBI): domain Eukaryota; kingdom Metazoa; phylum Echinodermata; class Asteroidea; order Forcipulatida; family Asteriidae; genus Asterias; species Asterias rubens. Next base: position 18,681,585 of record NC_047067.1, read on the forward strand.
CTTTCCTAAACCTTCGCTTTTTGTTATTTTTTTTTTTTTTGCATGGATGTTGGTCACCTCATACCTTGGACACTTTGTACCTTTGAATCATTTCGTACTTGTCTTGTGTCAAAAAGGTACAAAGTGTCCAGGCAGAGTACAAAGTGGCCACAGTCAATTCGTAACAACAAATTCTTATATAGCGCATTTCACAATAACCGTATCAATGCTCTTTACATTAGTGCCCTGGTCATGGGGCCAATAACTTTCCTGTAATGTTTCTCAGCTCCCTGGGGGAGTATACAACCCTGAGCTGCCTGTCAGGCGCTTGTGGCTTTTTCATACACAATATCAACCTTTTTCATACACAATATCAACCTCTACCCTCGCAGGTACCCATTTATACCCCTGGGTGAAGCAATTATAGTAAAGTATCTTGCTCAAGGATACAAGTGTCACGACCAGGATTCGAAACCCACACTCCGGTGAATCAGCACCAGAACTTGAATTCGATGCTCTTAACCACTCGGCCATGACACTCTATTCGTACCTTGCAAAAGGTACGAAGTGGTTAAGGTACGAAGTGACCTGACACTTTTTGCACGCTGTGGTTCGAACATCAGACAGAGGTTTGGAAAAAAGCCTTTGGTTGGCGAACCTTGAAAGGCTTGATTGGCTCACAAATTTATGTACAAACAAGCTTGGCTTTGCTCTTCCAATAAATTCTGTCACACACCTGTTCATGACTCCACCTATCGATCCACACAGCCACATGGTCCAACTGACGATGATATTCCATGTTTAACTCATCTCTGATTGGTCTCCCTCTGAATGCGTGCCATTGACCGAGTAGACTTGCCCCGATTGCTGGTCCGTTAGATGAATCCAATTGATCTCCTTCACCGTGATGATGGTGCAGAACCTGGATGGGGTGTTCCATTGTTGCTTTTAGATTTCCTCTGTGCATCAACGGAAAAAAAGGGTTATTTAAGGTGAAGTAAAACAAAATCATAACGTCCTCCCCCATTTCCTTTTAGGGGGCCGCATGAACAAAAACCTTCCCTGCGTTCTCTCTTGTTCTTAACACCAACACTGACTGGTCCACAGACAAAAAGCAAGTCTAGTCATTTTTAGATCAAGGAAAAAGAAACACAGATTAAAGTTGTGTGACCGATTTTACGCTAAAAAAACCCATAATTTTTTGGAACTTTTTTAGGACTGATTTTTGACAGATGATTTTTCAAAACAATTTGTTCAACATGCCACAAACAATAAACAAATTAAGCAACATGCAACAAGCAACATTTTTGGTACATTTCTGTAATAATTTTAGTGTTAAAAAACTACAATATCATTGGCAGATTTTGTTCTGCAATTACCTAGATGGGCCTACTCCAAGAAGTACGAGGTTCGTTCCGCTATCGTCTCCACGAACGATAGTGGAACGAACCTCATAGATCTAGGAGTAGGTCCTACCTAGGTAGTAGGCTAGACGGTAGTAGAGCACCACTGGCAAACACCAGTTTCAAGTTGTAACAACAACAACATGGCTCTAATTTTTATTTAGTAAATAAACCTAAAACTTTAAAACTCAAAAGGCTTACATAACAATAAAAAACAAATGCTTAGCCCCAATGGGGGATAACTTTCCGTATGGCGCCACCACTTTTTTACAAACAGGGATATGTCAATCAGGTAAATAAGTTCCTATATTATTTCATATCGAATGAAAAAGTGGTGGCGCCATACGGAAACTTTTCCCCAATGGGAATGTGTCACACTTGGGATACTTGGCCACAACAGCAAGAAACCACCAAGTACCAAGTAAGCCTGCACAGCAGAGTAGTAAAATTTACAAACACTGTAATTAAGTCCATGATTACACACATATCAATCATGTATCAAAATCAAGTGAGGGTTTTAAGCTGCACCGGATCTGTGTTGAAAACAACAAGAAAGTATTCTGATTTACACCAGAAAATACAAACTCAACTGACTAACCTTTATACGTTGTCTGTTTCTATATTTCGGCAAGATTATATAGTTTTGATTAATTTATATTAGTAGATTCCTAAAGATGTACATTCACGAAACTCGTCCATTTTGTCATTTTAATCCACCTGCTCCGCTGTCTGAAATAGCACTCTCAATAACATAATGCAGACACGGATTGGGATGTACACGAGACCTCCGAAGAATTTTCCAAATTTATCTAGAGGTAAACATCTTAAAATTAACTCCTGCACAAAGTTGTTATTTTTAAAAGTTTTGTTAAAAATAACCACAAAAATATATATCAGTATAGTATTTATCTATTTGGAATACAATTAAAGTAAATTATTTGTCGCTAAAGGATTAAAAACAACCCAAGTGTTGCAATTTTATAATGACTACCCCTTTTTACAAATATGGAAAGGTCCAGAGTGTTGACAACGCTTGATAATGGATGGGTGGTTACGGTAAACGATGGTCACAAGTACAGTGTACCAGTATCACACACCTTCGTATCGTCTATGTTTAGCCGTTTTTCAAGCTCCGTGGCCGCTGGACATGCTTCGTTTACTGCGGAGCGATTCTCTTATGGGACCGCAGCTCGAATATGTCTTAGCCACAAAAGGCCTTGACAAAAGGCTAGCCTCTAATGTGGATCATCGTGGAAGGGGGGGGGGGGGGGGGGGGGGGGGGGGGGGCTGATTAAATTAATGGCAAAACAAATTTATGTAATATAAAAATTATTATGTTAATACCAGTTTGTTGTTTGTTCTTAATAAAGTCCATTTTGGTGATCTCGGAAGCTTATGGAGCAAGCAACAGGCAGCAGCGGCGGACAGTGGATGGGGCGCGGCGGGGTGTGGCACGGGGTTTGTATAGGGTCGGGATATGGTTCGGATATAATTAGAAGAACAAGGAAGCGCGTGTGTCATTTTAGCCAGAGACTGTTGAGAACTTGCACTAAAAATATTAGTAATGAAATCAAAACCAATTTTTGTTTACAGGTATCGTGGCTATAAAAAAATCGATGGTCGAAATGTAGTTGATCGGCGGAGCTGTTTTTACCCGCAGCCGGCACCCTCGCTCAATTTACCAGTTGACTGTGATTCTGAAGTAAGTACACAAATTATTAAAAATTTGTTCATTGTTCATTTGTTTTTCGCATATAATCGTTTTTGTAGCATGCAGTAATTGAGTGGATTTCGTCAAAAATTAAACCATCTTTTTAGTGCCTCTGAAATAATTAAGTCTCTCAAATTGGGATAATATAGGTGAATAATATCCTCATCAGCTGTTCGTTAATTTTGTTGTGGTAGTTGATGTTGACATCATGATTCTCCCGAGTTATTCTGTCTATTTGCGGGGTTGCTTTGTTGTTTAGATGGTATTTTTGGCTAATTATTGTTTGCTCACACTGCAAAAAATAACCTCTTGATTGTCCTCTTTTGTTTCTCACCCTTGTCTAACTCTGACTATGACTAAATGAATTTAAAAACATATTTTTGACAGAATTGTTTCGAAGTTAGGCTGAACTTTTCCTCCATCAGCTGATCGAAGTTTATCTCTCGTTCTTCAAAGTTTAAACTATCTTAGTGCCGTTGAAAATTGGAAAGTCTTTTATTACTCTTTAGCCTAAACTAGTTTTATTATGAGCAAGAAAAACAGTCGTCGAATAGTGTGACGTCTGTGGTGTGCGCGCGACGTGTGCGCGTTGTTGCCAAGAAAGTGGACAAAGTATGGACCAGACTATGATTGTTAGACAAGAACATTTGCATGATGGTCTGGCTCCTTGTTCAATGTTATGTATGAAAAGAAACTTAAAACTTTCTCTTTCTTTTTCCCATATTATTGTATAAGTGCACGCATCAGTGGATATCGAGTAGCCAATGTTTACTAAATTAATACTATTCTTAATTCTAAAGTTTAAAACAAGTTGCTCGTGATATTTGCATCGGTCTTGGTTGTTACAAGCTGTACACCGTCGGTTCATCGCAGTTTTAGTGTAAGTTTTTTTGTGTTTTTGTGCAATGCAGTGATTTACGTTTCAAAGTTAAAATCAGAGGTTGCACAAAAGGTAAACAAACAAAAGCATTTGATTTGATTGTCTGAATTGACGATAGTTTGTTGTTCAGTCACGTCAGTTGGCTTTGTATAATTTATTTATGTCTGTGTTAAATCTCTTTCTTAACCATATTTAAACGCATATCACTGTGACGGTTACGTCCCCATAAATAAGTAAAAACGCTGTAACATCAACAATGATACAAAGCACGGAGGTAGAAATCAACGACAGTTGTTTTTTGTCCTGGGTTTTGATGTTTGAACACCCTCAAAACTTCAGGGTTGTGATTCTTTTATCTCTCAATGCTGCTCAAACTTTAATACCATCAAGATGCTTTAATTGGGTATCAATCAAAAGTAACCTTCCACAGTCAGTTAATGAGCTGCCAAATGATTTCTCACACATGTGTTGAATTAAAGATAAAGAAATGACAGATAAGTCTTCATTTGTCATGCTTGTTGCTCATTTTTTTTGCAGTGCCAAACATATTATTTTTTATTAGTCTGTTAGTGGGCTTGAAACCTTCTTTTTGCAACAATGTAAGTTTTGCTCAGACAGAGTCACAGAGAAAGTATATACCGCTAACAATAACATTTAATTGAAATGAAAGAACAGGAAAAGTTATCCCCATATTAATAGTGTAAAAATATGCTGTGCCCCTCTGGCTCTGCTTTTTGAGGTAGTTCATCATATGGAACTGTTTATAAGGTTTATCACGAATAGCAAAATAACAAGAGAGGGTGCTGTTGAACCCACACACAGGTATAGACGTTGCACGCGCGAGTTGTAGAAACTGCATAGAAACCGCCCCATATTCCTTCCCACAATGCATTGCGGTTCTGAATCGCGATATACCTTATGTATGGGGCTAGTGAATACTTTTCCTTGTTTGTTGATTTATAAAATATTATTTATATATCCTGTCTTCTTCCTTATAGTTCTGGACCATGGAGTCAACAAATCAATGTAAACTCAAATGATTGATAGAGAATTAATCAGAGTAGAAGATGCTGGCCTTTCTCAGAAGGAGATCTGTAAGTTCGCTTATAATTCATAATTTTATACCCAATTTCAATCTCATGCAGGTATGTATTTTTAAACTTATTGATAAATTTTTACTAATGCAAAATATTTTTTCAGTGACAAGTCACAAGTATTTCACATACTATTTTTGTGGCAGTTCAGCTGATTTTTGGGGTTGTTTGTACTAAAATTTGAATCTGAGAAGAGTTACTGTCAGTATTGTCAGATATAGAGATTATTCTTCTGCATGGACATTATTATCTCCAGATTTTCAGCAATATCTCAAAAACACGAAAACCTTTTGAAGTAAATTTTTCACATGCTAATTCTTATTGTATTCATCTACGTTTTGATAAAAACATTCAATCGGTTAAAAATAACAAAGGTATAATTTGCCTTTAATCGTCTTTTTTTTATTGCAATCTGTATTTCTTATTGTAGACAATACATGGGCTACTGGTGGTCTCTTTGGTTTACTCACTCCTTCTATCAGCGGCCTACTTGACTTTTGTCTTCAAGCGACAATCCAATCAGCTTGTGGTCCGACGCTCGACAGTTCCGCCACTCGTCAAGTTCAATGGAAACAGAGATATAAAGAAGGCCAAGAAACTCTTTGATGCTGTGAGAAGCCTCGCCAAACGTAGGGAACAAAAAGGCCAACGGTACTCCCAGTCAAAGGTTCACTGGGGGTATCAAAGTCTCCTCGAAGGAAAAGTAGGTTTTGCAGACGCTTGATTTCACACCAAAAAGAAGATTTATCTGAAGATTCAGGAGTATTTTCATTTAAATTTTTGGTTTTGATGCCAAGGACCCTCAGAAAAGCGAAATTAATCACTAAGTGAGCCAAGAACTTAATGGGGAGAACACAAGAAAGGAAGGTTCAGTTTTAGATGTGGGAGGAAAATGCCAGAGATTTGGTTCAGAGATGACGAAGACCCAATCCATGTAGTGCTCCTGCTGGTATTCGAACCAGGGTCCTTGCAATGGAAGGCAAGGATAGATACAACTTCGCCAAATTTACCACCCGACTTGAATTTTGTTTATTTCACTGTCGGTTTTTGTAGTCAATTGAAAAACATGAGACAACTCTACATTTCCGCTCCTGAGATTACTGACCAAAGGCTGGAATCTCGTGGCCCAAGGTTAATTTTAAATCCAGTGTGTAATTTGCAATTAAGATGAATCGTAGCTTTTTGCGAAATGAAGCAAATCTTGGCTGATTCTATGATGATTTTTTTTCCATAGCTGTAAAATATGTTCCTTGACGACTTCAAAAAGTAAAGCCAATATTGATACTGTATTTTCAGCTGCTACAGATGCAATGTTCTAGATGTGCTGTAGTATCCAGCTCGGGGCATCTGATCGACAGCAATGCCGGACAAGAAATTGACGAGACACCTTGTGTCTTCCGCATGAACAATGCCCCGGTCAAAGGCTACGAGAAAGATGTTGGGTCTCGAACAACAGTGCGATCTCTCGCTCATCTTAATCTGGAGAAATCATTCGGTGATAATGAAGGTTGGTGCCCAAACTGCAAATCTATTTCTGTTCAGGAATGTAATAATAATAATAATAATATTGAAGTCTTATATAGCGCACGTATCTACCAATTAAGGTACTCAAGGCGCTGAGATATGCAAACTTTCAGAAAGATAGGTAATTGCAGTGTTGAATTTTGAGACCCAATGTCTACTTTATATCAAATTGTTTTGAGATCGGCCCAAGGCCCAACTTTATAAAGCTGCTTTGAAGCAGAAAGTAGTGCTTATAAAAGTTTCTGCTCAGCAAAAACACGCAGGGTACCAGTCATAGATTGTACATATAACACAGTATTTTGGCTGGTAATCATATTCTGGTAAGCAAAATGTTTTTGTTCTGAGCTACTTTCTGTTCTTTAAAGCAGCTCTATGAAATTGGGCCCTTCCTGCTTATTGTTAGCACATTTCACAGGTTGACAAGAAAATGAGGCAGTCTGGTTGTGCATTCACAAGGATTTGCATTGTTATGCCATTCATTTTCATACAGTAAGCACCAGAAGGTAAGCATGCCTTTTGTGGGCTTGTGGTTATTAGCGCTATGAAGTATTACAGTGAGTACAAAATTGGCCTTTAAAGCCATTGGACACTTTCGGTAAACAGTGTTGTCCAAAGGCCCACACTTCATGTATCACAACTTATATATAAAAATAACAAACCTGTGAAAATTTAGGCTCAATCGGTCATCGGAATCGGGAAAAACCAACGTGAAAACCCACTCTTGTTTCCGCACGTTTCGCCGTGTCATGACATGTGTTTACATTAAATCCACAATTCTCGACATTGAGAATTGATAATTGTTTTAATGTTTTCTCAAAAAGTAAAGCATTTCATGGAACAATATTTCAAGAGAAGTCTTTCACTATTGCCTTCTGTAAACCCTGTAAGTTATTTGTAAATCTGTGAACTTTTGTTTCTTTTTTTTCTGTTCCGAAAGTGTATAATGGCTTTAACCAGATCTATGATCTTAGGCTTCGGGCAATAAAGGCCAAGGCTTCCACAGCTTTTATGTAATTCCAGGCCCGAGTTGGGTTTTTACCGTAGTTTTAAGTTGCAGACATCATTGTACTTCTGCCTCTGAGAACTATACTTTTTTACAGTCGGAACATCGAGTCTAAGTTTTCATTTGCACTCTTCTTCAAGTTCTGGTGGTTAAGTCACCGGAGTGTGGGTTCGAATCCCTGTCGTGGCACTTGTGTCCTTTTAGCAAGATGCTTTACTTTAGTTGCTTCTCTTCACCCAGGGGTATAAATAGGTACCTGTGAGGGTAGATGTTGATTGTGTATGAAAAAGCCTTTGGAGCGCCACGGCAGCTCAGTGCTGTATACTCCCCAGGGAGCTGAGAAAGATGACCAGGGCACTAATGTAAAGTGCATTGATGTGGTTATTGTGAAATGGGCTTTATAAGATTTTGTTATTATTTTACAGTTGCCTGCGACGAGATGCTGACCAACAACGTAACCCGCGCCGATATTGTCCTGATCAACTGGATGTCCGAGAGTAAAATCAAGAAGCTGATCTCCAAAGAGTATCGCTTGGCTCTACTCCTCACCCACCTCTTTCCCGACGTCCAGTTCTACACCTTCTCGTTTGAAAAGATGAAATCATCCGAGACCTTGTTTAAAAACCAGACCGGGCTATCCAAGTAAGTGATTCTTGACAAATGTTGCTTAGCAGAATAAGGTTACTGGCTGAAACACAATGTCACATGTGTCGTTTGTGACTGGTATCCTACTAATTTCTGCTATGCAATTCTACACCTTCTCGTTTGAAAAGTATTGCAAAGGTGGTTGGTTCGAATTCCGCCCGAGTAATATGCCTGTGATTTTGTTCACAGAACTCGGGAAAATACAGAGTATACAGCGCTAACGTAGTGGTGTAAGGGTAAATTAATACAGAATAAGATTACCGGCCAAAACACCATGCAACATGCACTGTTTGTGCTTCTCTTCACCCAGGGGTATAAACAGGTACCTGCAAGGGTAAAGGTTGATATTGTGTATGAAATGAGCACTACGGCGGCTCAGTGCTGTATACTCCACAGGGAGCTCAGAAAGATGACCAGGGCACTAATGGCAGTTGGTTTGGGACGATAGCCCACAATCAGTTAGCCTTCTTAAAGTGTAGCATTCTTAAAGTGGCCAACCAGCCTTGTGAGTTGGGCGATATCTCAAAACAAAATTTATAAAAGTAACAAAATTTATAAAAATAACAAAATTTATACCATTGGTCCTTTTGGCTTAGTAAGCAGCTATCAGAGGCTAATTCTGTTTTCATGTTTGACAATTTTTCCTTTCCAGGAAGGAAGCCCAAACCTGGTTATCTACAGGATGGTATACCTTAGTAGCTGCTCTGGATATATGTAAGGAGGTGATTGTTTATGGAATGGCTGATGAGAACTACTGCTCCAGAACCAGGTAGAAAACTAATTACGATCACACCTGGGCCCAATTTCATAGAGCTGCTTAAGCACAAAATTTTGCTTAAGCAAGAAAATCCTTGCTTAGTAAAATCAGATTACCGGCCAAGACTCCACTCAATTGTTATGCTAAGTAAACAAAAGCTAAATACCAATCACAAGCAATATATATATCATGAAATTTTTACCAGTAACATGTGTAAAATAAGCAAGCTATTTTCGTGCTTAAGCATTTCTTTTGCTTTAAAAGCAGCTCTATGAAATTGACCCCCGACTCTTGGGCATAAAAAGTAGCTATTAGCACAAAGCAGTAACTGCTTTCCAGGTTACCAGCAAAAAAAACCCTATTATTCCACATGTATTCTCTGTGGCTGGTTTCCTACTATTTTCTTGGTAAGCAACTTTATGAAATAGAGCCCAGGTCTATGGCTTAACATGGAGTTCTGATTTCTACAAAGTTATTGCACAAATACAGGACCACTGTACTAGCCAAGAACCCGAAGGAGAGAAGACAAAAAAGGAAGTTTCATTCAGAAAACCCCAGATAGTTGTTCCCGGGAGAACCAAAACAATCAGTTGGGGACTGGAAAGAAAATCCACATATGGGGTGTCGTGGCCGAGCGGATAAGAGCACCGAATTCAAGCTCTGGTGTTTCTGTTTAGCAGAGTGTGGGTTCGAATCCTGGTCATGACACTTGTGTCCCTGAGCAAGACACTTTACTGTAACTGCTTCTCTCCACCCAGGGGTAAATGGGTACCTGTGAGGGCAGAGTTGGTTCTTGTGATGGATTAGCCTTGATTGCGCTACATATTTGGCGGCACAGGCTGTATACTCCCCAGGGAGCTGAGATGGTTCAAGGAATGATTTAAGGCCCAGTGACCAGGGGTAATAATGTTGAAGCGCCATGAGCGTCACTGAGTGACGGACCTGAGGGCTATATAAGAAGCCACTATTATTATTATATAGTGCCCCCGCCCCGGCTGGATTTGAACTGGGGTCATCCTAGCTAGAGGTGGAAGGCGAGGAAACAGCACAAGGCCAACCTGACAGCAAACAAATGTATGATTTCAAACATTATACCTGTGTAATTATTTTTTGTTGTTTGCACTCTAGTGAGGGTGTTCAGCGCGTCCCTTATCACTACTACGAGCCAGACAAACTCAAGGAGTGCTCATACTACAACGTCAGCGAGAACCGACTCACCGGAGGTCACCTGTTTATCACAGAGAAAGCTCTCTTTGCTCGCTGGGCCACTAAGCGGGCCCTAAGATTCAAATATCCATCCTGGCCAATCAGAGACATCAGCTCAGGCGTGATCCTCGACACGCCCTTCCTGAAGCATTACAGAGAGAATAAGAGATACCGGGCGGCGCATCGACACCGACGCCCCGTTCGGAAATCGACGAAGAATGCCGTCCAACTCCGCATGGGAAATGATACTATCATTGTGGAGAAAAAAAATCTGTTGGAGAAGATTGTCGAACTTGTACCGGGAAACAAGATACTTGAAGGACCCGTGGAAACAACTCAAAGCAATAACACTCACGCTGGAAGCGGGGACGGGAGTCCCTGATCATGCCTTCAAAAAATATCTGCCACAAAAGTGAATATGAAATTAATATAACTTCCACAAAAGTTTGTTTTCTTGCCGTAGAAAGGACCTCCGCAAAATGTGGTCTTGTTTCTTCTTGCCTTTGGTAGATAAAAACGTTGATAATTAAAATATTGTAATAAAACCTGTTGATACAACTCAAAGCAATAAGTACTCTCTCCGGAGGCTGGGACGAGAATCCCTTCCAAACTGCTTCTAAAATATCGGCCAAAAACTTTGAAAGGATTTCTTGCTGCAGAAAGGAACTTCGCCAAATGTGGTCTCGTTTCTTGCCTTCAGTCAATCACAAGTTGACATCTTGTACCAGTGTTGTGATAAGGGTGGGCATGGTTTTTCAAAGAAAAAAAAAGAAACTATAAATGTACTGAATATTTATTTTCAAACAAAACTTAATGAGCCGGGTGTCAAAAATTCGTGAAATCGGCCGGGAAAACCTATAATAATATTTGATATAGCACCAAATCCATTTATTTAAAAGATCACAGACGCTTTACAAATCGTCAAATCTAAATCCAAGTACCTGATGTTCCATCTTGATGTAAATAAGATTTTGTTTACAGTTTTACTTTATCAAGCCAAAGATTCTAAATCCATTCTAAGCATTTAATTTATTGCATGTATTTATTGACTAAAGTTTCAAACAATGATTCTAAATCCATTCTAAGCATTTAATTTATTGCATGTATTTATTGACTAAAGTTTAAAACAATGATGTCTTTCTATAGAGCAAATTTAGAGTAAAATGTACAAAAAGTTGTTTTATTTCATTTTTTTTGCATTTATAAGGTCGGTATCCCTAGGCGTTTCAAAGAGGTTGAAAATATTAAGCAAGTTAAAAAAAAGAAAAAATTTTAAAAAACTTTTTGCATATTTAAAAGTAGGTACTTTATGCCTATGAACAAACTTTTTTATCATCTAAACCCACACATTTACCATGGGGAGAAGGTTTTGCAATGTAAACAACAACATGGATTACTTGCCAAAATAACAATTCATCAAAATGATTTTTTGACTTGATTTGTACTAGAATTTATTTTCAGGAGTAAAAAGAGTGCAATGTCACCTTGTTTCAGTTACTGTTTAAATTGTTGACAGTTTCATATGGCGTCATATCCATTGCCTTTTCTTGCTTTAAAAAAAAAGAGTTATAGAAATAAACGTTTTAACATCTAAATATATTCAATGATACCGTTTAGAGATGTGCATTTGTACCACAGTACTTTCGTTGCCATTGTTTTCCAACCTGAATCTATGCAAACGTTTTCAGTTTCATTTATTGTACAAAGGACATTTTTTTTTGTTACCGATGTTTGAATAAAATGACATTTATCTCAAAGAAGTTGTTTAACTAAGTGGTTCTTTTTTTTTAGGGCTTATTGTTCAACAGCTGTTGCTGAGATATATGAAGGCCCTGGACACTGTTGGTAATTACTCAAACTTGTCAGCATAAAATCTTAGTTGGTAACGAGCAATGGTAGAATACAAATATATGATAAACGACTCCTTCTGAAGTAACAGTTTTTTAGAAAGAGGTAATTTCGCTCTCAAAATAATTAAAGACTTCAGGCCTGAAGCCTCTTATTAGGCATTTGAAAGCACACAAGTTTTGTGCAACGAGGGGATTTTTTCTTTCATTATTCTCTTTCAATTTCATGACCAAATGAGTTAACAGGTTTGTTATTTTATGTATATAGGCCCTATGTTAGGATACACCAAGTGCGAATACTGGTCGTTGACAATAGGAGACTTTCCAACGCTAGGCGGCAGCAGACATACCGGGTAAATTTCCATTGTTACGTAGTTCTGAACATGTGCATAGTTCTGAGAACAATGGATTTACCCGGTAAGTCTGCTGCCCTCTATCGTCCCAGAAAGTCTCCCATTACAAAACGTTTTAGTTCCATGCGTTTAACGATAAAGTAATGACACAAATCAATACATAAACCAAAAACACTAAAATATTTGCGCGCGGTTAAATTACTATTGTTTTAATAAATGTCCACTTACGTTTGAATGGGTTGTATTATTAATATAACTTCCTCTTTTGTATTGAATATTAAAAACTATTTCCATGCATTTTTTTCAAACAGCTGTATTTATGATTTATTAAAAGTCTATTAAATTTGCTGCCAGAAGCAGAGATACATGAACAGTTACATACTAATAACTCCGAACAAAACCTTACAATATTAATTAAAATGGCATAGAAATCTACTACACAAATATGTTTTTCCTGTATGTTTTTCCTATAACCATAATTTCCCAGACAAAATTCTTACGACACCTACATCCCGCTGTTTCTCAAAAAATGGAACATTTACAAATCTAAATCTACAGCTGTTACCCCAAGGTTATATATTGTTGAACTTGCACAAAATCGAATAAAAGATAATGTGATCAATTGTATTAAATCCATTGTTATTGAAACCTGTCACACCAAAGTATGGATACAATACTTTTGCCGAGGAAATATTATTGTGATAGCGCGATAAACCTGCGCCCACCAGTGGTGCAGGCGGCCCCGAAGTGGTGTGAGATCGTCTATAAATGATTATTGTTAAAAATGAACTAGATCGGTTAGATTTCAATGGTCTGCCCCCATATCGAGTTGATATTACGGAATAGCTGAACTATGAAGGTGTATCCACGGCATTTTATGGTAAGTCTAGATGGATGGTTAAACCGATGGTTTAGGCGCTGTTATTAGCTGCGGCCTCGGGAGAAATGTTGCTCCCACTTTTTCTCCGGTTTACCGGAATCCGTCTTGTTGTATCGTTGATTTTATATCAACGTTTTCTTGAGTATGTCGTCCTTCATCCTGAAGCAGTTTGGAGCATGGGATCTCCTGTGGAAGTACACAGTTTGGAAAGAAACTTCGGACATCGAATCCAAAATGTGAGTAGGCTTACCAGTAGCCATAGTGGTTGCCAGCACATCTTAACAATGGCTTCGAACAATGCGGTTTCGGTTCAGCAGTCAATCTACAACAGACCTCCCATTGTGTTTGCTACTGTGCATCGCTACACTAAACAACAGCTACTTGACTTACGCGTGAGTAGAACCCCCATATCTGACAAGTCCTATAACACTATGAAGGAACTGGGCATTGCTCGTCACGTAAGAAGTCGACGTGCAGGAACTCATATGTTCAAAAAGATCAAGAATTGCTGTGTCCCTCGACCTGTCAATACACGAAAATCCCATACCAGTAATCTTTCTAACCTGCGACCAATTTCCCTAGGCAAGCCATTTTCCAGTCTATCCATACATCTGTGGAATGCGAACTCCGTTCGCAACAAAACCACCACCTTATTGGACCACATTATATTGTTTGATGTTGATATAATGCTACTGACTGAAACCTGGTTATCCGATGACGACATGGTGGTAATTGGTGAGTTTACACCCCCTGGTTACAGCTTTATCAATTTTCCTCGTGGCGGTAAGACCTACGGTGGAGGAATTGGCATTGTGTACAAGAAATCTCTTCAACTATGCTCTACTCCATCCGATTTTTCATCCATTAACTTTGAACATTGCATCGTAACTCTCAACAACTCCATCCAACTTATCGGCATATATCGTCCACCTCCGTCACGTGGAAATGGGCTGAAAACATCTGAATTTTTGGACGAGCTTGAAACCTTTCTCGACGAGAAGTTGGTCACTCCTTACAAAACTGCCATACTAGGTGATTTCAATGTTCATGTTGACTCACTTGATAACCGGGACTCCAATAAGTTCGCCAAGATCGTTTCCAATGCAGGTTTTATTCAGCACGTCAACGGCCCAACACACAAGCATGGGCATACCTTGGACCTAGTTATGTCTCGTGATGATGAAGATCTAATCCACGAAATTCAAATTGACCCCTTGCTTCACTCTGATCACCACGTAGTGAAATGTACCATCTTGTGTGCCAAGCCTTCACCACTGAAGATCTCAACTACATTTCGTGAGTATGGCAAGATGGACCACGAGCGCTTTGCAGAGCTTCTTCATGACCGGTTCACAGTCTTTCCGGATAGTACCAACCCTAACATTCTCACAGAGTCTTACTGTTCAATAACTTCTACCGTCCTTGACGAAGTTTGTCCCTTTGTGACCAGGGAACGTCCGTCAAACCCAAACTCCCATGGTACAACAACTCCATCCATACTGAAAGGCGTGTTCGACGTCGGCTTGAACGGAAATGGAAAAAGAGCAACTCAGCGTTTGACGAACAAGCCTACCGTTCTCAAAAGGAACATGTTAACAAACTGATCACTGATTCTAAGATTATGTACTTTTCCGATAAATGTACCAATTGTAATATCAAAGATATGTATGCCATAATTAATGTTCTTCTTAACAAGACTGCTCAAGTTTTACCTGATTGTGATTCTAACACAAAGCTTGCTGACAACTTTCTGTCCTCTTTCAAGGACAAGGTTGATACCATACGCTCCAATGTCAGTTCACACCCTGATACCAATGTCATTGTTCCTAAACAGACTTCCACAGTCTTTTGTATGCCAGAATTTGAGCAGCTTACTTGTGACGCCGTTAAACAAATTATCATGCGTCTTTCTAACAAATCTTGCTCATTGGACACCTTACCATCCTGGTTGGTTAAGAACAATCTATCCACTCTTCTCCCGGTTATCACAAAGATTGTTAACGCTTCCCTCTCATCTGGTATATTCCCGTCCAATCTTAAACACTCTGTAATTACTCCTGTACTTAAGAAGAGTTCTCTTGACCGTAATGATCTTAAGAGTTACCGTCCTGTAGCCAATGTACCCTTTTTGTCCAAGGTCATAGAGAAGGTGGCAACATGTCAAGTGATTAACCATGTGGACAGCTACACACTAGGGGAACAGTTCCAGTCTGCTTACAAGCGCTTTCATAGTACTGAGACTGCCCTCCTTTGGGTGAAAAATGACATTCTTTGTTCCCTTGATAAAAGTAAAGCTGTTTTCATGGTGTTGCTTGACATGTCTGCCGCCTTTGACACGGTTGACCACGACATCCTCCTCCAGAGACTTCATACTCAATTTGGAATAAGCAGTACGGTCAATACTTGGTTCAGCACTTATATCAAAAACCGTACCACCAAAGTTTCGATTAAAGGCGATTGCTCAAGACATCATATCTTTACCTATTCCATACCTCAGGGGTCCATAGTAGGTCCGTTGGCTTTCATTTTGTACACCAATCCCATTGGCGAGATCATTCGTCAACATGGTATCTCATTTCATGAATACGCTGATGATATTCAGCTCTATGCTGAGTTTGACCCTAAGTCTGAAGGTGATCGTCAGCGTGTACTCAGCAATTTATCATCATGTGTGCTTGCCATCAACAAATGGATGGCTCAAAACATGCTTCAGCTGAACCAGGGAAAGACGGAGTTTATTGTTTTTGCGAACAGTCATGTTTTATCCACTCTCCCTAATCTTGAACTAATATTGGGCGACTTTACAATTCCTGCTTCCCCATCTGTTAAGAACCTAGGAGTCTCGCTCGATTGTTCTCTGAATATGTCTCATCATATTAGCTCTGTATGTAAAACTGTTAATTTCCACATACGCAATCTATGGCGTATTCGCCGGTTTATTACACAAAGCGCTTGCCATCATGCCGTCAGAAGTCTGGTCTTGTCCCGTCTTGACTATGCCAACTCTCTTTTGGTAGGTGCCCGCGAAAATGACCTCGCTCGACTCCAGCGTCTACAAAACAAGGCCGCTCGGCTAGTATTCGCGTGTGGCCCTGACCAGCCTTCTGCCGGCCTGATTGCATCGCTGCATTGGCTCCCTGTTAAAGAACGTATCAACTTCAAAATTTTCACCCATGTTTACAAAATCCTCCACACCCAATCTCCATCATATCTGGTTGAACTTGTTCATTCCCAAAACTCCAATACTGCTGATGAATACAGGCAACGACTCCGCTCATCAGCTGATCAGACCCGGCTTTCCGTTCCTAGAACTAGACGGAAAGCTGGGGATAGCTCATTCTCCATAGCTGCCCCTCGCCTATGGAATGAGCTCCCCGCGGGTCTGAGAGAAGCGATCTCGTTGCCTGTATTCAAAAGCCTCCTCAAGACATTTCTTTTTCCCCACCCATCCTAGTTTGTTTGTTTCTCTTTTCTTTTGTTATCATAGTCTCATGTAAAGCGCTCTGTTCTCCGTAGAGCGCTATATAAATGTTTCATATTATTATTATTATTATTATTATTATTATTATTATTATGGTATGTTTCAAGGAAAAGTATACTTTTTTTGTGTGGAACCGTTCGATTGTTTGAGGCACTGTACACGTTTGGTAATTAGGTCACTCAACAAATGTATTAGCATAAAACCTTACTTGGTAACGAGCAACAGAGAGCTGTTGATAGTATAAAACATTGTGAGAAACGACTGCCTCTGAAGTAACGTAGTTTTTGAGAGAGGGAGGTAATTTCTCACTAAAATAATAAAAGACTTCCGGCCAGAGGCCTTGTATTCCTATCTGAAAGCACACTATTTTGTACAACAAGGGTGTTTTTCTCTTTCATCATTTTCTTGCACCTTCAATGACCAGGAGTCGAAATTTTCACAGGCTTGTTATTTTATGCATTTTATGTCTTTAAAGACGGACACTATTGGTAATTTTCAAAGACCGGTCTTCTCTAAAATAACAAACCTGTGAAAATTTTGATTCAATTGGTCGTCGAAGTTGCGAGATAACAATGGAATAAACAAACGCCCTTGTCGCACAAGTTGTGTGCTTTTTGATGCTTGATTTCGATACCTCAGCTGAGGTATCGAATTCAATTCAAATAATATTTCAGTGAGAAATTATTACTTCTTTCTCATCAACTATACGTTACTTCAGAGGGAGCCGCTTCTCACAATGTGTTATACTACCAACAGCTCTTCATTGCTCGTTACCAAGCAATTTTGTATGCTAATTCTTTTGTTGAGTAATTACCAATATTGTCCAGGAAAGGTATACCATTTTGTTGTTTTAGCCTACTCCTACAATATGGGTAGCTCATTGGTACGTTATCAGGAGGTCCCAGATTCACGTCCAGCTCTCTTTTTGTGTTCAACCAAACTTATTTGTCTCCAGTTCCAACCCACCACATGTCATTTTTCTTTTAATGGGCAGACTCCTTCGAGTTGGGCTATCTTTTCCTCCCTGATCTTCACGGGGTCTGTATACTACTTCCTCGTGACCAGTCAAATCACCCTACCGTCTACAGAGACGAAACCTCCCGTGGATGAGTGGAGAGACTTGGTGACTACATCACCGGGACCTGGACAATTCGCCATCAATAACAAACCAATCGACTCCTCAAAGAACAGCTCTTCACCAGGAAAATATTTTCGAAACTACATTAGTTTCTTGAACGAGGAGGTTAGCAGTTTTCTTTTACCTTTCTCAAGACTGAACTTGGGCTATAGTTCAAAGTGCACACAAATTGTTGCTTTTAAAGGGAAACTATACCTGTGTGTGTGTGTGTGTTTTTTTGTTTTGTTGTTGTTGTTGTTGTTGTTGTTGTTGTTGTTGTTGTTGTTGTTGTTGTTGTTGTTGTTGTTATTGTTTTAATTCTCTAAAAAATACTGAGTACAATCAAACTAACCTGGGAAAATTTCATTTCAAAAGCAATCTTTTTAGATATCACAGAAAATCAGAGCAGATATGTCCACTTCCACCAAGAAGAATAATCCGTAGTTATTGTAATGCACAATCTGGGAATCGTATCTGACAGTAACGTTTCTCGGGTTCAAATATTGTTGGGTAAAGACTGATATGTTTTCTACAATACTTTGTAGTGAAATATTTCTCAAATTGGCACTCATTTTAAGTTGTTCTGTAAAACCTTGTTGTCGATAACATAGTCATTGAATAATTTGATAATGAAAAAGGGATTATTATTTATTAGGCTATTAGGTTAATCATTTTTATTTATTTAATGGAATCATTTCAGCATTTAACACTCTCTTGCAAAGATTGTGCGTATGTCACGAGCTCAGGGCGTCTACTTCACAGCAACGCTGGCCAAGAAATTGACAGCCATGATTGCGTCATAAGAATGAACGATGCCCCAGTTATCGGATATGAAACCGACGTCGGGTCCCGAACTACAATCAGATCAATGAGCTTCATCAACATTCTTGGGGTATCTTAAAATTATCAATTTTTTTTCTTCTTTTCAGAACTGCCACGAACAAATTCAAATGGTAAACATCAATAAGAATATAGCGAGACCAGGGAGGACCAATATTGTTAAGAACTCACTCCGTGGTAGTGCAGTTTAAAACGATCCAATAAGCTATAAACGGCCTATATAGTCACAGCCGATTTTCTGCCTTCCGCCCAGGTAGTAGGCCTAGTTAAAAAAGCAAGACAGTTATTTTCGGAACCGAGAAGTCTCCCGAAAAATCTACCCGTAGGCCTATTGTAGAATAAACAATTCTCTAACAGAACAAACTCTACCTGGCAGGTAGATATAGGCCTATCACATGATGCTTTCGCAAACCAAATGTATGTATTGACAAACCATGCAATGCCCCAAGTCATATAACAATAAGAATGACACCATTTCTACACACCAAAATACTAAGCTATTTGTCATGCAATCAAGTACACAGCGGTTTCCACAAGCATCTTTGAAACATTCATGTTAATGGTAATCTACTTACAGCTTTTCTCCCTAGTCCTCATGTCACTCTTCACTCTGCTTGGTTTGAATATCACCATAAGGATGGTGTTTCATACAGCAAATAATGTGTATTGCCACACATGCAAAACACACATCTCGAGCTGTAGGACTGGCCCTATTGAGCTTCCTCTATCTGCACACATTGTAATCACAAACTTCAGCAGCCGGCAGCAGATTGGGGGAAAGACATCCTGCCTCAACGCCGTCTCGTGGTGATCTGAGACTACGCCCAAAAACCCAGATACATGTACATCCAATTTGCTATTTGCATAAACTCGAACCCATCAGAATACACTTGCATAAGCTACAAAGCCTTGCTAGAACTCATTTAACTCTGACTGAGCAAAGCTATGCCCTTTGTACTTCACATTCCAAATGTCTATTATGTGATTCAGCTGTAAGAACAAAACTATGTCACAATATTGCTGACCAGTTCCAAAGTACTTCCATACTGATGGAATTCGGCACGTCAACCCGGAGGTCGTTGGTTCGAATCCCACTCTAGTCGATTCTTTGTTCAACCCCCAAAAATCATTTTAAAATTTACCCAGTCAGTTTCCCTTTGAATTCGAGCTATTTACAGTATAAGTTATGACATTCACTCATCCCAAATACATTCAAACTATATGCTTCTTGAGCACAATGCATTCTTCAATTTCGTTTTTGTTTTTTTTCCCTTTAAAAACAGTCGTTTCAGTCATCCTATACTTCATTTATATGCATTCAAGACTGCCATTCTAAAGTTGAATTTCGTACTATACACTTACGCTTGATGTGAATGGTTGACTAGCTCTTCCTACTGACGAAATTGAATGAGACTTATTAGGCCAAATGAAATTGAATGATCTTATCTGACCATTGAATGATAAACTGGTGAAATTTGATATTAGTTTTTGTTTTTTTACCCATACACCGATGTGTGTCAGCACCGTATACTCAGTACTTTCCCGAGTCCTGTGAAAAAAATATCACATGCATGTTACTCGGGTGGGATTTGAACCCACGCCCCTTGCAATTCTAGAGCAGTGTCTTACCAACTATAGACTATACCGAGATTGCCCGGTAGCTAGAGGCAGTCCGAATCCTATGTTTTGGCATCGGGTATCGCAATGATGTTACATTTGCATCGGGATATTAAAGAAATTTGAAATATTCCTTTTGCGTTGAATACTGATTCAATGGATGGAGCATTAACTTTAAACTAAATTGAATGAGCCCGGTGTCAATGAATGAAATATGATTGAAACTGCGGCAGGGTAAACGCTTGAAATAGTCATGCCAGGCAAGAGTTTTGTAAACAAAAATCAAATAATTTGTATACCTTTTCCCAACAGTCTTTGGAGCATAACATGGACAAAAGGAATGAGTTCTTTGTGGACACTCGATCCAAGACGGAGATTTTTTTGATCAATTGGATGACCGAAAGGCAAATAAATATCTTTGAGGATATTCACTATCGCTATGTGATCTTGCTCGCCCACCTTTATCCTGCCGTCAAATTCTTTCGTTTTACGGCAGGGAAAGTTGGGAAGAGTATACGAATGTTTTTCGAAAAGATTGAAAAGTAAGTGATTTTTTTCATTAACCTTATAAATGCACGGGACACGTTTGGTAATTTTCAAAGACCAGTATTCTCACTTGATGTACCCCAATGCAAAATGGAAATCTGTGAAAATTTTGACTCAATTGGTCATCGAAGTTGTGAGAGAATAATGAAAGAAAAAACCCCTCTGTTGCACAAATTTGTGTGTCGTTCTCAGATTCAAATATTTTTGCGAGAAAATTACCTCTTTCTCAAAAACTACGTTACTTCAGAGAGAGCCGTTTCTCACAATGTGTTATACTATCAAGAGCTTTTTACCAAGTATGTTTTATGCTTATTATAAATAGACTTTGAGTTCTTCCAAACGTGTCCAGTGCCTTTATACTTGATTCAATTAAAAAGTAAATGAAGACGAATGTTTTTTTTAGAACAGGATGGAAAGTTAGTGAGTTACCAGTTATCAATGAACACATATCATATACAGGTGTAAAGCAATAATCAACGAATGACTGTTGTGTATGTGCTTATTATTTTTATAGCCGGAAAAAAACTGAATTCAAAAGCAGATAAAGCATGAAACTGAATACGCTGTGACCAACTTTTTTCATATTTTGTTGTCGATACAAGCAGCAGAGTTTTTGTTGTTTACTGTTATGGTATGACTGATAATAGTCCTTTAAAATTTGACAATGCCAGCGTACTATACACCTTACAGGTGCGTTTGAGGAAAACCAACGAAGTGCAAATAATTAATTGTCTTTTCCCATCATGACAGTAAAACAAAGGAAATGCATCACAAGCCACTGTCCACTGGCTGGCATACCTTAGTAGCTGCATTGGAGCTTTGTGACCAAGTAACTGTGTATGGAATGGTACCACCAACATTCTGCAACTCAAAAAGGTAGGCACTACATCAAATTCCCACAAATTAGTCACTCTCTTGCAAAATCCTTGCTAGTCAAATCCTACCATGAACAACATATGCACGTACTCTGCATGCGGCGCAGACGACCGAAATAATCTATCCATATCTGTGTTTTGATTGGTCCGAGGTGATGTTTTGTCAGCTGCACCAACTTCACCTTAGACCAATCAAAACACAAATGGAAAGCTTACGTCACTGCACGTTTGTCCAATGAAATCAATGTGCCAAATGAAATCACTGGTTCTTTAAAACCAATACATGTCTTTATCCTTTGTGGGGAAAAAAGAGGGGACCAGTCAAATGCTCCCTCTGTAGATGGCCGACTATACTTGACACAAAATGTGACATGCTAGCTTTTTATAGTAGGTTGACTTTTGTTGGAGGCATTATGGCTACAAGTCTTTTCCACTAGAAGTTGTAAGAAGTGCGAGCGATGAGTGACAACAAAAGCTTATACCAACTTTTACCATTACTTTGCAGTAACTATACATCGAAGACGAAAGTTGTTGATGTACCATACCACTACTACCCACCTCACCTACGGAAGAATGACTGCAGGTATTTACTCCTTAGCGAGAAAGCTAACGAAACTGGACACCCATTCCTCACAGAGAAACAGGCAATCAAACGGCTAAGGAAAAACTCTAATGTTACGTTCAGACATCCGCAATGGAACGAGAGTTAAACAAATTTTAAGATGGGGCAAATCACATTCAACAAGTTACTTCAAAAGCATATCAAACAAGTAAATTTACCAAAACACTTTGCGTAAGTTCTGATTATCTTTTTCCGAATAAAAAAAAACAAAAAAATTAATTCAAACAAGCCTATACTACAAAAAAGTTCTTAAGTTCTGATTAATTTTTCCCACCGTAGGGCCTATAAGTAAAGGAAAACTACGTACGGTTGTACGGTGTCTTAATTTGGGTGTGATCCCTGGCTGCACGGCAGTAAACGATTGCTGTAAAAGGAATGGCACCAGTAGTTTAACATCAGGGCCCAATTTCATAGCTCTGCTTAGCGGCCGATTTTGTGTTTACTGTGAAATTTCTATTTCATAGCGCTGCTAACCGTAGGCACACAAAAAGGCATGCTAACCTTCCGGTGCTTAACACACAAAAATAAATGACGTCACAATGCAAATCCACGGTAAACACGTAACGTAATATGGCCGCCCAATTTGTCTGCTAACCTGTGAAATACACTAAAGCCTAAGCAAATGTTTCTGCTACAGTAAGCACGCAAATTTGCTTACCGTTAAGCAGCGCTATGAAATTGGGCCCTTGTCTCAAATGACATCAGTAATTTATTACTGTTATTTCTTTTACCTGCAATAATTAGTTCATACCTTGCAAAATGTCATGTAAATGTTTTTTTGCACAAATCTAATTTAAAATGGTCAATGCTGGAAAGATTTGTCAATCTTATTCTAAATAAATAAAAAGTTTATTAAGTTAACCTGTTTTCAGTGTGTTTTTTTGAAGGAAGTTCATTCTGCTTAAAGATGCTATGTCAGATTTTTGGCCCCAAACATTTTACTTTTAATGGTCAGGAACCATGACAAAAATTAAAAATGTTTCTTATAAAACACATAAGAATTGGTCACGTGATATATTGTCGGGATCCCGACAAAAACTAATTTTGAGCACTTTATTTCACTGCTACTAATAATTGTAGACTTTTTCGAGCAATGGCTCAAATGAAAGCTTGTAACTTTCTCGACCCCCATCAAAATACCTATTGATTGAATTTTAAATCAAAATGTTTTGGTCAAATCGGCCAAAAATCTGACATAGCATCTTTAATGCTTTTAATGGGGGTCCGATATCACATGGATTTAGGACTTTGTTTAAATAAACTTATGCTCTCTCAATTTTAGTACTTGCACTGTTTTCCTCTTTGTTCACAAACATTTAATTCACGGGCACACGCTCAACTTAAAATACCAGCCATTGAGGTCTTGGATGTAGGACATACGGTTGACTTGGGTACGAGTTGACTCGGGTACGAGTTGACTCGGTATCAGAGCATCTGATCGAAACGTCGGGTTGAAACCAATGGTTCTTTTCACAACCAGACAACAGGCTGCAACTGCATCTGCATTCATTAAGCCTCCTGCAAACAGAGACTGTTATGAATTCTCCTTCCTACCAAGTTAAATTGTTTGGTATCTGAAATATTAAGGTGATCCCCTGGCTACCGCTTCCCAGGTTGTATAGCTTCTGACTGACACCCGGACAAAGAAACTGACAAAATAAGGAGACTGCCAACATAGGGCTATAGCTCAGGTGGTAGAATGCCAACACATAAATACAGAGGTAGTTTGTTCAGATCCCACTAGTAAATTTTTCTGTGTTCAACCCCAAATCATTTCAATAAAGAGACCATTTAAGAAAAGTGTCAACTCTTTCAGAGATCAGACATTTTTATTCACTGATTTTCAATCCAATATTGTACACAGTTCTCATTTAGACCGTTAACAAGTCGTAAAAATTCAACATTTCCTGTTTGTTTCCAAGTCTGCATGGACAAAAAAACACCCAATGCAGTACATAGAACAGTCGTAGGTCTCTCTAAAACACGCCAGCATTATTTATGAAAAAATATTTGTACATTTGTATGGATTATAAATTCAAATACCAATGTTAAATTGATATAATTATCATTTTGTGCACTGACTTAAAACACTTTAGTGAAAACATTTTGAGTATGCGAAAACTTCATAACCACGAATATTAAACATGAATAAAAAAAGTAGCTTTCTTTGGAAAGTGTGCAAGAAAAACTGTCGATTAACCTGTCAATCTTTAAATGATTTTCTACAATCTGTCTGAATGAAGCAACTGGGTTATGAAACAGCTTTGTTTACAACTTTCTCAATAATTTGATGTGGGCTGTAGTTAGTGCTTAGCACACACCAGCATATCCAATAAGTCGCACTCCGCTATAATAAACCTATACATTAAACAATTATCAATCCCAAACTTTCAACCGTTGTTGAGAGCAGTCATATTAAAAAATGAGTAATTCAGAATTAGAAGACCTGACAAACTAATTTTATATTAAACATGCAGTTATTAGTCAGGATTCCAGGGATGAGAGTGTGGAAGGTCCGGCCATAAATAGAGTACCTAGTGTGAAAAGGGCTGTAGAAGGTATGTTGAAATGCTGGCATTTCCACCCTTAAGTCACCCCTGGAGTTAAAGATTTTCAAGGAGCTTCTGGGAACAGTATCTTCAGCGCTAGAGATCAGAGAGCAGGATTTCTTCACAACTAAAGAAAATATCTGCTACTTTTTTTTTAAGGCGATATAAACAGTTTGAATTTAGATGCAAGTGTGACATTTCTCATCCCTGGGATTCTTAAACGACATAGAACAGCCGTAGGGTCTCTGTACATTTCAGATTCAACATGTCCAAAGTGACGGCAACAAGTTGATATTGTCATTAAATTTGTCCCATAATTCCATTTACATGTATAACTTGAACCACATCAAAATCTAACATCAGGTGTGGCTCGATTCTCTTTACAGGAAGACCAAATAATAACTAAGGCAAGTTTGCGAGTGTAAGCTGTTCGATTGTATGGGGGGAAAAATATACAAATCAATATTCTGTTTTAAAGGCACTGGACACTATTGGTAATTACTCAAAACAGCAGAACTTTCTTGGTAAAGAGCAATGGAGAGTTCTTGGTAGTATAGAAAATTGTTAGAAACGGCTCCCTCTGAAGAAACATAGTTTTTGAGAAAGAAGTATTTCTTCACTAAAATATTTGAATTGAATTCGGATGAATTCGGAGGTCTCAAAATCAACATCTGAAAGAACATCACTTGTGCAGGAACGATATTTTTTTCTTTCATAGTTCTCTCGCAACTTTGACAACCAATTGAGTTCAAATTTTTGCAGGTTTGTTTTTATGTGCATATATGTTGAGCTACACCAAGTAAGAATACTGGTTTTTGACAATTACCAAAGGTGTCCAGGGGTGGATTTCACAAAGAGTTAAGACTAGTCTTATCTCGAGTTAGGAAGAGTTACTCGTCCTAACTTAGGACTAGCCATACGTTTCTTATATCCAACTCAGGTCCTAACTCTTTGTGAAATCGACCCCAGAGCCCTAAAACAAACCTGGGAGACCGCCAACATTTGCGCTAGATAGCTCAGTTGATGGAACACTGGAACATTAATCTAAAGGCTCCAGGTTCACATCCAAATCTAGTAAATTTTAGTCAGTGTAAGTTATGGTGTATTTAATTTGATGTCCAAAAAATTTAAGTTTTAAATTTAAGATAATCTGCTCCACAGATTTTATGATATTTTGGCCCATCTTTACCTGCTGCAACACAATGTTGACAATTAAATTGCGAAAGGCCCAGATATGTAAATTTGAAAGCTCAAAAAAGAGCTAAATAACAACAGTTTGAAGCGTTTTTAAATATTACGCGGTATTATTCCCACTGGGGGACAACTATGCACTTTGGAAGAAACACAATTCACATTTAAATAGCTTAATGTACAACCGTTGTGTAATGAAATACTTATTGTATATATACAGGAATGGCATTTACTCTGAATTTTCAGTTAACTTTACAAGAGCCACGATTGGCCTCTACGGACTATATGACAACATCTTTTTAAAAAACTACACTGTATTTGAAGGGGGGGGGGGAGCTTGTCCCAGCCTCGCTACCATGCGCAGCGAGGGAGGGATCTACTAGGAAACAACGCTCGTTGGCCTCCCGAGGGAGACTACTTTGCGTTCACGCTTGTTAAAAACATTCAAGCGCTTGTATGGCGCAATAGTACACGGATGTGAAAATGTAAGTATTTTGATGCGATTCCATTTCAAATGAATCGTTAACTTTGGTTTAACTAAAGGTTGACAATTTTTACTCGAACCCAGGATGGTCGACCATTGGTTTACTACTTTGGTGGACCATTTGGAACCAGCCTTGAGCCCATGGTTTCTTCACTGGTCCCAACAGCTAGTCCAACAATGTGTAAAGCACAGAGGAGAACCAGTGACACTACAGCGAAAAGGCGGAAGGTTGACTTGACTTCCAAATGAGTCGTTCGAGTGAATGTGTCTCTGCGCATGTACGTTGCTGGTCAGTAGTCAACCACGGGTCGACTAAATGTGCCCAATTGAACAAGCTGTAGGCTCAGCTGTAGCCCTAGCTTTGGCCGCCAATAGACCGATCCAGTAGGCTCAGCACGTTTGAGCAAGCACACGTGGGCCTCTCCAATGCCATTCTGCACAACTCTGCCGCCAAGCATACGCGCCAAGCATACGGGCACACATGTTGGACCTTAATTTGTCGGACTTTTGGTTGCGCAATGGGTTGTGATTGGTCAATACGCAATGGGGCGCGCTTAATGGATCGGTCTATTGGGACACAGCCTTAGAACCATTCTATGAGCCTAATAGTCGCTATCTGAATCATCATCACCAAAGTTGTACTTGACTGATGCCTTGGCACGACCCCCTCCTCTGGCCGATGGGGGTGGATTGCGATCCCTACGAGAGGCGAAATTCTCATCACCCGACTCGGAGTCGGAGAAATTGATCTTCTTAGTCTTGGGCTGATTGGGAAGAGAAAACAAAATAATAGTTTTAATAAATGAAAATAAAATAATTGGCAAGCATCCTCGGACATCATCTCTCAAAAACAAAACTTATTCTTTCATGATATAATAGTTTTAATAAATGAAAATAAAATAATCGGCAAGCATCCTCGGAAATCATCTCTCAAAAACAAAACTTGTTCTTTCATGATATCCTGTAGGAAGCGTGTATGCTTTTTATACTTATTTATCATTTATTCAATCACCTTGGCAGTTTTCCTGGGCGCCGCCTTTTTCTTTGTTTCGAATACATCCGAGTCCCCATCACCTGATCCAGACGTTGTCTTGACAGTTTTCTTAGCGGCTGGCTTCCTGGGCTTAGGTGCAGCTGGAGAAAACAAACAATTACTTACTACTTTAAAGCCATTGGACCCTTTCGGTAAACAGTATTGTCCAAGGCCCACAACTTCTATATCAAATAACAAGCCTGTGAAAATTTAGGCTCAATCGGTCATCGGAGTCGGGAGAAAACAACGGAAAAACCCACCCTTGTTTCCGCGCGTTTCGCCGTGTCATGACATGTGTTTACAATAAATCCGTAATTCTCGTTAACGAGAATTTATATTGTTTTGCTGTTTTCTCAAAAAGTAAAGCATTTCAGGGAATAATATTTCAAGAGAAGTCTTTCACCATTGCCTTCTGTAAACCCTGTAAGTTATTTGTAAATCGGTGAACTTTAATTTTTTTTCTGAACCGAAAGAGTCCAATGGCTTTAAAAGATATCAATATAAGTTAGTAGAGCATTGGCACGTTAATCCGGAGGTCGTTGGTTCGAATCCCACTCTAGTCAATTCTTTGTTCAACCCCAAAAATCATTTCAAAATTTACCCAGTCAGTTTCCCTTGTGGTTTATATTGATATCTGAAACAAAAAGTCGCATCCCCTTAAGGTGATCCCCTGGCTGCCGCTTCCCAGGTTGTATCGTAATTTGGGTGTGATCCCTGGCTACACGGCAGTTAACGGTTGTATGGCTTCTGACTGGCACCCCCGAACAAAGATATTGACAAAATAGGGACACCGCCAATATAGAGCTAGATATTTTAGTTGGTAGAGCGCCGGCACGTTACTCCGGAGGTCGTTGGTTCGAATCCCACTCTAGTCAATTCTTTGTTCAACCCCAAAAATTACTTTAAAAGATGTTATAGCGTTATTTTTACCCTCTAGCAGCAATGTGTGTTAGCACGGTATACTCAGCACCTTCCCCGAGTTCCGTTCCAAAAAAACCAAACCGGCATATAACTCTTGTGGGATTCGAACCCCACGACCTTTACCAATCTACAGCAGGTGCCTTACCAACTAGAACCACCGAGATAGCCCAGTAGTTAGTAGCAGGTACTGCAGCGATTTAGTAAATGTCAAACTCAGGAAAGTACAGTAGTATACTGTTTCAAGACTCTTACCTTTAGCCTTAGCTGGTTTCTTGGCTGTTGGTTCACTGCTGTCATCACTGCTCTTCTTCGTCTTACTAATCATGTCGAGAATAGACTTTTGCTTTGTGGCTGCAGTTAAACAAAATTAATAACAATCTTATTTCCAGTTATTTATAAAGAAACCTTAAGGGCAAATTATACCTTCGATTTTTGGATCCGCTTGATCGTTTTAATCCTATATACATGTAGTAATAATTACAATAAAATTAACCAGACACCATACCAAATATCAAGCATACAAATATGCAACTAGAATTGTACTTAAATCTCACACTACATCAATACACTTTATATAGTTACCCTTTGGTTTTGCAGCCGTCTTCTTTGCCGATTGTGTCAGCTTTAGTTGTTTTGATGGGGGTGCGGATCCATCTGAATCGCTTAAAGAGTTCAAGCCTACATCTGATGGGGAAACCAAACAAAAACACACAATAATAATAATAATAACAAATTCTTATATAGCGCATTTCACAATAACCTTATCAATGCGCTTGACATTATAGTACCCTGGTCATAGGGCCAATAACACTCCTTAAATGTTTTTTGAACTCCCTTGGGAGTATACAGCCCTGAGCTGCCTGTAAGGCGCTTGTGGCTTTTCATACACAATATCAACCTCTACCCTCGCAGGTACCCGTTTATAAGCCTAGATAACTAGTCAGTAAAGAGTATTTTTAAGGCGCATTATGAATAAATTATTCCTCAATGCGCCTAACAATAAAAACTAAAAGGCAAACAAAAAAACAAGACCAATTAAAATATAGGCTAAATACTATTAACCGAAAAAGAAAGAAAAAAAACTTTCAAAAAGATTCATCAATGTAAACAAGAGCAGATACAAATTTAAAAACATTAGAAACAACAGACCTAGATATAATACAAAGGGCCCAAACCCATAAAATGGAAATGTTAAAAACACAAGAAATTAATCCATCAATATATAAATTGAACCATGAGCAATTAGCAAATGTAAAAAATGTAAAAAGATTCAACAATGCAGACAAAACTAGATACAAATTAAAAACCATTATGAAGGCACAATTAAAATTATAAGCCAAAGCTGATGTCAAAACCATGATTATGCCCAAAGCGAAGCTGAGGGCATAGTCATTTATTCTTATTTGACAACATTCAGACCTATGAGTGGCCCCTAAAAAAAACAACCCTGAAACACTACATGGTGTTAGAATGATCATGTAACATCAAGTGATTAGCGTCACGCATTCATGCTTGTCGAATTAGGGCACCCCGTTATTCCAGCAATTAGGCTTATCTCACATTATTGTAGTTCTACATTATTGTTGCCAAACTTAATCAGGCATGTCAAGCTTATTATAATTAAAAATATGGAGGAAAAAAAAGAAGGAAGAACAGCCCTGATACTTCACGACGGCAACGACGGCAATTGCCGTCGTTGCCCCTACTGATTGCCGCAATGCCCTTCAAAAAAACAATTTTTCACGGCAATGATTGCCGTGCCCTTTTCTCATCATTGCCGCCGTGCCCTTCCTCCCGAAAACAAATTATATTCAACGTTGTCAAAGTTCGAAAATAAGCCAAAAAGTCCCGATGTCTGTGTAAATTTCACGCAACGAAATATACCCCAATTTCACGCACGTAAGGCACAACAGCAGATTTCAGGCCCGTTAGTCGTTGTTCTTTGCGTGCGACAAAAAAATACTCGAAACATCGAACGCTAGAGGGCGTTTCGGAACAGAGCGATAGCGTGAGAGTAAACGCCCTCTAGTGGTAAAATTACGCGAACCAACGCTAAACGCCTTGAGAAAAAGACTCGCCGTGCCTTTGCATGCTGGGATAGTGGTTTCCCCCATGCTTAGTACATGTGATGTACCATCATGTACAGCATAGTCGTCGCGCACCGCATGCATTTAGTCTGTCAACATCGTGTCAAAATGGAGCAGTTACGTGGGAATTTTAGCGTCTCTACGAAAAACTACACAACGTGCATGACCAATAGTAGGATTACGTATGAACAAAAATTATTTAGGAATTGTGTATTGTAAGTAGTTGTTCTTTATTTTGTTGAATTAGATGAATGCTTTCTTTTTTCATTGGGTAACAGTTAGAAAATGGAAAAATTGGAAGAACTATTTTTTATAGGCAACTCGGAGGTTTTTTTTCAAACTGCCGTCGTGCCCTTCGCAACTTTTTATGATTGCCGTGATGCCCTTCCAAATTTTTGAAAATTGCCTTGGTGCCCTAAATTTTTACAAAAAGTCAAGGCAAAACTGCCGTGCCCCTTAGAAGCCGAAGTATCAGGGCTGAAGAAAAAAAAAAAGAAGAAAAAAAAGGTTTATAAAAAATCTGCCTGATGAAGAAAAGAGCAGAGACTTTTCAGGCCTGAATGATCTTCAAAATGTCATACCGTCTTGCTTCGTCTCTTTGTATCCGCTTTCATCAGCGCTATCGCTATCGCTATCAATCTTAGGTGCAGCTCTCTTGACGGGTCTCTTGGTAGGTAGGGAGAAGTCGTCTGCGTCCGAGTCAATGGCGTCGTTATCGATTGCCTCCTCCAAGTTGAAGGAGGGAGAAAGTGCCAACTCGGCAACGAAGTCATCATCATCATCCTCATCGTCGTCACTAAATGAATACTTTGCCTTCTGAGCTATAGAGTCAGAATAGTGGGGAAGAGATGTACAAATAATGTAATATCAGTGGCCTCTAATAGAGCGCTCAGGTCCGTCAGGTATGACGCTGTACAAGCAACATATAAATACAAATACAAATGAAAGTACAATACAACATTGACATTATATTATATTCATAAATACCTAAGACAGTTTATCCATTCTGATTGGTCGAGAGGGCGTCACGAGGGGTTGTTTGAATGGATGATATAACACCAGTAAAAAGTGTTGAAACATGGGCGTGACACGTGAGCTTGCACCTGTGCTTATAAGACCGTTTCTTCATTCCTATTGGTCGAGAGCAACGGCTGAGACAGTTGTGCCACATCACGCGATATGCGCGACGCGCACAGCAGGAGTTGTTTACCCGAGGGCCTTGACTGGGTCTTAACATTTCATAGCTGGAGGGGTGTTGTGTTGCAAGAAATCATTGAAAAATTATAATTTTTGCATTTATTTACTTTTTGACCATAAGTGTTGATGTTTTTTGACCGAAAAAGTATTTATGAATGGGACGTCTCGGTAAAATTATCAAGAACCAGGCCTTGTTGGGATTAAACCACTAGTTGAAAACCTCTTCACCACACATTGATTCCCTTATTGACTAACTTTATAGGCAGACTTAAAGTTAAAGATACAGGGTAATCAGTTCAATGAAACAGAAATACAAAGTGTGCAGCAGCCGATTTCATGAAACGCTAGGATTAATCCTAACTTAGGATGGGTTCAATGCGTCTTACGTATTTGGATACGGAACTGAACCCGTCTCAAGTCCTAAGATTAATCCTAAGTTAGGAAGAGTTTGGTGAAATCGACAGCTGATAACTTTGTGATGAGTTAATAATAATAAAAACAAAATTGGCAAATAAAATGTAGTAGATTTTTTTTTTAACAATCTACATTAAACAACAGTTAGATGCCAAGAAAAGAATAAGTGTTTTGACACTGATGAAGGCTACCCTGTTAACTAATAATTAAAGGCAGTGGACACTATTGGTAATTACTCAAAATAATTATTATCAGAAAAACTTTCTTGATTACGAGTAATGGAGAGAGGTTTATAGTATAACAAAATGGAAGAAACAGCTCCCTCTGAAGTGACGTAGTTTTCGAGAAAGAAGTAATTTTCCACAAATTTGATTTCGAGACCTCAGATTTTAAAAAAATTAGGTCTCGAAATCAAGCATCTGAAAGCACACAACTTCGTGTGCCCAGGGAGGAAAAATGGTGCGACAAGGGTGTTTTTCTTTCATTAAAATCTCGCAACTTTAACGACCGATTGTGCTCAAATTTTCACAGGTTTGTTACTTCATGCATATTGTTTAGATAAACCAACTGTGAAGACTAGTCTTCGACAATTACCAATAGTGTCCAGTGTCTTTGATCTTTGATTAACATAATAAAAATGATAACCATGCAAATATTCAAATCTTGGTCAGTCCATTTCTGACTCTTGAGGAAAATTTCAACAAAGGGATTGATTCTTACCGGCAGCTCTCTTGACAAAAGGCGACTGGGGTACCTGCTTCGTTATCATCAAATCGTCCTCGTCCAGCGGCGCGTCAGAGTCGGACTCCGACCAAGCGTTTCTCTTTTTCTTTTTGGGCGAGGCCTTTGCCCTCTTCTTAGCCGTGGGTTTGAAGGTTAGGGTTTTCTGCTTCATGACCTTCTTAGTGCCACCTGAACGGGGGGTAACAACAGGAGGGCTTGTTTAGGCAAATGAAATCACAGGGAACGATTCCGTCCAGTAAAAAAAATATATATATATATACTGAACTTATTTTGTGCACGCTGAATGCCAATATTGGGTAGCAAAAGGTGACTTTTTGAGTAGCAACGGATACGTTTTGAGTAGCATTTTGCTCTGCTATACAAGAGAAAATCGCTCGCCTAATCAACTACTCATAAGAAGGGTGTCTCTTGGTCTTGGTCCCTGTATGCTGTAATGATTCAGCTATTGATCATTAACTTTGTACCAGACTTTTTTGGCTCCAATTTAGTTAAGACTTTGATAAGAAAATCTCAGAAAAGTCTTCGGAAGTGTATTGAAATGTTTCCCTCCTATTACCCAGAAAAGGGCCCCTTTTCATAGAGCTGCGCAAGCAGAAAATATTGCTTAAACACCTAATAACTTTTGCTCAGGTTGACAGTTGACATTTCTTTCTAAATCTTCAACAGTGAATATGTTAAGGATACATCTGGAAGTGGGTTCCAGGGAAACAAGCCCTCCTGTAAACCCAGGTGGACTTCTACAAGTCTAGGTGACACCAAAATATGATTCTAAAAACACCATGTTTGTAAAATTAAATTTATTCCAAAAGTATATCTCTGATCTTTGTGATATCTCATAAGATTGACAAGGTTAAAGTCATATAAAATTTTGGTTAAATATTCTTAATTTTGATTTTCAGGGCTTAGATTTCCCTCGATCGGTATACAATTTAACAACAAAATTACAAACTTATATTTGATTAGAACTCTTAATACTGACTGAAATTCTGCAGGAAGGATTAATTGCACATGTAACAAAATGTATCCGCTATTTTTATCATCATTCCAATTTAGAACATGGATAATATAAAATCACTGAGTACTTTATCGATATAAAATTACAGAGTACTTTATCGAGCATATCTGACACATCGCACAGCACATCGTAACAGATGATGCATTGTGCCGTTCAGCGAGACTCTAATTCCAGTCTGAGTGACTAAGGAACGACTTGTCGTCATGAGTGACGTAAGTTGAGGTCGGTTGAGTTGCCTTGCATAGAGAGAACCTACTGCATAGTTAGACTTGTAGACCCAGTCACAATGATAAAACCTTGTCTCGATGTAGCTGTGTAATGATCGTTTGTCGGAGAGTAATTGTGAATTTGTACAAGGGAGCAATGGAACTTGGAAATTAGTTGAGCAGCATAGTCTTTCTTGGAAGATATCTGTGAGGGTCTTCCAGTTCCCATAATGAGAGTGGCTTAAATACTTGTTTTCAAAAGTTGCATATTTAGAGGTATGGGGCACGGAAGTGGTACAAAAATTCCGGTTGGGATATGAGCAAATGTTTGCATAGGTGCTGTAGGGCCTATGAGTTGATGTCAGGGAGGAAAGGCTTGGTAGCGTACCGTTACTGACGCTAGTTGAGACTGACGTTCCTTTAGCGGCCAGACGCTGTGCTAAAGACATGGGCTCCTTCTCGGTGCTGTCGTCAAGACTGGTTGTGTCATTTGTGTCATCAGTGGC
This sequence comes from Asterias rubens, assembly GCF_902459465.1. Lineage (NCBI taxonomy): Eukaryota > Metazoa > Echinodermata > Asteroidea > Forcipulatida > Asteriidae > Asterias > Asterias rubens. The sequence continues at coordinate 18,716,312 of NC_047067.1, forward strand.
CTCTTTCTTGACGTTTGTTTTCTGTGGGGATGAGGTTCATATGAAAAGTTTAAAAATAATAATAACTAGTTTTTGTATGTAGGTAAGGTTTGAGCGTTTGTTTGGAAAAGAACCCAAAGTTGATCAGAGTGTACTGATTGAAACCTTGAGTTGTCAAACCCCACTTCTATTCAAAACCAACACTACACAAAATAAATTTTAACAACAGATAGTTCTTGTGATTGCTTTAGCTTGGTGCACTACATACTTGGCAGCACAGGCTGTATACTCCCCAAGCAGCCGAGATAGTTATAAAATAAATCGAGAGAAATAAAGTAAATCGAGAACTTGTGTGTAAGTCGCATATTGGGCCCTAGCAGCATCTGGTTCCGTCCGCATCCCTTTGTACAAAAAGTAATAAAAGCACTGCGGAGCCAGACTGTGCAAAAAATAGTGTAGAAGGTATGCTGTGCAAGGAGAACTTCTGTTTTAATGCTTATGTACATGTAAACTTTTGAAGCCTTGTTTTTATTCATGCAGCATGATTTTTATTTTTTATTTTAGTGATTTTTTTCATAATGACAGATATATTTGATTAAACAAAGAAAACCACGGATCTGCATAGTTGCATGCCTGAATATCAGAGTGCCATTAGTGTCACTGAGTGACGGATCCGAGCGCTATATAAGAAGCCACAGTTCTTTTTATTATTTCAACTCACTCTTTTCCGTCCCCCTGCCCCTCCTCCTGCCGCTGCAGTCTTCCTTATAGCCTTGGCTGCGGCGTCAATGCGTGGTACGACACGGCGTCCGTACGGTGAGGGCTTGGTTTCCAGTTTAGGCAAGACCTTCTTACGGGGTTGTTTTTTACCGCCCTTCGTGGTGGTTGGGGCAGCAGCAGCCTCGTCATCTTTTTCTTGCTGCTCCACAATCTAAAAAAGAAAAGAAATAAGACAACTAAATTTGTTACTTATGTCTTTTGGGGTGTCGTGGCCGAGTGGATAAGAGCACTGGCGTTTCTATAAAGCGGAGTGTGGGTTCGAGTCCTGGTCGTGAAACTTGAGTCACTATAATTGCTTCTCTCCACCCAGGGGTAAATGGGTACCTGCTTGTCCAGTCAGAAGTTGATTTTACTGCCCCGAAGCTTAAATCACTAGCCTCGGTCCAGTGTTAATTAAATATAAAAATAATAAAACACTAGTTATAAATTCTTATACATCGCATTTCACAATAACCGTATCATTGCGCTTTACATTAGCACCCTGGTCATAGGGCCAATAACATTCCTGTCATGTTTCTCAACTCTCTAGTTAGGGAGTATACAGCCCTGAGCTGCCTGTAAGGCGCTTGTGGCTTTTCATACACAATAGCAGGTACCCATTTATACCCCTGGGTGAAGAGAAGCAATTGTAGTAAAAGTATCTTGCTCAAGGACACAAGTGTCACGACCGGGATTCGAACCCACACTCCGGTGACTTAACCACCAGAACTTGAATTCGATGCTCTAAACCACCCCGCCATGACACTCTACAATTACAAGCCCTACATCATACAAGCTCAGTAACTCGCAGCACCAGCTGTGTACTCCCCAGGGAGCTGAGCTGGTTTAAGGAATGAAATATATTGCCCAGTGACCGGGGTAACAATGTCAGAAGTGCTTTGGTTCACCCTTCGGACTGATAAAAAGCGCTATATAAAAATTGATAACTATTATTACCTCAAGTTGCGCCTCAAATGCAGCCAAGTCATCTCTCCATAACATAACGGGTGTCTTCCTCCTTAAGTCGCACAGTTCTTTACCCTACACAGAGAAACATTGCAAGACAATTTTGAAATATTCATCTTAGGAAAAGATTTATCCCATTTTAACTGTTCCTTTCATTTCATTTCTGTATTCTGGTTGTGAAGCTGCTGTACGCACTGTAACACCTTGAAGGTGCTATTTGATATTATTATTTTAATTATTAATCCACCACCCTGATCAAACCCAAATTGTTCTAAAGAAGGTTAAGTATTTTCACACGAACATCAAACCCCCCTTTTAAAACAAAATTTACTCATGTTAGTTTTATTGTATATATCTATAAGGGGAAGAGAAGAAGAGGTAGCCAGCAACATCATGGATGAACGGCATCAAGAATTGGACAGGGTATGGCAGCTGCATTAAGATCAGCAGTAGATCGAGATGGTTGGCGTAGACTTGTAATGAACACACCGCAGCGCAATTTGCGCCACCTACATTCATATAGGTTTAAAATAGCTGAACAGTTCCCAACACCAAAGTTACACATTGATTTTCAAACTAAGAGACTAAATATCAAGTGGGTGGCATTTTTTCAAGAACAAGTATCATTAAACAATTTCTTTTTTAAAAAGCCAACCTTCTCGTCTCTGTTCTTGAGTAGGTCGTCTTTCTTTTCTCTTGTCAGACTCCAAAGAGCCATTCCCAGGAGGTAGTTGTAGTCATGGCCGGCCCCTGACGAGGCGGACGAGATCTCGCTCATGGCATCCTCTTCATTGTCCGTACCCTCGGCCTCGGCGGCTAGCTTGTTCTGCGCTTCCTTCCACATCTTGACCGGATCTGAGTCGTAGCCTCGGTGAACCAGCAGCGAGATCATCTCCTTCTTCTTCTTGTTCTCTGCAAACGGACAAGTCGGAGATAAAAAATAGTCAAATTGAAGGAAGAATTCTGTATAAGTTAGCACAGAACTGTGGCGTCCCAAGAGCATTCCTTAAAGGCACTGGACACCTTCGGTAAGTGTCAAAGACCAGTATTCTAACTTGGAGTCCTTTTGTTTTCCCTTTTAAGTTTTGTTCTAAGTCTCCATAAAGTACCGACAAAGAGCACCCTGGGAGTATATAGCCCTGAGCAGTCATGACGCTCCGAAGGCTTTTTAAAACGCAATGTCAACCTTTACCCATGCAGGTACACATTCATACCCCTTGTTCAAGGACACACGTGTCACGACCAGGGGCGGATTGCACCAAGCGGTCTTAAACTGGTCAATGCGCTATAGCCGGCTAACCTGAGACGTGCTTAGACAGTCTTTAATTATAGACCGATTGCAATAGCACGGTCTATAATTATAGCCAGTCTTAAATCTTAAGCCTGCTCTGAGCTGGCTTTAATCGGTCTTAGTTTTGGTTTTTAAAGATGGCGCTGCATTTGTTAGTTGTAGATGATTTGATACAAAGAGCTCTACGATGAGATTTTATTTTAGAAATAGATAACACCCATTAGAGGCATAATGGTGGTGATACCTTGTATCGTAAATGTATGTTCCCAAGAGTAAAAATGATACAACTCACAGATTGGATATCCGATGATTCAAACCAAAGCAATAAGAACAATGCCATACCGCCAGTGCCTGCAGAAGTGCTAAGTATTATGGGACATTTGTTCGTATTGCATTACTTTTCGCCAACTTATCTAAGACCGGCTTATTGCAACAGGCTTAATGACTGACTAAGCTAAGACCGTCTAAGGCAGATAGCCGGCTACAACTGACTGGTCTCAGACTGCTGACTAAGACCGTTTTATTGCAATCCGCTCCAGGACTCAAACCCACATCCCGATGACTTAAATTAGAAAGAACTAAGAACTTGAATTCGATGCTCTTAACCGCTCTATGCATTTATTAATAACACTTTTTTTTATGAATAAAACCCTTTTTTTGTAATCAACTTTGTTGATTTTTTTTCTTCATAATCCAACAAAACTTTTTGATTTGGATCTTTCAACTTACCAATGACGATCGTTCCTTCGATCTTCTCCATAATGAATCGAGCCTGGTTGTTGAGTTTGCTAGACTCCGCCTCAAGTATCCCTTCAAGGTAATCTTTACGACGAATGTACATATGCAGGCGAAGCTCATAAAAATCTTTCAGAATATCACAAACGTCAGTGTACTTTTTGATGCAGCCATGCTGGTCAAACATAACCTGATGTTTACAAATAAACATAACAACATAGGTTGGATAAAAAATGAGCAAGCCTAAAGACAAGGTTACAAATAAATTTTGATGTATTTATTGCTACAGGGAATAGTGTTGTGTAACTTACCATACTGTTAGATGGTGTCATGGTTGTAGTGTTGTGAGGCTTAACATACTGTTGGATTGTGTCATGGTTGTAGTGTTGTGAGGCTTACCATACTGTTGGATTGTGTCATGGTTGTAGTGTTGTGAGGCTTACCATACTGTTGGATTGTGTCATGTTGTAGCGTTGTGCGACAAACCATGCTGTTGGATTGTGTCATGGTTGTAGTGTTGTGTGGCTTACCATACTGTTAGATGGTGTCATGTTGTAGTGTTGTGAGGCTTAACATACTGTTGGATTGTGTCATGGTTGTAGTGTTGTGAGGCTTACCATACTGTTGGATTGTGTCATGGTTGTAGTGTTGTGAGGCTTACCATATTGTTGGATTGTGTCATGTTGTAGCGTTGTGCGACAAACCATGCTGTTGGATTGTGTCATGGTTGTAGTGTTGTGTGGCTTACCATACTGTTAGATGGTGTCATGTTGTAGTGTTGTGTGACTTACCCATACTGTTAGATGGTGTCATGGTTGTAGTGTTGTGAGGCTTACCATACTGTTGGATTGTGTCATGTTCTAGTGATGTGTGACAAACCATGCTGTTGGATTGTCATGTTGTAGTGTTGTGAGGCTTACCATGCTGTTGGATTGTCATGTTGTAGTGTTGTGAGGCTTACCATACTGTTGGATTGTGTCATGTTCTAGTGATGAGTGACAAACCATGCTGTTGGATCGTCATGTTGTAGTGTTGTGAGGCTTACCATGCTGTTGGATTGTGTCATGGTTGTAGTGTTGTGAGGTTTACCATACTGTTGGATTGTGTCATGGTTGTAGTGTTGTGAGGCTTACCATACTGTTGGATTGTGTCATGGTTGTAGTGTTGTGAGGCACTGTTGGATTGTCATGTGTTGTGTGACTTACCATGCTGTTGGCTTGGGTAATGATGGTCTGCAACTTGAACGCCTTATGCAAACCTTCATCATCAAACTTCATCAGCCTATCTTCATTCATCTTCACCAAAAACTTCACCGTCGTGTCGGTGTGGTACTCTTTGTAGTCACTGCAAGGTTTAAATCAAGTCAAATAAATAAAGATGCCAGTGACTCTTTCCTTCAGATTCTGAAAAACATCGCGATATATCGATATTTCGATTAAAACCAAATCCATCCGATATCGAAATCGTTTCCAAAATTAATATCGCGATAATTGATAATATCGTGATATCGCCCAAGCTTAATTGTAACAAAACAAAGCATGATATTTGATCCTTGGACAAAAGTAGGAATATTTTATTGAGTATGACGGCTGAACGTAATAAATATACACAGGATTTTTGGGGTTATTCCCTGTATAGGTCATTGTAAAGGTATTTCAATGGGTTATTCACACATGTTCATGAAAAATTATGTTTAAGTGCCATGCTCAAAGGGCACAAGAGTAATGACCGGGATTTAAACTCACTCTACTGCTGACAACCCGCCACAATAAACCTTTTAAAGAACTGTACGCTTCTATTATATCGTTACTTACTTGATACAGGGAGCAACTTTTTCACTGCCATGCAAGAAGGGCTCCAGAGTAGACTCTTTGTAGCTCTGTGTCCAGGTTCGGACTGGCAGCTCTGTAATTTCAATGGTGTTATTGTCAATGATGGCAACCTCGCCGTTGACAACATAGCGGTTAGGCTCAACCTCTTCGATTGTTCCCTTGAAGTTCTTGTAGGACGGGATCTGTGTATGACGGGACGAAGTGAATTTCATTTCATTTCTTAGTTCTGGGTGTGAAGTTAAAGACTTTCAAAAGAGAAAACCAGGGGCGAGAGTCATTACTATCGAAAAGTCTGAATCTTGGACACAAATTCAAAGGTTTGCTCAAATGGTGGTATTTCTACCATTTGGTATAAACCCCTGGGGTTATAGATTCCAAGGAGCTTTCGGAAATAGTATCCAAAGCACTAGAAAAGTAGACCACTATGCAGGATTTCTTCTTTGGTGGGAAAAAATGTTGTCTGATTTTCTTCACCAGGGCGACATAAAAAGTCTGAATTCAGCCAAAAGTCTGAACAATCTCATCCCTGGAAAACTTAATCACTGTACTAGCTTGCTAAGGGCGAAGGGGGGTCCTCGAATCACGATGGCTCGTCGTGCCTTTTTCGTTCCCCATTGCCAACTTGGAATCTGCCGATTCCAGACCCGTGTCCATTTTAAGAATTTCTGTGTATGTTAGTTCAGGTCTTCCAGGTTTTCCTCCTCCCATGCTAAGGGGTCCATAGACAAGAATCCAAAGACATCAGGGAAGGGAGTTTCAGAGGTAGATGTGGGAGGGAAAAACCTAGAGATTTACTTTGGTGAAAAACCTTCACAACAGGCCTGTGGGTGGGTCATGAAAAAAAAAGCGGATTTTGGACCATCGGGAAACTTGTCCGGATTTTGGGCCAGCACTATGAACGTTTAAAGGCTTTAATTAAAAAATGCAGCATAGACAAAACATTCACAGAAACATAGGCCACAATTCTTAAACGTAACAATGTGCTGTGCATCCTCATTTTCAAGATATATTAAGTGTAATTCCACAAGCACGATGAGTCCTCGTCATCTACTGCCATATTTTTTACTTGTCGCAAAAAAAATACACACACACAACATACGTCGCGTGGGGGAAAACCATGTGTGCCTAAACTTCTCTCAAGGTGTTGGCTTTTTAATACAGAAAAACACGGAACAGGAAAAAAGCGGAGCCCAAAAAAAGCGTTGAATGGTAAAATGTAAAGAGATTTCACAGGCCTGACACAATCAGGTAGGGACTTGAAAACCCAATCCACATAGTACCCCTCAGAGGTATTGGAACCAGGGTCACAAAAGTGGATGGTGAGAAATAGATCTGAATAGACCGTGAATGAATCTTTGGCAAAGAATTTTATAACGTGATGTTTATAACAAATTGAACTGAATTGAATTTTGTTTACCATTGGGAGTGGTTCTTCACCGTCCAGCATGCGTTTCACATTGGCTACAACCTCCCTGACGTCATAGTTGGCCATCTTGGTACTCCATCCCGTTCCGATACCCTCAGTCCCATTGATTAACACCATTGGAATGATTGGACAGTACCACTCCGGCTCGATACGTTGGTTGTCATCATACAGGGTGTTGAGGAGAGGGTCATCAGTGGCTGGGAAAATCAACCGAGCTAAGGAGCTACAGAGAAAATTGATAAACACGATCTTATCTTATTTCATCACCAGTCTGCATCGTCAGTACTGAAGCAGCATGCAGCATCAGAGTCCAGCTTTCTCCAAAAGACGATCAATGCATACTGATCGAAACGTCAAGTTGAAACCAATGATTCTTTTCAGAACCACCCCAACTCATTTAGAGATAATCATGACATGGAGTTACCGCAAACTTTACTATATTATTTAATCTTATCACAGCAGGCAAAAGAAAGATCACATTTTCTTTTGTGTCGGTAACTCCTTTTGAGTCGGGCTACGTCCTGTAGCCTCAGATCTCAATGGTTTTTCTCAGGATCCTTGCCGTTCTTAAAAGCACCACCTTCTGGTTTAACAGATCTACCCTTGCATTTGTTTCCAGGTGCTTTCGTAAGTGGTGCCATGTGCTCCAACTGTTTTCATTATTATTATTAAATGTTTCTGGTAATGAAACTAAAGATGCATTATAAGTAAACATAATAACTGTAGCTTGAAGCAAAAAGAAACCTTTAAACAAAGGTACGTGCTACGCGAACTTGGGGCGAACCCCTTCTCTTTTCGATTGGTACACTGGGTTCTTTGACGGGCGTTAGATAACACACAGGACCAGCAGCTTTACGTCCCATTCGAAGGAAGAAGCAATGACTAACCTGAGTTGGGTGAAGATGTAACGGGGGCTGGCAGCGTCTTTGCCACCATACAACCTGGTACCAAACTGACCAATGGGCTGCAAGAGATTCAGATTGTTGCTACCGATGTAGTTCTGGGCCAAATTGATGATTGTGTTCATGAGTGACACCTAAAGTATTATCAGACAAAAGAAATATGATATTAGTTTTAAATTTTGTTTTTGTTTATTTCATTGCATCGGGATGTGATAGGCTGTTGAGAAAAAAAAGAAGGAACTCTGAGCGCAAAGCATGCGAGCCTAAAAACTTTGGCCGTTATTATATGCTTTTATCATCCAGTGTGCGCTAATCCACCAATCAGATGCTCAAACTGGAGGGTGGTATAAAATCCTATAACCTACTCTCAGTTTTTATATTGCACACTGCGCATCGTGAGTGTCAATGCGTCACGCTCTGCATCTGAACAGTGCAAAAATAACATTCTAAACTCTGCTTATGCATGCTGTTCGTCGCGAAATAACATTCTGAAATTTGCTCGTGAGACTGAAAGAAAAAATTTGTTTTAACATGCGTGCTGGTGGAATACGGAAAAGTATAGCGCGTCTACGTCCCATATCCAACTCCACCCTTTACAGTCCATAAGGATGTAGGGCTGTGTATCATCCACTAGGAGCCTGGCTAGTAGAGTAAAATGCAATACCAAGCCAACTGTAATGCAGGGCTCGAATTTCACGCTGGACCGCAGTGATTTTAGCTTCGGTCCAGTAAACTTTATGCCGAACAAGTCCGGCGGTCTTGTGTTTTTTTTATGCATACTAATATAGTTACTATTACAAATAATTATATGAAATATATTATCTTTCATTAAAAAATGTATTTCAATCTCATTTAAAATAAAAGTTTTTGTTTTACTTGCATCAGGCTGCATACAAGTTTTCCATTCAGTTTACTCATGCCCACACCTTGTACATCTAGTCTCAAACCATTTATGTTTATGCGCCCGGGTAGTGAGCGAGCGGGGATGAGGGAGTGATGTGTTGGTACCCGACCGGCGGCACACCTTAGTACAGCGATGTTTGTTTACCACTGACCATGTGTAAAGTCTGTTACCTTACAAAGGAGTGTTGAATTTGCATTAAGAAGGTCTGGTTGCAATACCACACATCCCTGTGTTGCATGGATTAAAAGTAAGGTCTTGTTGCCAAACGTCTTGCTTAGTATGGCTACCAACAGTGATGAGCTTCTGACTACTGCTGTCAAATTTTTGGTCAATCTTTTTTTATGACGATCTTTTTATGAATGCTGCACGTTGCAGTGTTTTGTTGGAGATTTGCCTGCCAAATCAGAATTTTTTTTTTGAGGCGGCGAGAATGACGTGAAGTAGGTATATGGAACTCTATTGATTGGGTTTCACAGCAAAAAAAAAGCCTTCTAAGGGATGAAAAAGGCCTGCTGTTCTATCGTGTTAACTTCTTTTTTTCCTAATAAAATTTTGGTCTTGTAAAAAATCTTCCGGTCCAGTAAAAATTCTGAGCAACAAGCCCTGCGGTCTTGTGGATTTTTCCCCCAAATTCGAGCCCTGTGTAATGAGTTGATAAAAAGAGATAGACGACTTAAGGTCTCACCTCTCCATGGTGGTAGGCGGAGATCTCAGACACAGCACCGGCCATCTGGGCAACTTTCACTTCCTTCTTCTCATAACGCTTGAAAGCGGTAAATATGACCTTACGCTGTCCTGGCTTAAGACCTAGTACAAAAACAAGCAGGGGTAAAAACAGATAACAATTAACTTTTTCATGCACCACCTATGTTAGTGATAAATTGATCAGATGGACACATTAATTGTTTACTGCTTAAAATGACGACCCTTCACAAAACAGGTTACAATAAAACCATCAAGAGTACTGTTTCCTATTATAAAAAATGTGTGGCTGCGAGATCCTAACTTTTTCGTCTTACAACTATTTTTAAGAAGGGTGCATGAAAGAGTTTTATAGAGCACAATTCCAAAGAAATGTTCATTGTGCTTCAAACAGTATAACAACGGCCATTTGTTCCATTCCTTAAAAAAAAAAAATATCAGCTCCCTGGGGAGTATATAATGCGTGCTGCCCTGCAAGTATGTAGCCCAAAGTCAATCACATGAACCATCTCTGCCCTCACAGGTATTCATTTACTCCTTGGTGGAGAGAAGCAACTATTATAAAGTGTCTTGGCAACCAAGGACGCAAGTGTCATGACCAGGATTAAAACCCACACTCTGATGACTTGGCCACCAGAAGTTGAGCCCAAAGTACTAAACCACGCAGCCACAACATGCTATTAATTTTCATAAATCCAAGTTGATAAGAGACAATTTTTTTTCTTCTTCAGAATAATGAAAGTGACTTTACCGTCGACCATGGATGGGATGGACCTTTCGTTGTCGGCGTTTGAGAATAGTACAAGCTCCTTATTGATGAAGTCATTGTAGGTGATGCTTTTGGTCTGCTTGCCATACAGATAAATCTACAAATAAAGAGATACAAAATTACACTCAAGAGTTCATCCTGGTAAATAACAACTTGGGAGGAAACTATCAAATAGAACTTAGTCCTGTTCACAGCTGTCGGAAACTAAATATATAACAATTATTTTGTGTTCAAACTGGACCCCACAGAGAAAATGTTCAGAAAAAGGAACAATAAAACAATAGCAGGACACGACAAAACCTCATCTGTAAGGTTGTGTGCATGAACATGTTATACAAAACGAAATGCTGTAAAGCACTACAGATTCCTACATCGCATGTGCATTGAACTCCAGCATGGCAGACCTCCCAACCTGGGCCCAGATTCATAGAGCTGCTAAGCACGAAAATTTGCATAGCATGAAATTTCTTCCTTGATAAAAACAGGATTACCAACCAAATTTCCATTTGTTGCATATTGCTTGTTACTGGTTGTGCTTAGCAGCTCTATGAAATTGGGCCCTGGACCAAATTTTATAAAGCCTGTAAGCACAAAAACTTGCTGAGCACAAACAAATCTCGCTTTGCAAAAATAGGTTACCAGTCAGAAAACCATACAGTTATCATTGCTACGACTGGTACCCAACGCGCTTCTTGCTTTAAAGCAGGTATAGAAATGTGACACCAGCGTCAAGAGAAGACCTGGCGACTTTTGAACTTTAACACTTCGTGTAGAATTTCCATAGCTGTACAGGGTACAAGATTTGAACTCACATCATGAAGTCCAGCCTCTCGTCTGCTTTTCCGTTCTCTCAGCCAATCAGTTAACCACTCCTTTCGCTCTTCGCATTTCTTCTTGCTGAATGCCTGTCAATTCAAATACTAAACTGAGTTTAAAGGGAAGATATACGTTTAGTAACCAAAGGTTGGTACCCAAATTAATGGCAATAAAAAACCGTTGGTTAGAAGCCTACAGCAATGTTTGATAGGATAGAGCATTTTGAGAAGTTAGAGGCAGTGGACACTATTGGTAATTACTCAAAATAATTATTGGCATAAAACCTTACTTGCGTTACGAGTAATGGGGAGCTGTTGATAGTATAAAACATTGTGAGAAACGGCTCCCTCTGAAGTAACATAGTTTTCGAGAAAGAAGTAATTTTCCACGAATTTGATTTCAAGACCTCAGAATTAGATTTTGAGGTCTCCAAAATCAAGCATCTGAAAGCACACATCTTCATGTGAAAAGGGTGTGTTTTCTTTCATTATTATCTCACAACTTCGACGACCAATTGAGCTCAAATTTTCACAGGTTTGTTCTTTAATGCACATGTTGAGATACCTCAAGTGAGAAAACTGGTCTTTGACAATTACCAATAGTGTCCAGTGACTTTAAAGGGAATGTATACGTATGGCAATCACTCTTAGAATTAATGGAAACAAAACCCCTTGGTTAGACACAGTCTTTGATAGCATAACGCATATTGAGAATGTACTCTGGCTATGTATAAAAATAACAGTTTGCATGCCCCACAAATTTGAATGTGAGAAGCATGACCGCGTAATGATTCTCAGATTGTGGATTTCTGGTTGGGATTATTCCTCCTATTTACACTTTCTTAGCGTTTAAAAATTTATTTTTATGGCAAAACAGCGTATCTCTGTACTTGCTTTTCTGAAAATGCAGGCCTTGAATTACAAGCAGGACACGAAGGCCATGGCCTCCGTTGCCCATGGTCTTAGCCCCCTTCAAAAACCTTCATCGACTTTGAGATTTTCCAATGGAAGCGCTCTTTGCCAAATAAAAATGGTCTTGCTCTTTCAAACAATGAAATTCCAGGCTTTAAATGGGTTTTTTTGAGTGAGGCTGTTTTGCTATAGACCTATTCGCAAATATCCACTGTGCAAGCGCAAATTGTTGAATGAGGTGCATGCTGGTCTAGCTAGGGATCAAATTTGAGCGCTAACTATACCAGCATGCACCTCATTCAACACCTACAGCGGGCATACCGAGTATTTGCGATAAGGTCTATGGAAGGGTCACGGGTTTGAAGATGGAAAGAAGATTCAGCAAAGCTCACCAGAATAATAGCACTGTCATCTTCAGGTCCAGCGTACTTGAAGGGGATACGATGCCGAATCATGTCGCTAAAGTACTCCTTAGCTTCTTTCATGGTGCTCGTACCCAAACCTGGAGGTGCGGAGGGGCGAGTTATCAAAAGACAAAAACCATTAGAGGAAAATGATGGTACAGCACTGGAAGTAACTGAGATTTTAGCCCAGATTTGGTAAATGGGTGTCAAAATTTGCTGGAAAACTTTAAAACTTGGGTGTCCAAATTGTTCACTTACAATGCGTTTACATGTAAATAACAGATAACTCAGGGTGTCCAAATTTAAAACAGGGTGTCCTTTGGACACCACTCTGGCTAACACTATGGACTGACCCCCAAAAAGAGGGTCCAGAAAATAAGTATGGAATAAAGTAAAGCGATATTGCTGGCTAGTCTCGAGAAAAACAATGTGTATAATTCAATGTATTATAGCAATGTAAACTGTGACCACAACTTTCTTTATCTGGCTCAACGTTGAACCTATAATGCTTAGATATTTACAAACTTTCCATACTTCCCTCTTCTTCGGCTAGTTCTACTCTATCATCCAATTCTAAAATTTACCATGATTCTTAAAGAATGAAGACAGGGACAAAAGTGGAAATTCCTTAAAAATGTCTTGCAGGTCTGGGTTCCCCCTAATTGGGTGCGTTCGATTAGCTTTGCTGGGTCGACCCCACGGTGCTCACTCGGGTGAGACCCTGACAAAAGCTAGACGAACGATCACACTCGCCCTCTCGTGGTGAAGTCATGCACCTTGGGTCACCCCCAAGTGACCCACTCCACAAGCAGGGCACTGGGGGCTGACCGCTGACCCGAGTGAGCTTCAGGAATGACGTCAAAGCTATTCCAACATATCGGGGCAGACCAGGGTCGACCCAGGGAAGCTAATCGAACACACCCATGAGATGTGAAAGCTCCAAGTTGTTACAATTCCAAGGGTACAGGCTCATCACCAGAGAGACAAAACTACAGTGTGGACTATTTCTCTCTCCCTTTTGTGATTGATTCACTTCCGTTAAGAAAATTTGAATGCTCAAGAAGACTCAATTGAGAAAATCCTGAAATAGACCGTATCGAATAACCCCTTTGTTGCTACAAAAGTGGCCATCTTGTAAGGTCGCCCATATTGTGTGTCTAAAAGCGTACATTAAGCACGCAGTGTTCCCGGTTTGATTTCTATGGCACACGCACACACACGTTCACGAACACGCGTATAGACGCCATGTTTGTAGGGCAAGTATTTGAATGGTGATGAAAAAATCCTGAGAAATGACAAAGCTTATTCAACAGACTTTAATAGTGCGAAATAGTTTATGATGGTCAACACTCATTTATTTTTCCTTTTGCAGGAACGACCCAAAGAAAAATACAAGGTCATTTGAAAACAAACCTTTGTAGTACTTGATCTTCCATGTTTTTGGGTGTTCTTCTTCATTCTTCCACTGCTCAAACTCAGGTATTGAGTAGAACGATTGTGAATCCTTAGCCTTGGTTACCTGTTAACAGCAAAAACAACAACCACGATAAACATTGAGGGCTAAGACAGCTTCTCTTAAAAGGTCAATTCAACACATCAGAGTTTCTTAAAGCTACTTTGGCATGATCGCTTCACACTTCAAATACACAATTATTTCTATACTTTCATGAAAAATATTGACAATTACAGTCGACTCCCGTTATTACGAGCTTCGCATGTTACGAGGTTCTGGTTGATACGAGGTTTTTTGCTGGTCCCGAACGGCCCATGCGTGTTTCAATGCATTAAAATACTGATTATACGAGCACGGTAGTAGCGAGAACACGGTTATAACGAGGTAATTTGGGAGACCCATTACGAGCAAAACATTGTTTAAAACCCTTCTATAACGAGAACAATTCAAAAACCAACAAAGGAAATACCTGTACAGCCGGTAAAGTCGATATTTGTGGCTTTTAAGACACACAATAGAGGTGTAAAGTGGACGCTACCGCTAGCAACACTAATCCGAAATCGGGAGTCACGAGTCAGCAAGCAAGGTTGTTAATTCCAAACTCCGGACAATGGTGGGATTAGGAGGTTTGCATGGTTCAAACAATGGAGAAATCTTAAGAAAAGATACTGATCCACTGAGTTTGTAAGCGCATTATACATTTTCAGAAGAAAAAAAACACCCGCAACTTACAAGCAAAATTAGTTGCGTGATCAATATTATTGAATGCAAAAGCAAGATTTTACCTGGTATCCCACATTGGCAATGAACCATCTAACATGACACAGGTGTTTACCAATGAAAATCAAGATTCTATTTTTTGTTGCTGCGGCAAGTGTATTGCACATGCACACACGTGCACAATCTTCCCTGGTATCTCGCGTTAGCAATGAACCATCTATTATTACACTAGTGGTTACCAATGAAAATCCAGCCTTTATTTTATTGACTGAAAATTTTTACAACGTGTGCAATATGCATTGCAGCAGCAAGGTTTTCCCTGGTATCTCGCAGTAGCAATGAACCATCCAGCATTAAACAGGTGGTTACCAATGAAAACCAAGACTCTATTTATTGCATTGGCAATAAACTGCCGGCGACCAAAGTTTTGCAAGGGAAACTTCCCAAAACATAAACGCAAGTTAAAATCTTACACTTACTTTCAATCTTGTAAAATGTAAATTGATTTTAAAATTGAATTAAAAACTAAACTAACTTAGTTAAAACAGTTTTATAAGCCCAATATTGTGCTTGCTTGTGCATTACATCGCACACACTACTCTACGCACACAGTAGTCAATTGCAGCTCTGCCATGCATCTGTGTACACACGTGCGGCCATTATGTCTTGTGTATATACAAGACATAATGGCCGCACGTGCATATATGCAAGTACACGTGTTGTGTGCATGCACAATGATGACGTATGTATCTATATTTAGCGCGCTGCGTTTATGACGAGATTCGTATAATACGAGGAAAATGGGCCAGTCCGGGTGACCTCGTATTAACGGGAGTCGAGTGTACATGTCTTGATCTTGATATAATTATTGAACCGATCCATACTAGGAACGAAACTCAATGTGTATTACGGAGTAAAGCAAAACATCATTAGTAACAGTCAGGGCTCGAATTTCACGCTGGACCGCAGGCCCGAGGCCAGTGATTTTAGCTTCGGTCCAGTAAACTTTATGCCGAACAAGTCCGGCGGCCTTGTGTTTTTTTTATGCATACTAATATAGTTACTATTACAAATAATTATATGAAATATATTATCTTTCATTAAAAAATGTATTTCAATATCATTTAAAATAAAAGTTTTTGTTTTACTTGTCTACAAATCAGTGTTCTGAGCACGCTTGTGGAACGTCAATCCGTCCTTTCTTCACGTGCATCAGGCTGCATACATGTTTTTTTCCATTCAGTTTACTCATGCCCACACCTTGTACATCTAATCTCAAACCATTTATGTTTATGCACCCGGGGAGTGAGCGAGCGGGGACAAGGGAGTGATGTGTTGGTACCCGGCGCGGTGGCACACCTTAGTACAGCGATGTTTGTTTACCACTGACCATGTGTAAAGTCTGATACCTTACAAAGGAGTGTTGAATTTGCATTAAGAAGGTCTGGTTGCAGTACCACACATCCCTGTGTTGCATGGATTAAAAGTAAGGTCTTGTTGCCAAACGTCTTGCTAAGTATGGCTACCAACAGTGATGAGCTTCTGACTACTGCTGTCAAATTTTTTGTCAATCTTTTTATGAATGCTGCACGTTGCAGTGTTTGTTGGTGATTTGCCTGTCAAATCGGATTTTTTTTTGTTGAGGAGGCGAGAATGATGTGAAGTAGGTATATGGAACTTTATTGATTGGGTTTCACAGCAAAAAAAAACCTCCTAAGGGATGAAAAAGGCCTGCTGTTCTATCGTGTTAACTTTTTTTTTTCCTAATAAAATTTTGGTCTTGTAAAAAATCTTCCGGTCCAGTAAAAATTCTGAGCCACAAGCCCTGCGGTCTTGTGGATTTTTTCCCCAAATTCGAGCCCTGACAGTAAACATAATGAAGCTTGTAACAAGGATTAAAATCATATGTAAAACAATATCTTCCCGGTGAAGTGAACACCAGAGCTGCCAACATTTGCATCTTGCACGACTTTGTATTGTACATGGCTACAAAGAGTAATGCTGAGAGCCCTGATACCTTAACAACCAAGGTATTTGAAAGAGGTAATTTCGCACTCAAATATTAAAAGACTTCAGGCCTTTTATTGTTCATCTGAAAGCATACAAATTTGTGCAACAACAGTGTTTTTTCTTTTCTCATTCCCTTGCAACTTCAATGACCAATTGCGCCCAAATGTACACAGATTTGTTATTTTATGCATGCCGGGATACACCAAGTAAGAATACTGGTCTTTGACAATTACCAAAGGTGTCCAGCCGTCGATTTCACCAAACTCTTCATTACTTAGGATTAATCTTAGGACTTAGGACGAACTAAGTTTGGTATCCATAGACGTTAGAAGGCATTGAACCCATCCTAAGTTTAGATGACTTACTCGTCCTAACTCGATATAGGATTAATCCTAGCGTTTCGTGAAATCGGCTGCAGTGCCTTTAAGTACTGTATAAGTGTTGACACATGGTACAAGGCAGAAGAAAGAAACCATTCTAGTGGGCCTACCTTGACAATAGGAGTGATGAATTCCTCCAGGAAGTTATGTTTGAGGAGGTTGGGCCAATTGTTATGGATGAAGTTGACCAGCAAGCCCTTGATATGAGATCCATCTTGATCCTGATCAGTCATTATCATCAGCTTGCCGTAACGTAACGACCGCAGCGACTCCGGAGTCTCGTACTTATTCTTGTACTGCAACCCCATGATTTTGATGATGTTGTTTATTTCAGCGTTTTCCATGATCTGTGAGTTAAATGAAGAACGTTAAGAGAAGGCCTGATGCTTCGTTGTCGAAAAGGGCAAGGGGTATCAAGGCGATTCCTCCTTTGTAAAGAGCACCTCTATTGCAGAACCTACTATTGGAATGTGTTAAGGGGCACCAATGACCAGGGGCATGGCGGCAATTCTTTGTTGAAAAGGGCAAGGGGTATCAAGGCGATTCCTCCTTTGTAAAGAGCACCTCTATTGCAGAACCTACTATTGGAATGTGTTAAGGGGCACCAATGACCAGGGGCATGGTGGAGGCAATTCTTTGTTGAAAAGGGCAAGGATTGCAAGAGTTTGAATCCCACCTGAGTAATATGCCTGTGATATTTTTTTACAGGACTCGGGAAAGTACTGAGTATACAGCGCTAACACACATCAGTAATAAAGATGGGGCAAGTGTTTAACCAGAAAAAAACAACTCAAACCCTACCTGATGATGGGTAGCCTCCCTGACGTTGAGAAGTTTACCCTTGAGTGGGAAGACACCGTAGCGGTCACGCCCCACCACTCCAAGTCCACTGACAGCCAGAGCCTTGGCCGAGTCTCCCTCTGTCAAGATGAGGGTGCAGGACTGCGAGTGCTTTCCACCTGCGTCGTTGGCGTCATCCAGCTTGGGTATGCCCTTGATCTTAGAGTGCTTGCTGGTGTGACATTTCTTATCCAATTGACTCTGAAAGACAGTAAAGAGGTGGGGGAATAAACTAGTGATTGAAGTACAGGGCTTGAAACTAACACTGGACCACAGGAATTACAATCTTGGCGAAAATGCTTGGACAACCCATTCCCAACGTTACGACAAACATTCCCTGTCCACTTCCCATTGACAATAAGCATTCTCTCCACCGTCCCACCGCGCAATGTTGACTGGAACGCAGAAGACCGCGCAATGAGAGCCAACATTGAAAGGAGGCATGGCGGCCCAACGAGAAATGGCCGGGGTTGTAGGCCAGTGATTTGAGCATTAGGCCAGTAAACATTCAACCGTAGAAGTTTTAGTGTCTTGCGTTTCAGAATAATAACACCTCACTGCATCTTTAATTCAAACTGCTAAATACAAATATTTTACATTCTGTTGGTAGAATTGAAGTATTAAAGGCAGTGGACACTATTGGTAATAGACAAAGACTAGCCTTTACAGTTGGTGTATCTCAACATATGCATACAACAACAAACCTGTGAAAATTTGAGCTCAATCGGTCATCGAACTTGCGAGATAATAATGAAAGAAAAAACACTCTTGTCACACAAAGTTGTGTGCATTTAGATGGTTGATTTCGAGACCTCAAGTTCTAAATCTGAGGTCTTGAAATCAAATTTATGGAAAATAACTTCTTTTTCGAAAACTTTGTCACTTCAGAGGGAGCCGTTTCTCACAATGTTTTATACTATCAACCTCTCCCCATTACTCATCACCAAGAAAGGTTTATGCTAATAATTATTTCGAGTAATTACCAATAGTTTCAACTGCCTTTAACTGTAAGAAAAATGATATAAATCTTCTCCGAGTGCTAGTTCTGAAAACAGCTCAAATGTGAAACTGTGGGATAGTGTTCTCCTCATTTTGATTATGGGCTTGTAAAAAATTCTCTGGCCCAGTAAAAGTTTTGAACAACAAGCCCTACAGTATTGTGGATTGTTTACCCCAAAAATTGAGTTTGGTTGTATAGGTTATCGTCAGTCTCCTGACGATGACTAGAGCAAGCTAGTCAAAACAATTTTAGAACTGACTCCGCGGTAGACCAGTTATTCACGATCCTATAAGCTTAATTAGTAGTCCCAGCCTATTTTCTATACCATCCGCCCGGGTAATAGTTAAAAAGCAGGACAGTTCTTTTCAGAACTGAGAAGTCTCCCGAACCCCCGAACATCTACTCCGCGGTAGTAGAATAAAGCAAGACAGTTCTCTAGGAAGAAACTCTACCTGGCAAGTAGATACACACATGGTGTTACGCGAACCAAATATACATCACCCGGTCAATTTTAAGAAAAAAAACATTGAGAGGCCCTCCCTCCCAAAATACAGGTAAACCTATTTTATTGCAGCTCCCGCAAAACCGTCTGAAAAAATCCAATTTAAACAAAGACAATGACCTCTTTTGAGCAGCATTTTAGTCTCTTTGTTTGAATGGTCAATGTTATGGATGTCAATCTTTACCTGTTGTTTGAACTTCATCCACGACATGATGTTTTCAACTACTCCACTGGTGAGTGCCTACAAAGGAAATCAATCACAAAGTGTTGCTGTTTAAAGGATTTGGGTACTTTTTCAACACAAAACACAATGTCCACAGATTTACATTAAACTTACACCGTTTGAAGATAATGATAGTAGAAAGCATACCTTAAAATATTAGTTGCTGATGAGCTGTAGCTTTTGAGAAATGAGTAAAACAATGTCATGAAAATTTGATTTTTTACATGCTAAAATAAATTGTTTTCATGAGATTGTTTAACTCATTTCTCAAAAACTACAGCATCTCAGCAAGTAATATTTTTCAGGGAAGCTTTCTACTATCATTATCTTCAAACTGTGTAGGTTTAGTGTAATTCTGTAGACATTGTGTGTTTTTGTTCTACAAGACCCTTTAACTCAAGTGACGTAACTTGTACCATGTGTATAAAGCACATCAACAACATGGCAAAAAACTCCACACAATCCGAAGGATCACAATGGAAATATCAAAATAAGGAAAGTAGGAAAACAAGAAAGAAAAACTTCACAAACATTATGCTTTTAAATCAGTTTAAAGAATCAAATAACAGGCATGCAATTGCAGTTTCTAAAAACAAAAGAGAGATTGTGCAATGCACGACAAGAACTTGATTTGTGTTTACATTGCCTGAAATATTTTACAATCAATACACAAGACCAGTTTTCTGGCGTCTTTAGAGACAAAGTTTGAAATTTAAAAGTCTTACCGCTTTGAAGAACTTATCGCTCATCTTACACTCTGAGCCAAACTTCTTGGCCACAAGAGTCATGTTCTCTTTGGTCTGCGAGTCAAAGGCTGGATTCTCGATAAGACAGTTGACAAATACCCAAATGTGGTTCTTGATCTGCAATCAAGATGGGAAACAAAATATTTTTTTAGACCAGGGCTCGAAATTAACACTGGACCGCAGGCCCCAGGCTGGTGTTTTTTTTAAGCATTGGGCCAGTAAACTCACGACTGGACAAGTCCGGTGGTCTTGTGTGAAGAATCAAACCAGGGGTGAGAGCCATTGCTGTCCACATTTACGGAGGCAGGTTGAAATGATGGCATTCCGACCTTTTGGTAACACTTCAGCAATACACTGATCCATTAGGCTCTGCCCACGACGCACGTGTGAGCAAGACCATGGAGTCTCTCCAATGCCATATGCACAACTCAGCCTCGTGTGCTAAGCATAGGCGCACGCATGTCAGACTTTTATAGTGTCAGACTTTTGGTTGTGCAATGGGTTGTGATTGGTCAATATGCAATGGGGCGGAGCTTAATAGATTGGTCTATTGTAAACAGTAGTGTTCGCACAAGAGAGGTAGAGAGCACGATTTCTTTATATTTGAAGAAAATTACAGCAACTTTTTTTTCACCAGGCTTATCAACAAGTCTGAATTCAATTGAATTAAATTCAATTTATTATAAACATCACATGTAAAGAAAAGTACAAATGAGGCCTACAAAAATTGACAGTGATGACAGCAAACCAGGAAAACAGCAAAGCAACAAAAAGCAGGGTATTATCTTTGGTTTTAGAGTTGAATAGGTGGCAAGCATTAGGCAGGAATGAAATTCTGAAACGCTTAGTGCGGGTTGGAGGACGAATTCTTCCTGATTTGTTGACAACCACTGAAGAATGAAGTGGATAGGTAGGATCTTGAATTCAGATGAAAGTCTTAAAATTGTCATCCGTAAAAAAACACCTTTCTTTAGCAATCTTACCTGAAAAGGCTTAATGTTGATCCCTCCTCTATTTTTCTTTTTGATTGTTTCAATAAGCTTTGTGGTGACTTGCTCTGAAACGTAGTCTATATGACGGCCACCCTGTAGACATAAACAATCAACACAGCTGCTTTACAAGCATGTAATGGGGCCATTGGCTTTAAATATTTTACATCCCTGTGGAAATCTGTTCACAAACTACACTGTTTCTTTTCCGAACCCTCAAAGTTTACACTATTTTAGTGCCTAATGTTAGCACTTTTTCTAAACAAAGTAAAATCATTCCCTTCAATTGAAAGTTTTTATTTGTTGATCCTGACACAACTTGAGTAGTTAGACACTCTTCCAGTCGTGTCATCAGTCATATCTATTCATTTTGGTTCTACCCAATATACATCGATGTGTGTTAGCACTGTATACACAGTACTTTCCCCCGAGTTCTGTGAAAAAAAAATCACAGGCAAATTACTCGGGTGGGATTCAAACCCACGACCTATAGAGCAGTGTCATACCAACTAGACCACCGAGATTGCCCGGTAGCTAGAGGCAGTCTTTATGATCAACTAATTATCTAATTCATCTGACGCTATCATTTAAATAATCTTGGTTGCGCTATTTCGGACGTCAACGACCCTGCATGAAGGAAGGAAAATTCCTGAGTAAGTGCCTGTGTGTAGCAGAGTGTCGCGTGCATTTTAGGCCTAGTGTGGCAGACACATACCATAAAGGCCTTTTACACTACCTCGATTTCGAACCACGTTTAAACCTACCCAGATCCTCGCCGGTTCAGCCTCGCTTCTTTTCGACACGGATCAGAGATAAGCAACATTCACACAGGTCTTTACATGAACCGGCTAATGCGTGAACCGTACAATGATCAATTTGTATAAATGCAATTTCGATCCGGATTGAGATTTTCAACCCTGGTCCAAGCCAGGGTTTCAATTTCGATAGAGCATGCTACCCGAAATCGGAGGCGGATTGAAATTTTTACAGTGTGAAACGGGTCCAGTTCAGAACCGGTTTCGACCCTGAGATTTTGGACAGTGTGAAAAGGCCTATAGTGACCATGGTCTACGGGGCCAATGGGTATCTTCAAAATGTTGATTAATCATTAATTGGAGGCCAATGATGATTGCTTACCTTCGTCGTCGCAATGCCGTTGACAAAGCTGACTTGTTGGAAACCCTTCTCACTCGTCGTTAGACAAACCTCCCATCTAGGATTGACGACCTCATAAGCAACCTTTAAGGGGCTGCCAGTGTCGTCTACTTTGTCTTTAAGATACATGTCCACGTAGGTTTTGAAATCGGTGACCTGTGCACAAGATAAATCTGCTTTAGTCTTTGAATGCGAGTTCGGACATGACAGCTGTTTTACTATAGACTTTTGTTTACAAAAGGGATGTGATTAGACAGATGCGAACATTTCTGATAAATGGCTTGCAGGTCTGAGGTCAAAACTCTAGCAATTAACATGACTTCAGCACAACACTTAAATCGGATAATGAGAGGTTCAAGTTTAGGAATGAGCCATAATTTTG
Organism: Asterias rubens; assembly: GCF_902459465.1. NCBI lineage: Eukaryota > Metazoa > Echinodermata > Asteroidea > Forcipulatida > Asteriidae > Asterias > Asterias rubens. The sequence goes on from NC_047067.1 coordinate 18,739,108, forward strand.
CATCACTTTTAAGAAGAGAAAAGAAAGAAACATGTCTTTGTTTTGAGTAAAGGCGTTGATGAACATCCACATTTCTTTAGTTTGGCTCCTTATGTAGCACTTATATCTGTGAGTACAATTTCATTATATCTGAAGAAATTACAGTTACTGTTTTGCACCACGCAAATCAAAAAAGTCTACATTCAGATGAAAGTCTCAAGATTTTCATCCCTGTAAAAAGTGTCACGCCACAAGTCTCAAGACCAGGACTTGAACCCGCACTTTTATCCACTCAGCCCTGACACACCATTGCCCACTCCTACTTACCGGCAATCTGTTGCCGTTCAAGCTAACCCTGACCCCCTTGGTAGACCCTGCAATATCGTACGCCCTCCTGGTCAGCAGGGCCACTGTGTCTTTGTCTAAACTCTCCATCTTAAACTTGGCCAAGTCTGGCTGGAAAGTGATCTCGGTGTAGTCACTCGACTCGTAATCTACGATCTTGGATTCTGTCGTCTTGGTCATGTTCTTTGTCCACGTCTACAAATACAAAAGAAATATATCAATCGTATTAAGAAGACAGATTCTAAATAAATGTTACTAATATTGTAGTAATACGTTGCATTATTTGGGATTTCTTTGCATTCTTCCCAAATGATGGCAATTGAGCTGCCAACATTTGCATCTTACAATCAGGTATTTCAAGAAGCTATAATAGAACTACATCCGACACAATATCAAATTTTGTTCCCGTAATCAGGGAGATTTGAAAATAAGTTTATCAGAACATGGAATGACGCTTATTTTCAAGGAACTTTCAGTAGAATCAGGAAGAGTTCTGCAACATATCTTTATTTGTTCACAGTAATCTTCTTACAATACTGAAAACCCATAATTTCATCTTTGGGAGCACAAGGCCATTTTCATTTTACAAAATGCACTTCCATTGGGAAATCTTAAAGTCTATAGGACATTTTTGTAGAAGCACCAAGGCTAAGACAAGGGGCATCAAATAATGACTACAATGCTCCAAATACAAACAAATTAATTAGATGTGCCCAAACTAGGCAAGTGAAGTCATATGTGAAGTCATATTATTGCAAATGCTTGTAAAATAATGCTAGTAAATAATAATAATAATAATAACATGCATTTATAAAACGCTTAATACCAGGTTTCTAAGCGCTGAAACAAGAAGTGTACGATAAAATAAAAAAATGACAATTTAAAGTGGGATGAAATAGCAGACAGCTTTAGATGGATTTAAATAGGTGCATTTTGAGAGCGGTTTTAAATTGTTCCAAACGTAAAATTATTACCTGCTTGAATTTCTTATGGTACTGCTTACACGCTGTGACGACAGTGAACTTGGTGCTGAAGATATTACACAACTTAGCTCCATAACCGTTGCGACCACCTGTAAATTGGACAAAGTTATTTTAAAACACACGTGTGGTATGGTACAGAAGAAAATGGAAAAGAAGAAAAACAATCATTGTGGATTTTCCCTCCAAATTTGAGTCATAAACACAGTCCCAGGCCAGTAAAAAAAAAAAAAAAAAAAAAAAAAAAAAAAAATCACCCAAAATATAGAGCGATCCGGTAAAAAAAAACTAGGCATCTTTCAGGCTTACTAACTCCAGCCCCAGTCGTAGATTTCACCAGCATCTTCCTCACTTAGGATTAATCTTAGGACTTAGTACGAGTCTCGGACTTAGTACGAGTCTCAGCCTTGTACTGTAACATGTAAACCTTAAGATTAATCCTAAGTTAGGACTGGTTACTCGTTTTAACTCGAAATAGGATATATTCTAGCGTTTTGTGAAATCAGCTGCAGGAGTGCAATTCTATAATAATAATAATAATAATAAAAATAATAATAATAATAATACCAAAACTTATATAGGGGCTGTATCATGCAGGCATGCTCTAGGGAGCTGAAAATGTCATTATGAACAAATTAAAAAATAAGAAACAGAATCAAACACGACACGATTTTATACAAAATAACCTAATTAATTAGCATGACCAGAAATTGTATTCACCAACCTGTGACCTTCTTTTGCGAATCGTCATAGTTACTGGATGTCAACAGGTGTCCAAAGATCATGGAAGGTACGTATAGTTTCTCAGTCTTGTGCTCCACTATGGGAATTCCTTTTCCATTGTTCCAAATACTGATGAGGTTGTTCTCGCTGGAAAATGGTTTATCAAGAATCAAAATAGTTACTTGGGAGGAATTCATCTGGGTTTTACTGAAAATGTACGACTGTTTCGATAAAATCCTTCATTGTTATGGTAAGAAGTAAGCCTTTGCCGGTTAACCGTTGAAAAAGAGAACAACTGCATTTAAATTTTGCCAGTCAATTTGAAAACAGTAAAATGTTTGAGTGCAGTTTGCGGTAACACCTAGTGTATGTATCTTCTTTACTATGTAATAAGATTCTTTCTTGATAACTTTTCTTGAAATTATATGCTACTGCTGTGGAGTACATTTCAGAATGAGTTCTCAATTGGTCTTAATGTTTTGACTACCCTGCTCTAGTCATCATCAGGAGACTGAAAAGTGTTTGTGATGCTGGTCTCTTTATAATAGGGATTCAGAGGTTTTAAGGCAAAACCTCCACTTTATAGGAGTGCTTAATTTTGGAAGATTGGGTCACTTTTTTCTTACACAATCATGTTCATACTAATTGTTATTTCGTCCTCGGTAAAATTATCAAGAACCAAGCCTCGGCGGGTTTAAACCACTAGTTGAAAATAATCTGTCAAATAAAAATAAGTGCTTGAAACTTACGGGTCGATCGTGATCTTGATCAGATTCATAGATGGATCCCTTTGTTTGTTATCAGCAGCGTTCACTGTAAACAAAGATCAGAAAATGATATTAAAAACTTGTCCGCTGGTTAGATAATCAAACCAAACCAACACCAAGCCCCTCAAAATCCAACTGAATGTTTTGTTTAATTTTGTTGGATTGAGGGTTGCGCTAATAAACTAATTACGATATCGTGGGATCAGGGGCCAATCTCACAAAGAGCTAAGATTGATCTCAACTCCAAATCAATCGTAGTGGCTGTGCAACAATACAAATCACTATGGTAATAATACTGACAAATCATCTTAAATGAATCTCCATGCTTTGTGCAATCGAGCCCAGGCATACCACCATAAAGCAGAGCCCAACAGTTTGGGCGTTGAGAAACGGAATGGTGCAGGACTGAGGAAGGCACTTGTAAACTGATTAATTCCATAAATGGGTTCAGGCATACCACCATAATCAGTGTCCGTAAAATGTTATTTACTCACCGAGGATTTCATCAAAGATTTTGTACAGTCCGGGGACAAAAGTGACCTCTCTGTTTACAAGATTTCCATCATCTATGACCCACATTGTCTGGATATATTAAAAACACAAAACAACTTTGTTAACTCTCCTGTAAACGGGTACAGATTCATGCCTGGAGTTTCACCTTGCAAGTGGCAAAAGGCATTTTCATTTTGCAAAGAGCACTTACACTAACAAATCTTACAAAGCTATGGGGAACTTTTGAATTGAAGGGGCACCAAGGCAAAAGTAAGGGCACCAGAGGCGATGGCATCTGTGTAATTCCAGACCTGCAGTCTGCCACACGGTACCATAATTTTCAAGCTGGTATTGGGAGCACATATTTATTCTGTTAGTAGGGCTGGTGTTTTTTGGAAACCCCATGGCTTATGTACTGTGGATTTAGTCTCCACCGTCTCCTATGTAATTTTGTGGCATGGCCCAGGCCACGCCCAGGCCTGGAATTTCATATTTGAGAGGGCAAGGCCATTTTCGTACTGCATAGGGCATTTTTAATTGTAAAACTTTTGAGTTTATGGGAAAGTGTTGAAGGGACAACATGACCTCTGTGGCCTACATGTAATTCCAGTCCTGATGGCCCAGTTGAGCAAGAGAAAATAAATCAACAGAGGGTACTTCAAATAAACATACATCTCTTAAATTCAAAATCAAATCATCATCAATCACACGGTTTAAACCTGACCTCGCGGATGACTTGACCTTCAGGGCCCCAATTTCATAGAGCTGCTTAAGCAGAAATATTGCTTAACAATTTTCTGCTTAGCAGAAATAAGCCGGATACCAGTGGCAAATTTAACACATGACTTTGTAGTTTGGCTGGTAACCTTATTCTGGTAAGCATAATTTTGTTGTACTAAGCTAGTTTTTGTGCTTAAGCAGCTCTATGAAACTAGACCCATGACTGATCTTAAGGAGTCAGTCAGACCTAATACATTTTGGCGGATACAGACTACATCTCTGAATCTTCAAATCTTATCTAAAACCTTTACCTGTGAAACTGGCTCGACTGATCCAATGTATGTGTCGGGCCTGAGCAGAATATGCTCCAGCTGAGTCTTCTTCTGATAGATGCGCTCGACGGAGAGACGCTGATCAGACTTCGGGGGTTTCCTGTCCGGAGTGCCCTCATCTGGTGGGAGGGCATTGCTGCTTGCTTTCTTGGTCCCAGTAGGTTTCTTCTTCTTTTTGGCATCCTCCTTCGCATTCATATTCTCAAAAAGGTTCTGCAAAAAAAAATCATAATAAATAAATTTATGTACAGATTCAAGATGATGCCTGTTCAGCAATTAAATAAGCATAAGCGCAAGGGATTCAGGAAACAGTCTGGAAACCTGGTCCCACTTCAGCAATAATGGCCCATAATTAAACAAATTGAATAATTTTGTTGATCCCCTTGCCCCCGGTAGACTTCCAAAAATGTTGATTTATTGCCCACCACTAAAATTGGTCTAGCTACAACCCTGGATGATACTAATTTTTATTACAACACACATGACCCTCAGCTTTACTATTGCTAGAACTAGGAGGTTTGTTATGTCTTCGTAAAACTTGTTCAAGAACACAAGTGTCAGGAAAGGGATTTGAACCAGCGCATTGTGATATACTAAGCTATCACAACTTGAATTCAGTGCGCTAGACCGCCCCGCTTGGCCACAAAACGCGCAATAACAGGGCCCAAATTCATGGCTCTGCTTACCTCTGAATTACGCCCTTAGTCACGATCCCTGCTTATGTGCATTTCTGCGCTAGCCTTTTAAGCGATCCCCGCTTACGCGCAAATTTCTGCGCTAGCCTTGTAAGTGTAGAATGTCTAGTAACGTGGAGTACACATGTGCAGAAGCCAAAATTCACCACTAACCCGTGAAATACACTTGCCGTAAGCACAGCATTCCCTGCTTCCGCAAGGAAGCGCCGATTCTGTGCTTACGATAGGCAGAGCCATGAAATTGGGCCCTGATCTTAAATCCAGTTTTCTACTTCTACATGTACTTCATGACTCAACAGGATCAATAAGGCAGGAAATAAATGCCAATTATGGTTATTGTCAGTGATTTGCTCAAGGACACAAGTGCAGGGCCGAGATTCAAACATCACATTGTGATGACTCACTTGAATTCAGTGCAAGTCCTGGATATAAAGCTGAAGTTCTGTTTTCTTCATGTCCATGGCATAGACCTTTTCGCAAATACCATTGCGCAAGCGCAGACTGTTGAGTGAGGTGCATTGTGGGATAGATATGGATCAAATTTGATCACCAGCTAGACCACAATGCACCTAATCCTGAGCTTTACGCGCACCCCAGTATTTGCAAAAAGGTCTATGGATTTAACTATAATTCCAAAAATAAATTGCAGGATCATGCTTCTGTTTTAAACATCATACTGATTGACGTGTCAGCATGTGTGCGCATACGGAATGCATAGCAACTTTGGGGTAATTTCTTGAAGTGTGTGCGCAAATTGAGTGAGGTCTCTTTGCGTGACTTTAGTTCTTGGTTTGATTTATCACAACTTTTCCCCTGGGGGGGGGGGGGGTATTATCCAAGCAGTTCAATAGATGACAGCGCCCTCTAGCGATAAAAATTATGATGAAACAAAGCAAAAAAGTCTTTCACCAGGACTAGTAGAACATACGTGGAACTAGCCTGAACATCTGACGTCACACTTCATGGCTCGTGAATAATGCCAGAGACCTGCCTCGAGACCAGCGTGTATTCACCTTTGACCTACCCTCATTTCACCAAGATAGGCAGTCAAATTCCATTTACGGACCTATCTTTATTTGCGGATAAAGACAGGGGCCCAGTCTAATGTAGAACAAGTGTGATGAACTTCTTGCTGAGATTGACAATTGTGTGTGCAACTTTGCTGGGGGGGGGGACTTCATAGTTGCTTTTGATGGACTGACGCCGAGTTGATAGGCATTCACCTGCAACTGCATCATCATCGTCACAAAGCATACATATTTCACGTCAAGTAGCAAGAATATGGTTGCAAGAAAACAAAGTTTACACCGAAAACAAAAATTACATTCTAACTACCCCCTGCCATTGGCATTGCACAAAAATTACCCTTTTCAAAACATAAAAATCTGAATGTTCTTGTTGTTTTCACAATATATATCATGATCAGGCACCATTGACTGAACTCATTGTAAACAGCGGAAGGGACTGGCCTATATGTCTATGTCGTTTGTTCAAAGGTATTTGAAGCGAAAAAAGGGTATTTCATTTTTGACATGTCTGATTTTCTGACTCTGATTTGTAATTTAACTTTTAAATTAAATAATTAATTGTTTGGAAAATTGAATTAACAGTAACACTCAACAAGTCAAATGTAGCAGGTTATCTAACTAAATCATAATTATAGTATACTAATAGCATTAGCACCAATAAAGTCAACGTACCTTCAATGGTTGACTGGTCGTCATTTTTGAACCAGAATACGAAATATCACATAGAAAAACCTTTAAAAAATACAGACGTTTTGTTTCAATCCAGTCGCCAGTACGAAATCTCCCGGCGGTAACTCAAATCTCCCGTTCCGCCAAAACAATCCAATCGCATTCTCACATCGTGGTCACGTGAACGTCAACCTTACGAAATCTCGTTTTTTCTCGCAAAAGTGCAAGACAAATTAATAAAATATTCAAAAAATAAATTTAAAATATACCGATTTTCAACTTACCACCCACTTCAAACCAGCTTGATCGGAGTCTCCAGCGCCAGTCTCAGATGACATGTTTTGAGTAGTGGAAATGCGGAATGTTTCTTGCTGTTGAGTTCACTGATTAAATAAACCAGTAGAAAAATAAAACCGAACTCAAAATGTTGTCATTGTTCTCAACACGTACATTCACATAGGCAAAACTGTGTTCCGAAAGCGTGACTTTTTCGCCCGACAAAATTCACAAAACAACCCTTGCTAAATTAATCAAGGTTACGAGAATCAATACGACATAAAATGGTTACCACAGAGTTTGATTTTACACTAAAGTTTGACAAATACTCATTATTTAGACAACTAAATTGGAGAAAAGATCAGAATAATTTTCTTCCGAATTTCGCGAGACTTCTGCCTTTGCGCCCAGTTCACACGTAGATTTTAATTGGACAGTCCACAAATTGAAAGTAAGTGTGTTATTTTACAATAAAGTGATTTTGTTTTTAATAATACGCGTGAAATTAATTTTTGTATGAATAATTTTATGCTAAGTATATTTTTTTAATCTAAAATAATACAAAAATACATTTTGATACAACTTTTGTGGCCAAACCTCTAGATTCTAACAGCCAATTAAAAAGTGTCTCTTAAAAGCTACCTCAGCTTATTAAGTGTTGTCTTGTACCTTTTACATGATACGCTATTAGGCGAAATTTTTGAGCTCAGTCTAATAACCAGACTAAATTAAATGCATTTGGCGTAAAGTGGATAGGGCGTAGGGTGAGGGGGCGGAGTTGAATAGCATTCATCTCAAAACAGATTACCGCTCTTATTTTTGGTGTCCCTCTTTTCTGCTTGTAACCTATGTGTCAAAGAAAAGTTATTTGTTGTGTGTTATAATTCATGTTTTTCTTCTTGACACTTCGGTTCAGCAGAGGCAGCGTTATGTGAGATCACAGTGGCTGCACAAGTTAGGTTTTCTCACAATATTTGCTGAACTTACATCATGGCTGGGGCAGCATTGAAACGCCTCATGGCTGAGTATAAACGTGGGTTGTTCTTGTTAAATATAATTATTGAATTAACTTTTCTTCTTTTTTTTTCATAGAAAATAGATTATACCTATTCTTTATTAAATTTTATATTAAAATTAAATTTAAAATGAGGGGAAAAGTTTCCGTATGGCGCCACCACTTTTTCATTCGAAATAATATAATATAGTATCTAATTTACCTGATTGACATATCCCTTTTTGTAAAAATGAGTGAAAAAGTGGTGGCGCCATACGGAAAGTTATCAAAATGAGGGCTTGACATGCTTGATATTGAGGCTAAGTCATTGATTGATAACTCATAAATACCTCAGACAGTTTCGCTATTCCTATTGGTGGCGAGCGCGTTACATGGGTGTGTATAAACCTTTGTTTATGAATATGACCAGTAAAAAGTTTTGAAACATGGGCGTGACACGCGAGCTTGCACCTGTTCTTAAGACAGCTTCTTCATTCCTAATCCTAATGGTCGAGAGCAACGGCTGAAACAGTTGTGCCACATCACGCGATATGCGCGACGCGCACATCATTCCCTTATAAGGTGTTGTTTACCGGAGGGCGGCGGAGGGCTTTACCATTTCATAGCTGGAGGGGTTATATGTTGAAAGAAATCATTGAACAATTATAATTTTTGCATTTAAGTTTACTTTTTGACAAAAAAGTGTTGATGTTTTTGACCGAAAAGGTATTTGTGAATGGGAATCAAAGTGTGTTGAATCGATTTTCAGCTAGTGGTTTAAACCCACTGAGGCCTGGTTCTTGATAATTTACCTCGACTTTGTCGCGGTAAAATTATCAAGAACCAGGCCTCGTTGGGATTAAACCACTAGTTGAAAACCTCTTCACCACACATTGATTCCCCTATTTATTTGGCCTAAATTAAGAATTTTTTTTCATGAAAATTATTTTTTTCAGTACAATTTTATCATAAAAATATATGTAGTTTAAATAATTAACTTGTCTTAAATAAACATTAAGTTAACTAATGTCATTACTCATGACTGCCATGTAATGTATGACACGGAAATGTTAATGACGATTGAGCAGTGCTGGCATGGCCTGATGGCTGGTAAATCTGAAATGCAGTGAAGCATTATTTAATAATAAAGCCCAGGTCCAGGTTTACTAAAATGCGGAGTGGTCAACTTGACCGTCAAGTGGTTGGAGAGAAGGCATGACTTGCAATCAGTAATCAGTCACAAGCACAAGGTTGTGGGTTTGAATCCCCCGGCTAACTGCTGATTTCACAATCAGAATAAGCATTGTCGTCTAGTTACTGAATCACAATTTCTATTTGATTTGTGCAATTCATAATCATAATTATAATCATAGACGTTAAACCCTGCTCCATGGTTAAACCTATTATTTTGGAGTTGGACAAGTAAATCTATTGTAGTTTGTGTAACATAATATTTTTCATCAATAAGTAGTCTCTCTGAAAACAAACTTGGTTAGTAGGTCTACAGATCTGCATGGAACTGAAGGAGTACTTCAAGTTATTGTTTTACAATTTGTGGTTATTTCCATTTTCTTGCAGAACTAACAATAAATCCTCCAGAGGGAATTATTGCAGGACCTTTAAATGAAGATAACTTTTTTGAATGGGAAGCTATGATCACGTAAGTAAATATAAGAGGTTTGTCAAAAAAACACCAAGTTGTTTCCCTTCCTTCCCTGTCCATTTCTATAGGCCGAGATTTGTTTATTTATTTATTTATTTGATTTTTGGGGTTGAACAAAGAATTGACTAGAGTGGGATTCGAACCAATGACCTCCGGATTAACGTTGCCGCTTCCCAGGTTTTATCGTAATTTGGGTGTGATTCCTGGCTACACGGCATTTGGTTGAATGGCTTCTGACTGGCACCCCTGAACAAAGATATTGACAAAATAGGGACACTGCCAACATAGGGCTAGATAGCTCAGTTGGTAGAGCGCCGGCACGTTAATCCGGAGGTCGTTGGTTCGAATCCCACTCTAGTCAATTCTTTGTTCAACCCCAAAAATCATTTCAAGATTTACCCAGTCAGTTTCTCTTGTGGTTTATATTGATATTTATTTATTTATGTCATCTTTAATTGAGGGTAATCTCCGATCAGTGCCCAGCACTTCTTTCCATGGAGGCCCTCAGTACAAAAACTGTCTTAAAAAACGTTTTTTTTTGTATAGTTTATTCCTTCTTCTATCAGTCATTACGATACATCATCAATTGTATTGCCTGCACTCACATCATTGCATGCATCACCCACAAAAACAAGCTGGAGCCCAGAATACCACAACAGAAAGAAATCGGTGGTTGATTGCAGACCAACTGACAGTCCGTTAACCAGAGCAGGCCTTGAGTTACAATACAAGGAAACCAAGGGCTAGGCGGTCTTAGGCTCTTGGCCTTGGTGCCTCTTCAAAAGTCTTTAAGATTTTCAAATGGAAGTTTGTTTGTTTGTTTAGAAGATCTTCCCGTCAAGGGATTTGGGCAAACTGACTCCCACAAAGAGATTAACTGCAAAGCTGGCAATCTCTCTCTCATTAGTTTAACTTCTATGATATGAATTGCACAAATCAATACATTTTTATTCAGTTGCTAGAGCTAGGTTAGCTTGGTAGGATTCAAACCCACAACCTTGTGATTGCAAGTCCTTCAGTCTAACCACTGGACCTTTGCAAAATGAAAATGACCATGACCTCTCAAAGATGACATTTAAGGCCTGTCAGAGATGAGAGCCAATCCAGAAAAGCAAAACTGCAAACCGCCTAAAAACAAATGTATTTGCCCTCTCTGCAATATTTATCAATGTCATTTCACTCTTGTACAGTGGCCCAGAAGGAACATGTTTTGAAGGGGGTGTTTTCGAGGCACAGCTCGTCTTCCCTCCTGACTATCCGCTCAATCCACCGAAGATGAAGTTTAAGAGTGAGATGTTTCACCCAAATAGTGAGTATATTCTTACATTTGTGGTAGGGATGGGTGCGTTTGATTAGCTTCCCCGGGTCGACCCCGGTCTGGCCCCCGGTACATTGGAATAGCTTTGAAGTCATTCCAGGGGCTCACCCGGGTCAGCCCCAAGTGCCCTGCTTGTTGACAAGCCACTTGGAGCTGGCCCAAGGTGCATGACGTCACCACGAGAGGGTGAGTGATCGTTCTATTAGCTCTTGTCAGGGGCTCACCCAAATGAGCACCGAGGGGTCAACACAGGGAAGCTAATCGAATGCACCCATTGTGTATGGGTGTAGTAGGGTCTTTACACGATGTGTCAATAACACCCATATTCTGTTATTTGGGTGTGGTAGGGTCTTTACACAATGTGTCAATAAAACCCATGTTCTGTTATTTGGGTGTGGTAGGGTCTTCACACAATGTGTCAATAAAACCCATGTTCTGTTATTTGGGTGTGGCAGGGCCTTTACACAATTTGTCAATAACACCCATATTCTGTTGTTTGGGTGTGGTAGGGTCTTCACACAATGTGTGAATAACTCCCATATTCTGTTATTTGGGTGTGGCAGGGCCTTTACACAATTTGTCAATAACACCCATATTCTGTTGTTTGGGTGTGGTGAATAACTACATCAATCTGTTACCCATATGCTACGGCATTCCTAGTGATTTGTCTTTTCTTAACCGTAACCCTGGGTTAGCTGATGACAGTTGTGTGTCACACCCATGTGTTTACTCGGGAAAGTACTGAGTACACAATGCTTAATACAAATTGGTGCAAGGTTAACAACAAGTTATATTCTTTATCCCTGATGCAAAACCAATACCTTTAAGATTGTTACTGAAGCCGGCCCCTGGTGGGTGACTCACTCGACCCTGGATTAATGCATTTTATTTTTATCTTGATAGTCTATGCTGATGGTAGAGTGTGTATATCCATTCTACATGCACCAGGGGATGATCCTATGGGATATGAGAGCAGTGCTGAGAGATGGAGTCCAGTGCAGAGTGTAGAGAAGATTCTACTATCAGTTGTCAGTATGCTAGCAGGTAAGTACCACTCAAGCTTCTCAAGTCTGCATCAAGCCGATCCTTTTCTTATTTTGCACCTCATACCTGGGGCCGATTTCACTAAGATCTAAGATTGATCATGACTGCAAATCAATCGTAGTTGCTAAGAAAAGTGTGATGTCACAATACAAATCACTTTGGTGATACTGAAAATTTATCTTGCGATGAATTTTATTGCTTTGTGAAATCGGCCCCTGGAATGCACTCACTGTATAATAGTATTCGTTTGGGAGGCTAATCATCCTGACGAATCATCGCAGCTAACGTACGACTCAACTCCCATATGGCCCTGGCTAGGTATAGATCCAGGGTAACCTTGGTGAGAGGCGAGATTTACACACAAGCAAACCATGCCCCCCATATCAATCAGAGAATCAGATTTGTTGAATGCAAATTCGAGAAGTGTATCAAAAAGTTATACCCTATCTAACGCGCTGCGTTCTTGATGTAGTGGCACTTTATAAATGCCTTTATAAATATTTGTATGTATGTATTCAAGGATGCTTTTGGTAGTAGTTTTTCAAGAGGAACTTCAAGGTCAAATTCGTTTTTGTGATGCACTCATTTACCAAAAGATAAAGCCCCTATGAAAAAGGGGAAGAAATTACAAGTCTCTAATAATAATTATTATAGTCGATATTTATATAGTGCTTTATACACCCGAAGGGCGTCTCAAAGCGCTGAAACATACAGTATTTTATGCAAGGTATGGGACTAAGTTTGAATTGTGAGACCCATTCCTATTACATAGCACCATGTTAGGATTTACAAGGTGCTATGGGGCAATATGCCGCCAATCCAGCCAGGAACACCGGGGTGAACACCTTTTCTTTTCGATAAGTACACTGGGTTCTTTTACGTGCGTTACACAACACATGGGACCAACGGCTTAATGTCCCATCCGAAGGCAAAGCAATGGTTAAGTGTCTTGCTTAAGGACACAAGTGTCATGGCTGGGGATTAGAAACCACACTCTGCTGATCAGAAACACCAGAGTTTGAATTTGGTGCTCTCAACCGTTCAGCCACGACACTTCTAATGATAAGGTTAGAGACCTGTAATGTCTTCTCCACTTTCAAAGCTCCCCATTCTTAACATAATTTTTTATATATATATTTTTTTTTTCAGAACCAAATGATGAAAGTGGGGCAAATGTAGACGCCTCGAAGATGTGGCGAGACGAACGTGACAAATTTGATAAAATAGCAAAAGGGATCGTTCGAAAGTCCCTTGGAATCTCTGCATCAGCCACTTGAAAATTTAAATTGTAGGTAGACATTGAAAACAAATTTATTATGTACATAAATTTAAAACAAAATAATAATATACATGTACTATATATTTTCTCACTTGCCCGATTGGAGCCAATGGCTTTTTAGAAGTGATACATACACTTCGATACTTGAATACTTGAGTACAATTATAGACAGGCATGATATTCTTCCCAGGTTTGATTCCGATTTTTTGGACCTAAAAAAAATCAGCAAAATTACAGAGGGACAGTAGAACCACAGTAATAATAATAACAACAATAATAATAATAATAAGACTTGTAATGCGCACATATCCACCCTGCTGGGTGTTCAAGGTGCAGTAAAACCAAAAACAAAACAAAAACAAAACACAACACAAAGAAAGACAGACACAACAAAATTAGTCATTGAAAACCTGTGACATAAGATAAGTTTGAAGAAGAGACTTGAATTTTGCGGTACAGAGACAAGATCAAAGATTAAGTGGTAGAGGCACAGGGCACTACAGCAATTGTTTAGGAGCTGGAGGCTAGTGCAATACCGAGGCCTGAATTTCTTTCCAACAATGACCTTTCAATCTTGTCGTAATAGATGGAAATAAGTCTTTTATAATATTCCATGTAAACTTTTCAGTGTGTTTATATAGTTATTTTAAAGAATTCCTGTTAAACAGGACGCTGTTTTTGAAATTAACAATGAAAATGACTGAACGTTACCAGACAATGATGTCATTCAAATTTAAAGTATTTTTGGTTAAAGGCAGTGGACACTTGGTAATTACTCAAAATAAGTACTAGCATAAAACCTTTCTTGGTAATGAGTAATGTGGAGCTGTTGATTGTATAAAACATTGTGAGAAACAGCTCCTTGTGAAGTAGAAGTTTTTGATATAGAGGTACTTTTTCCACGAATTTGATTTCAAGACCTCAGAATTAGATTTTGAGGTCTCAAAATCAAGCATCTGAAAGCACATAACTTCGTGTGACAGGGTTGTTTTTTCTTTCATTATTGATCGCAACTTCCACGATCGATTGAGCTCAAATTTTCACAGGTTTCTTATTTTGTGTATATGTTGAGCTACACCAAGTGAGAAGACTGGTCTTTGACAATTACCAATTGTGTCCAGTGTCTTTAATTGTATAACAAGGTGGTACAGTAGGCCTATTAAGTGTTTCTTGGGGTCAAAGATTACTAAAACAGGAATAAATCATCAATATATCTGTACATTATCGTGACTCTAAGAGGTACATTATTTTGATTGATTCAAAGAGAGTAGGTGGTAGTAGTAGTGTACAAAAATGTACTAGCAAAACTGGGTTATACTTTTTCATTGTGGATTACAAACCAATCTCCCTCAAAAATAGGTTTACATATTTTGCAAAGATGGTGTGTAGGAATTTTATTATTATTTTCAACTCATTTTATTGTCAAAAAGGGTTGATGTAACCATTCTGATATTAAACATTTTTGTTTTTTTATAATAATTGATAATTTTGTTTAAGTTTGATTCATTTCAAAGAACCGTCTTCGGGGTATAGGCCAGTTTACTTATAATTGTTTTACTGGTCGGCAGTAACTCATGGTACATAAAGTGGAAGTAGCTTCACGATGAAAAGGAACGTGTATTTTGTGATTGAAGTTTTGAATGAAGTTTATGGAGCACCAAAGGAACAAAAATGAGATGAAATATGAAATGTGCACTGGACACCATTTTAGCAAGCAACTCTTTTGATGGGACAAAATCAGACAATTACCATTGCTTTCAATAACAAAATTTGCTTGCTGAAATGGCGCCCATGCATATTCCACATTCCAACATGACTCAAGTTTTCCGTATTACACCTTCAGGGTTCTGTTATAATTCGGTGTTGAACCTCTCCAAAGCACTTTTCACTATAAAGGGTAAATTGGATTGAGAAATATAGGGTGGATAAAATAATCAAAAATATTTTTTGGGAGACGAGCGAAATATACTGGTCGAAACGTTGAGACAACACCGGCACCTTTGCAGAACCAATACTCCGTTAAAAGAGGTTATGGGTGTACAGCTCTAGAATTGCAAAGGTCATGGGTTCGAATCCCACCCGAGTAATATGCCTGTGATTTTTTCACAGAACTCAGGTAAGTACTGAGTATACAGTGCTAACACACATCGGTGTATATGGGTGAAAACCAACATGAGAATGTTGTACAGCAAGTTTACATTTTATAGTCGATTATTATCTTTAAAAAATGTTTTGTGATGTTCGAAAGGAAAAAAGAAAAACCTATAACCTTATCCGTTCACATGAGTCTTTTTAGATCAGAGAAAAGAAACAAAGAATTGTTGGCAAGTTCTAATTGGCACTTACAATTGCCTCTGGATATATTTCGAGTGATTTGATACTGTGCTATTCACACGACAGCAATTTAACTGGGGTCCCGTGCTTAGTTTTATTTAGCAAGGTTGTAAAATTTAGCAATGTTTGACAAGATTTTGCAAGTGAACTTGGACAGTAGAACAAATTGTTGTCCTTTCACATGAGGTACATTTTGTAAAGTTTTACAACCAAGCTACAATTTAGCAAGGGACCCTTGCTAAATTACTCTCGTGTGAAAGGGGCTTTGTACATCGATCGAGTGAAACGTCATCCAACCTTTGAACAGGTCATGTTTACAACATAATAACTCTGGCCTGAGAATTACGCGCTTCCTGATTCAACCTACTTCGAACAAGTCAACATGGATGCGGTCGATCATATGACATCCCATATTAATTACAAAGCACCTGCTTTGTAATTTGGGCGATAGTTCGTCATCAACTTTATGCATGGACTCTAACATGTAAATGTATTGTAGTAGGGATAGTGATAGGGGAATTGACACAAGCATTGGAACACATAGTACATAATGTCATGTCAAAATGGTTTTGCTATAGGGCTGGCACAGATTTGTCCTTTAAAGGTAAACAACAATCTGCGTTCAACATTTTCAAAATGGCCATCTTTGCCTGTTATTCTACCTATGTTGTTTTCAAATGGCAAATCTGCGATGGATCTAGAGCAAAATATGTTTCTCAAATCTGACCATTCCATGCTTGTCCCATTCACAAACTTATCATAATTGGTGCCGAAAGACAAATATGAACCATAAAATGCAAATTTTTGTAAGTATTTTTAGAAAACCGAAATTTCACCCGAGTATTAGTTGAACGAGCAACAGCAGATTCACCATATCGCAATTGGTTATTATTATGTCGATACATGTTTCCTTTAAGATAAATTACAGTTTCTCAATATTCAAATTTGAACTATTCTTAATGTTTCAACTAGATAGAGATTTCTTATTCCTTGTGAATTTGTTTGTTGACGGTTGTGTTGCGAGTGATATTGCGGACGCATTCAAATCAAGATATAACTCACTGAAGTCGAAGACAATGAAGCAAGGGTGTGGCTACTATACATCAAAGCTTTGCATGTCATGAATATTCAGTACCGGTAAATGAACGTTTTCTTGAGATCACATTACCAACGACGTTACTTAATTGACATTAACCGTTTAGCACCGACAAATATGATGACGTGAAACGTTCCAAGTGTTGCCAGCCAGCCGATTCCATGTCGTGGGGGTGGGGGGGGGGGCAGGTTAACATGATTTTGCCCGCAAAAGAATCAGATATTCTGACCTGGAAAAACTTTCTGTACCCAAATGGGCGGGAAAACTTGACTGTCTTAGAACATAAAGTCTGGATGGTTAATTTGATGTAATGGGGGAAAACAATACAACGGAAAAGGCTATTAACGTACAGATCATGATCTGCGGAGACTAATTGATTGTCAATAACTTGAACTACTCGTTTGTATTGTTCTCGTCCTTAGGAGTAAATTAATTCAGGAAATGACATTAATTATGGCGGTCTTGCCGTGCATCTTATATGGAAACGTGTTGACACCTTGATGTGGAAAATGTCAAACTACCGACATATGAAACAATGCGGCATTATTGGTTTATATCTGATGGTATCTTACCATTCTGAACATTATGCATACAAATACAAATCTGTGAATTTGGATTCAATTGGTCATCAAAGTTGCAAATGAAAGAACAAAACAACACCCTTGTTGCACAAATTTGTGTGCCCTCAACTGATGATAAAAGACTTCATGCCTGAAGTCTTTTTATATTGAGTTTCAGCTGAAGCCTTTTATTATGCATCTGAAAGCACACAAAGTTGTGCAACAATTTAAGGGTGTCTTTTTGTATCATCATTCTCTTACAACTCCGATGACCAATAAAATTACTTGTTAATTTATGCGTGGGATACACCAAGTGCTATAAATACTGGTCTTTAAAAAATTACCAATGGTGTCCTGTACCTTTAAAGAATCGCCAGATATTTGGAAGTGGCGAGACAAAATAACTACATGTACACACAATAAACCGCATTGCCCATAACTTTGTTAAAGAAGCCTTGCCAAGTATTATAGGGCTACCCATTAAAGACGTGTATGATTATATGATCCACAGCACGAACATCCGAAACAATATCAAAGCAAGGGAAAACAAGTCTGGGGAGTAACTATTGAGGAGTGGGGGACTATGATTGGCTGGCCATAAATTTGTGAGCCAAAGAAGAGGAAATGAAGTGTGGGGGATTACACGTCACGTCGTTCTGAGTCAACCTTAACACTGCCAGACTGTAAAAACTCTGATGAATTTGTCCTGCCCATATTGTACCGCACTCAGTAAGTAAAGCGATCGAACCAATACCGATCATCAACGCCCGTGGTGTAGTAAACTTTTTGTCGACATTTTCTGAGTTTCTCGACGGTGGGCGCTGATCGACACACAACTGTGACTTCAGATCAACTCAGTTTTCCATAGCTAGAATGAACCTACTGACTCCAACAGGACATGATGAGTAAAGTATAAAAACACTCCCTATTTGGGTAGGACGCCATTTTTCATCTGGTTACTTGTGTTTTTGCGTCGCATGCCAACAATCTGCAATAATGTGACAAGGGAGAACATTTTGTAAGAAAATATAAGTTACACGACCTGCGTGTGGTTCTTGTTTGATATTTTTGTCTTGCGCCATTTGTGTTGAGTTTTCGGTCAAAGATGAAGATCAGCACGGTGTTGTTATTCTTGGCTGTCGTAGCCTCTGCTGCAGTCGTTACTGTGAATGCTCAGCGAAGGAGACTTCCGCCTAATCAACTTCCCGGTATCCTGAGACCAAGTAAGTTTCATATTGTGCTATTAAAATACATTATTAACATTGTCACCGAAAATACAGTAATTTGCTTGTAAACTTTGGCTTAAGTGTTTCAAGATAACGAATACAACATCATAAACAGTTATAAAGGATAGGGTTATGACCCCGAAAACAACATTAGACAAAATAACTTCAAGAAATATTTTCTACTATCATCATCAGACCGTGTAAGTTTTATGTAAATCTGAGATCTTAGATGAGTTTTTTCCCCTTACCCGTTATGTTCCTTTGGAAGTTTATCATTGAGATTGGCTATAGGACAATCAACCAAAACCAAAGTTAGAAACAGTTTTAATATGTGGGTTGTGGACAATATCAAACTCAAACTTTGATACGTTTTATGTATTAATTTATGATTTTTTAAACATGTGTGTTAGCATTGCATACTCGGTACTTCCCCCATGTCCTGTGAAAAAAAAAGTCACAGGCATCTTACTCAAGTGGGATTCGAACGCACGGCCCTTGCATTTCTAGAGGAGTGTCACTACGAAATTGCCCGGCATAAGAGGCAGTTGAAATCCTATGTTTTGTTTGTAGTGCTTTGATCAAGAAAGTTAGAAGGCAAAATACGTAGTCATATCCAAAATGATTTTTGGTAGTGGCAAAAAGCAGCCGCGCTAAAAGCGTTTCCCCCTTGGATCAAGTCGGAAAGCGTGTGACTATGATCAATTGGTTCTTGAGAACGGGTGTACGTGTTTGAGAACGGGCGACTGTCTGGGAACCCAACCCAACCCCCGCAATAAATGATTGGAGAAAAATGCTTATAATATGCTATAGATACACCGAAAAGCCACACCCCAATTGCGTCTCTGCCGTTTCCTGTCCCCTTCCCAAATAAAAAATATAAACACCCTGGGATGGTACTGTTGAAATCTCTTTACGATTCTCATGGCCCTTTTCGAATCCACGGCTTCGGCTTTGGGTTCTGCTTCAGAGTCCGCTATATCGTCTGAAGCCACGGGTACGTTACGCAAAGCACGCGCAATTGTCAAAACAACCGCGGGGCCAACCTATAGCCTGAGACGAATATCTAGAGCCGAAGCCGTATAGTTTCGAAAAGGACTATGTCTGAAATAAGGCAATGTTGCACCGCACCTTTAAGGTTTATGAATATTTATA
Source organism: Asterias rubens (assembly GCF_902459465.1). NCBI lineage: Eukaryota > Metazoa > Echinodermata > Asteroidea > Forcipulatida > Asteriidae > Asterias > Asterias rubens. The sequence goes on from NC_047067.1 coordinate 18,758,780, forward strand.
GCTCAAAAGGGGTGTTCATTTTCTGAGACTTCCTGACTAAGACGTGAACGATAGATATTTCGTCTTAAATTGACCTATTTTGTCCCTTGCCGAGGCACGAGGGCAATGAGTCACATCAACCCCTATGTGAACATGCACCGGACTTGCTGGCATTTCAAACCCTCTGTGTTTTCGAATTTTAGTCATAGAGTGTTGAGGTCAAGTAACATCCGTCGTGGTTTTGTAAACACTTATAAGACCCTGGCGATGACTAGAGCAAGCTAGTTGAAACGTCGAGACCAATGAGAAGTCCACATGATCCACCTGTCGATTTTCTTCCTTCCGCCCAGGTGTTTTAAAGCAGGACAGTTCTTTTCAAAACTTGAAGTCTCCCCAAAAATCCGGTTTTAGTAGAATATAATTAGGCAAGCAAGTTCTCAAAAAACGTGATCTTACCCGGCAAGTAGGTACACACATGATGTTAACGCCTCCAAATCAAATATTATCTTTTTAAGACCATTTACAAAATCGTATAAGAATACTCTTTAAAATTTAGTTTTGTGTAAACACAAAGTAGCTTTACCATAAAAAAAAAACAATAAAAAAAACCGAAAAGTCTTAAAATTTATAGCAACAGTGGTACCACCGGTGGCTGCCAATGGGGAACTTCGGAACGCTATGTGGCAGCAGACTTTTAAGTTAAAACAGTTTTAGCTGTTAAAAAAAAGTAAACATTTCCATTGTTTACATTGTTCTGATAATGCGCACATGACAGAGAGCAACGGATTTACCTGAATATGCTGCCACCTAGCGTCTAAAAAGGTCCCCCCTGTCGGATACTGCCTCAGTTTGGTTTTGAATTGATAGAAAACAAAATGGCTGTACCATAATGCAAACAGTTTAAGTGCCGTGTCCGAATTGGCGGCAGCAGCTACTATTCAGCTTGGGGCTGGGTTGGCACTGCGTCATCATGCGTAGACTTGACTCAAGTCCCGTTCTCGTGTGAGAGGTCCCTAAAGATATCGCGCCAACTGGCAAACAAGCCGTTTATTTTATCAGTGCGCCCTCACTGTCAAAATGTGTTCCCGAGATTGCTAAACAGGTTGGGGGAATGCAGAACATCACAAAACAATCGTTTTCTGGCGATGGCACGGGATTTGGGACTTGAGACTACATCATGAGATGAGGTATGAGTAGTCCATCGTAGCCTGGCTGCCAAACGGATACCGCCAAACTTATCTTTCATATTGTTGGTTCTGTTTTCCCAGGGGCGGATATTATAGGGGCATGAATAAGCCATTTGCGGGTGAGATTTGAACCTTGTCTGGTATAATGCCATGCTGGATCACAAGTTACCAATTAAGCTTGAATTCCTCAAACCACCGGGACAGCTTCTATGTCACATGATTAGGGGGAAATTGCCTTTGCATAGTTACGTCAGGGACGGTGAACATCCATAAACAATTCTGAGTATTGATGTATGTGGCACAATGGTAGGTTTGCTCATCTGGAGGTTGCTATGCAAAGGCTTGCCCGAACCGTTTGACATAGCAACTGTCTCCATAGTCTGGGGAATTCAAATTTAAGCGGTACATTGTGACTAAGCTAGTTCCTTTATACCGGACATTATTGAAATCTAACTCGCTAATGGTTTGTTAGTAAACGATTGCATCAAGTGAGATATTATTGAGACAAACTAATTTAGATAGGAAATATTAATTTTGGTTTTTACCCATACACCGATGTGTGTCAGCACTGTATACTCAGTACTTTCCCGAGTCCTGTGAAAAAAATATCACAAGCATGTTACTCGGGTGGGGATTCGAACCCACGACCCTTGCAATTCTAGAGCAGTGTCTTACCAACAAGACTACCGAGGTTGCCCGGCAGCTAGAGGCAGTTCGAATCCTATGCTTTGGCAGCGGGTACCGCAACGATGTGATAGATGTTAAATTTGCATCGCTTAAACCCGAGTAACATGCCTGTGATATTTTTTTTTCACAGGACTCGGGAAAGTACTGAGTATACAGTGCTAACACACATCGGTGTATGGGTAAAAACCAAACTTAATATTCTTGATCCCCGATGCAAATTTAACATTTATCATAGAAATTTCTTTCAGCAATAGCAATCAGTCAATCAATCAATTTCACTTTGGTCACAATAAATGAAATCAATCATCGTCGATTTGAATAAAGGGGCTACTGATATCCCTAAAGTTGTTTGGTTGGAGTAATGTTTGAAATATTTAATTTTTGTTGCAGAAGAAAACTTTCAGGCGCTGCCTTGTAAAGTATACGTTTTGTAAACAAATTTCTTGTCCAACTTCATAGAGCTGCTTAGGTAGAAAATATTGGTTAACAACTGTCATGAGCCAGATACCAGTCACAAAATAAACACGTAACTTGGCAGTTTGGCTGGTAGATTTTGGTAAGCATCATGATTTTGTTGTGCTTAGCTACTTCTAATGCTTAAGCAGCTCTATGAAATTGGTCCCTGTTACTTTTTGGTTAAAAATTAATTCACAAAATGTTCCCTTTCTCCCTTGCAGTCCCCGACACCAGAGGCGTGGATTTCATCTTTTGCTTCATGAGTAATTTTCTAATTCCGGAGCGTCTGATCATCATCATCGGCGGTAACTCACCGGGTCTCACAAGAGTGCGAATCACCGTACCCGCCCTCAACATCCTGAGGTACGTCGAGGTGTACGAGAGGCAGACTCGCTTCGTGGATATCCCTCCGACCGCTGCGGCAGTCGGTACCGGGTTCCAGAACGGCACCGTGTACATCCTTTCCGAACAGGTAATCACCGTTCACGGTATCAACTCCATAACCAACACAAATGATGGGTTCCTGGCAATTCCCACGGATGGTCTGGGACTCGAGTACATCGTGGCTTCGTACGATCCAGTCCCGATTGAGTCGTCGCAGTTCCTCGTGTCCGCAACACAGGATTTTACACGACTTTGGATATCGCCTGTAACGCAGATCAGATGGGGCTCTCGACTCTACCAGCAGGGAGAGAGCATCATTGTAGACCTCATGAGGTTCCAGTCCATTCAGTTCCAGAGTGCGTCTGACCTTACGGGCACACACATTCGAGCAAACAGACCAGTGTCAGTGGCTTCAGGTGCTTCTTGTACCTTAGTCCCAATGAATGTCTATCGTTGTGACCATCTAGTAGAGATGATACCCCCAGTGCACACCTGGGGTAAACGCTTCACTCTCCTCCCCTTCGTCAACCGAACATCTGGGTTCGTCTTCCGCGTTATCGCAGCTCGCCAGCAAACAGAAGTCAACGTAGCCGGTACCAATTCTTGGCTGATGCAGATGGGCGAGTTCAGAGAGTACGACCAGATATCCCCTTTCCCGGTGGTAGTGACGGCAAGCAGGCCTGTGCTGGTAGTCCAGTATGCCAAAGGGTTCGAGAGTGACTTCATGGGAGATCCGGCCATGGTTCTCATCCCACCTGTGGAACAATACATCATGGGGACTGTGACATTTGGGACGTTTAACGAGACATCTCTCATTTTGCGTAGAGAGCCTCTTCGGAGCTTCGTTGCCGTGTCGGTCTCCTCGGAGGCTCTCTTTGCAGTCAGCCTCAACAATATCCCCGTTCTTGACAGCCGAAAGAACAGTATACCATCCTACGGTAGGTTAGCCTCGTACGGGGCAGACCGCTCATTTGAGATCAGACTTGGAGCCAACACGATTGCGAACCCGTCATTGTTCACCAGATTCGGGGCGATTGTGTACGGCTTTGGATTCGGGACGTCGTACGCAATGCCGGTGGGATATCGGTTGATCCGACAGCTTTGCACTAGCTTGAACCGGGGAACAGGTATGTATCTTCTTTAACGGCACTGGACACTATTGGTGTTCACACAAAGTAATTGTAAGCATAAAAACTGACTTGGTTCGAGCAATGGAAAGCCGTAGATGGTCACCCCACATTGTGAGAAACGGCTCCCTCTAAAGTAACATAGTTTTTTAGAGAGAGGTAGTTTCCCACTCAAAATACTTCATGCCTGAAGCCTTTTATTATTCATCTTAAAACACTTAAGTTAATTTGTGTAACAACAGTGTTTTTCTTTCTGTTATCATTCCCTTTATATACTTGCAACTTTGATGACGAAATGAGTAAAACAAATCATATAGATTTGTTATTTTGTGATACACCAAGTTATAGTACAGGTCTTTGAAAATTACCGAAGATGCCCAGTGCCTGTTATGATCAATGAAGTTATTTACTAAAGTTATACACCCTTTATATTTTTTGTTTTTGTAATCTATAAACCATCAGGATGTCTTTAACAAAAACTTACCAAACCCATACACAGAGTGTGACCTTATTTGACATTGACTTCCAGTTCAAACCGGAAGTTGCCTGGAACTGACGAAGTCCATGACTTTTTGCTATTAAAGGCAGTGGACACTATTGGTAATTACTCAAAAAAATAATCGGCATAAAACCTCACTTGGTAAAGAGTAATGGGGAGAGGTTGATAGTGTAAAACATTGTGAGAAATGGATCCCTCTGAAGTGACGTAGTTTTCGAGAAAGAAGTAATTTTCCACGAATTTAATTTCGAGACCTCAAGTTTAGAATTTGAGGTCTCGAAATCAAGCATCTGAAAGCACACAACTTCGTGTGCCAAGGGTGTTTTTTCTTTCATAGTTATCTCGCAACTCCGAAGACCAATCGAGCTCAATTTTCACAGGTTTGTTATTTAATGCATATGTTGAGATACACATAGAAGACTGGTCTTTGACAATTACCAATAGTGTCCAGTGTCTTTAAGTTTTGTTTATGCGATCCTCGCAACCACACGTACGATGACTTTCCACCAAATCGGATATTGTAGTCATCGATGACCCATTGACCAGTCCACTGTTTTTGTGGCCTTCGTAAGAAACTGTGATTATGCTAATTGACAAGTTCCATAAACCAAAATGCATATATAACACTGTTAGTATGAGTCAAGTCAAGATGATAAGATGAAATCAACACTGGGTAGATTTCACACTAAGTTAAGACTATATCTTATCTCGATTTAGGACGAGTTACCCGTCCTAACTTAGGACTAGCCTTAGTTGTGTAATACCTCCTATAAGACTAGTCCTAACTCTTTGTGAAAACGACCAGACGAAGACGCCCACCCAATATATTATTATTATTTTTTTTTTAGACAGCTAAAGAAATTTCAAATAAACCCTGCCAAGATCGGGCCCTTTTAAGAAAAGAAAAAAAACTCTCGACAAATCTGGACCTTCCGGTTGTTCCGACTGAAAGCTTATTGTAGACAAAAGCCGGTATTCTGTATAATATCTTTAATGGCCCGAAAAGACAGCGAACATAGATGTTGACGTCGATATTTTTCACGACTTGTGCCAAAATGCGTTAATATAGCCCCATTTTCTTCAAAAACTTCACGATTTATGCATCAATTATAGTGAGAATTAACAGAAATGTTCTCGGCTATGTTCACGAATTAGACCCCAAATTGTTTTACCCTTTTCATTAACCTCCATACTCGCAGACGCTAACGCACGCATACACAGTCTATAAATAGTTTGATATTGAACTATAGATTGGTTGGTTGAGTGATTGATGTAAGAATATACATGCACTTATTTGTTTATTCGCCAGCTCATAGGAAGCGCCTAATACCAAAAAGACCCTTGGATATAATTCAATTAATTAGATTATGACGTATCGTTCGTTGCCACGTGGATGCAGGGTTAAGGGATCAACATGCAAGTTGGTTATATCTTTCCAAGTTGAATCGCTATACTATGCAAACTATACTCTATGTCTCGGTTATATTATTATTTGCGTTTTTATACCCAGTCAGTTTCCCTTGTGGTTTATTTATAACTATATTAGTGATTGCACCACAGTAATGGCCGCTCTCCCTGGAATGGTCATGGATCTTAATCTGAATTGTATAGTCGGCAAAGCATCCCAATGGGGAAACATCAAACAAATATTTTGTTAGGAAGACGTGGCTCTTTTCAAAACCACGGCTTCGGCTTTGTATCGGCTTCAGGCTCTGACCTCTCGTCTGAAACCCTGAGCGCGTATACGCAAAACAGGCACATTGTCAAAGCAAACCGCGGGGCCAAGCTAGCCTGAGCCGAATCCAAAGCCGAAGCCGTCATAAGGGTCTATGGAGATATTTCAGTTTATGACGTGGGAGGAAAACCCGTAGAGAATACCCGCGCAGTCGCTAGGGATTAAAACCCCAAATCCACAAAGGATCCGGTCTGGGTATCGAACCAGGGTCCACAGAACTAGAGGTAAAATGTGGGGACCGAAACCGCTGAGCCAACCTGACTGCCGTTGATAAAACTTGGGGCATTTCCTGAGTGAGGTAGTGTGGCTATAATATACGAAAATGAAAAGGTTAAGCTTGTTGATAACTAAAAATAGTTTCTTAGGACAGCTTCATGGATACTTAAGAAATTAAAAAAAAGGAAAAACTTCTAGACAAATCTGACTGCCATCTAATTTCGGACATTTCCCTGAGTGAAGTAGTGTAACTAAGGAAATGAAACAGCTAGCTTGTTCAGAGATAAAGAAAGTTTCTTGGGACAACTTCATGGATACTTAAAAAATTAAGAAAAGGAAAAACTTCTCGACCAATCTGTCTGCCATCTAATTTCGGACATTCCCTGAGTGAAGTAGTGTAACCAAGGAAATGAAACAGCTACAATCCCGGCCAAAGTGCTTGGGCCACCCTTTCTTAACGTTGTATACAACGATTCCCTGTGCACTTCCCATTCACATTAAAAACATTTGTCCCCCGCCCCCCGCCCCCCCCCCCCCCCCCCCCCGCTCAATGTTGACTGTAACTCAGAACACAACTCAGAACACAATCAGCAATTGGAACCAACATAACTCAGAACACAACTCAGAACACAATCAACTCAGAACACAATCAGCAATTGGAACCAACATAACTCAGAACACAACTCAGAACACAATCAGCAATTGGAACCAACATTGAAAGGGGGCAGGGGGCCCAACGAGATATGGCCGGGATTGTAGCTTGTTCAGAGGTACAAATAGTTTCTTGAGACAACTTCATGGATACTTAAGAAATTAAGAAAAAGAAAACACTCTCGGCCATTCTGACTGCCGTTGATAAAATTTCGTACATTTCCTGAGTGAAGTAGTGTAGCTAAGAAAATGAAACAGAAGCTTGTTGTCAGATAAAACATATAGTTTCTTGGGACAGCTTCGTTGGATACTTTTAAAAGACATATCGAAACAACATCATGTTTTACTCAAAGGGCATAGTTTTGATACACAAGTTTGAAATAACCACTCCTGAATTTCGGCGGTATCTAAAAAACGCTATCTCCGTTTGAAATGAAAACTTTGTGGTGCAATTTTTTGCTCAAAAGAAAGACAACAAAATTTCAAGTCGGCAACATACAAACTTGTGGACAAGTCATTTAGGCTCTGGACACCATTGATAATTACTGAAAATAATTGTTGCCATTACTTGGCAACGAGCAATGGAGAGCTGTTGATAGTATAAAACATTTTGAGAAACGGCTCCCTCTAAAGTAGCGTAGTTTTCGAGAAAGAGGTAACTTCTTACTCAATAATAAAATACTTCATACAAGACTGAAGTTTTTTGTATCTCTATTTTAAATGAAAACCTTGTGGTGCAGTTTTTGCTCTTACTCTATTGCTTTGATGCTTACAGCTTGTAAAGTTATTTAAAAAATATTGAATTTTAAAACATTTAACAATACTTTTGTAGGACTTGATGAAGGTAATGTGAGTAAAAAATAAACTTACAAAATAATTTTCATTGCTGATTTGTTTTAAGTGAGTCACCATTTCCCAACCACAGATAATTAGGAGCTGTCGGTTGAAGGAGTTATGGACGTTGGAAGATCAATGGAAATAGGCTGACTCGTTGTCTCATAATTATCTTCGTCTCACAGTCACTTTACGGCCATCATGCAGGGATACATCATAAGTTCGGTCCTGGAATACTTGTTTGTTTAAATTGGAACTTAAAGACACATACACACCTTGGTAATTGACAAATACCAGGGGTGGATTTCACAAAGAGTAAGGACAGGTCTTATCTCGAGGTTAAGACCAGTTACTCGACCTAACTTAGGACTATCCATGCAATTTGTGTATCTCCTAGGACTAGTCCTAAGTTTGTCACTTGCTGTATCCCAACATATGCATGCAATAACATCTGTGAGAACTTGGACTCAATTGGTCAGAAGTTGCATGAAAGAAAAAACACACTTGTTGCACAAACATTCAGATGCTTTCAGATGCCTTATAATGAAAGGCGTCAGGCCTGAAGTATTTTAGATAATAATAATTAAATGAGAAATTACCTCTTTCTACAAAACTAAATTTGGACTATTTCAGGGGAGCCGTTTCTCACAATGTTTTATACTATGAGAGCCGTTTCTCACAATGTTTTATACTATCAACAGCTCTCTATTGCTCTTTGTCAAGTAAGTTTTTAATAATATAATAACATAATTATTATACGAGAAATTTTTGCACGGTGAAGCGCTGTTTTTCTTTATGACCGAAATAGCATAGAGGCTGGAAGGGGGGGGGGTTCGGGTCTCGGTTCGGGTTTGATAAGATGGGGACCAATATTCATTACTGTTTGTTTCATTCAGGAAACCAGAGTACCAGACAAGTCCTGTGGCAGCATGTTACAGGTTAATTAAGGAACCTTCTAAAGGGCGATGTGGGGGGAATGTGACTTAAAAATTGAAGCACTTTTTGTATTAACTTTGGTTTTGTTTGCTCTTACCTTAATTAGAACAGGTGATTGAATACGACTGTTTCGACACCAACGTTGGAAATACTCCTAACCGCATACCGGGCGAGGGTGAGCCTCCGATACCTGGTAGCGACGGCAACACGGGCTATGGCCAAACAACACCTGACCCTAATAGGGGACCGGGGGGTAAAATACCGGCCGGAAATCCAGCTTTTCCGTTTATCCCGAATCCCAACTGGCCCGAAGCTCAGATACCTCTCGATCCGATACCTCCACCACAGGAACCCGATGATGGTAAACTACTATTTTAACTTATACTAATCCCCTTTCAAAGTAGCTTTAAAAAGACCTTATCCCAATTAATGGTTCTTAAAGAATTGAACTATACGCGACAATGATGACGGCGGTGACAACGACGACGACGACGACGACAGCATGCATGCATCAGCAACAACAGCAGCAGCAACAACAACAACAACGACAAAGACAAAGACAACGACAACGACAACGACAACGACAACACCATCAATAGCAATAACAATAACAACAACGGCAGCAGCAGCAACAATAACAACAACAACAACGACAATGACAAAGACGACGACAACGACAACGACAATGCCAACGACAACGCCAACGACAACAACAACAACAACATCAATAACAATAACAACAACGGCAGCAGCAGTGCAGATGCAGCAGCAACAATAACAACAACAACAACGACAACGACAATGACAACAACAACAACAACAACAACAACAACTACAGCAACGATAACGACAACAACATCAATATTTACATTGACATTGACAGCAACAACGACAACAACAACAACAATAACAACAACAACAACATCAACAACAACGAAAGCATTCAAATTAAACCATTTTATTCCTTTGTACTGCTGTGTTTTGTAGGATGTTTCTCCACTGGACTATTGATCCTAGGAGCTGCTGCACCAGCAACCGTTGTCTTCCTCATCATGCTCATCATCCTCTTAACAGTTCAATACTCGTAAGTTACTATTACTCCTTTGTTTTTATTTCAATTCAAAAAAGATAACTCCTCTTCAATGCAGGTGTTGTGGCCGAGCGGTTAAAGAGCACCGCCACCGAACTCTCAAGCTCTGACCGTGTGACCTCAAGCAATACACTTAACCACTGCTTCGTCCTTCGGATGGGACGTAAAGCTATAGGTCCCGTGTGTTGATATAACAACTTATCAACGCACGTAAAAGACCCCAGGACACACTTATCGCAAAAAGAAGGGGTTAGCCCCTGTGTGTCTGGCAGTGTGACTTTCTCCAATTTGAAGGCTGCACTATAGAGAGGAAGAATAGTTTAAAAATTTAATAGTTTAAATTTTAATCACTTTTTCGGGTCAAATCTGAAAAAATCAGACAAAGAATCTGTGATAAACATCCGCTTGTAACGCTTCTGCATATCTTTTATTTGGGTCCCATTTTCGTTTTAAAGTTGTGTCTCTGTGCCACGATGACGGGTGATTGCAGTTAACAAGGGAGGGAGTTTAAATATGAAAAGTTGGTGTACACACAATAAAGAAGACACAGACCGACACAGGAAAATATAGTTCAAATAACTTGTTACCAAGACAAGTGAAAAGTTAGTCAGAAAGACTATGACTATTGAATCGGTGTAAATATTGAAGATAACCTAAACGTGAAGAGGACTATTTTTTTCATTGACATTTCTGTTGTGTTTTCATTTGTTTTGCAGTAAAAAAAAGTACTGAAATTTGACGACCTCACCGCACTTCAAACGAGCCCCACCCCACCCCCTCATCCGATGGCAATTTTGTTTCTGTTCATCAAAATTGACACTTTCATAGTGCTTCTCATCCCAATGGGTGGAAGGGAATCCTTAAAAAAAGAATCAGGAAATTATTTGAGGATGGCAATTCCATACTACAGAAAAACGAACTGCCACGCAACGAGCTCTTGGTGTGGATATAACAGGATACGAATTCCTGACTAAATGGATGTGTGCCTTAAAAGCAGTGGACACTATTGGTAATTACGCAAAATAATTATTAGCATAAAAGCTTACTTGGTGACGAGTAATGGGGAGAGGTTGATGGTATAAAACATTGTGAGAAACGACTCCCTCTGAAGTGAAATAGTTTTCAAGAAAGTAGTAAGTTTCCACAAATTTGATTTCGAGACCTTAGATTTAGATTTAGAATTTGAGGTCTCGAAATCAACCATCTAAAAGCACACAACTTCGTGTGACAAGGGTGTTTTTCTTTCATTATTATCTCGCAACTTCGACGACCAATTGAGCTCAAATTTTCACAGGTTTGTTATTTTATGTATATGTTGAGATACACCAAGTGAGAAGACTGGTCTTTGACAATTACCAATAGTGTCCAGTGTCTTTAAAAAGTCTAATTGAGTAAGTTTTTGAAATGTTCACCATTCCTGAACAAAGGGATGTTTTTAGTAAGACAACAAAAATTCAAGTCGGCAACATACTGTGGACAAGTCATTTAGGCTCTCGGTTCCATTGATATTTACTCAAAAAAATTGTTGCTATAAAAACTTTCTCACTCAATAATAAAAGACAACATACAGGCCTGAAGTCTTTTTTAGGCATCTGAAACACACACACACATTTATTTTGAGCAACGAGTTTTTTTGTGTGCATTACTTTCTTGCAACTTCGATCGTTTATTGAGTCCAAATTTGCACAGAGTTGTTTTCAATGCTTTATACCAAGTGAGAACTTCTGAGTCTTTGACATTTTTACCAAGGTGTTGTGATAGCGAAACGGCTCTCTCCCAACTATCTCGCTGCTCCGCGCAAGACTCACCTGATGGTAGTGATGCACGGCAGCACTCTCGAAACAGTCTCACAAAGAAAGTTGCAAAAGAGCCGTTTCTATCACTGCTACAGAAATTTAACGACTAGTCCACAAGTCTACCACATTGGCGCAAATAATGATAGATTTTGTATTGTACATTATTTTACCGATACTTTTCTAAGCGTGTAATAAGTTAGTAGAAAATAAATGATTGTAATAAAGTCATTACTTGTTTAACTAAAACAGTATGCAGAATTAATCAGCATGGTAAGATCTATCAAATAAAGATTAATATATAATAATCTATGACTGTGTGAATGAATTAAAAAAGAATGAAAACTTTGGTTTTCAAAGAAAAATGTATTTCGATTTTTTAGCAAATATTACTAACTTGCAGCATGGAAAGTAGGCCTAGAGTGTGGAAAATCATGGACGGGACAATCTTGAGAAAATTCATTGAAGAACGGACACCATCATTTTCCGGTGTCCCAATGTGAATCTGTCCACCGGATATTCGGTGCCCCCCCCCCCTCATGGAAAACCGACATGAGCTGGAGGACGATGCTATCAGAAGCAGTTTGTACACAGTTCGCCAGGGGGACCGAATCTCCAGGGTTTGGTTTAGAACATTAAATGCAAATCTTGCACTCAAGAGCCAATCTTTAGCGCCATTCTGCTTTAATCGTGTAAATAAAGTTTTGCAGTGTTATTGAAATAATCATGTTTCTATGTGCAGTTGTCTTCTTCTTTTGGCGATATGATGTTGAGATTACAAATTGTATAATATTGTGGAGCTCATACATCCTGAGCAGAACGTATCTTCACCCTTATTCATTTCACCTAGAAAAAATTGTCAAAATCTACACTAACAATATCAATAACATTACCCAAGTACCCTACACACGTGGTGGACGTGTTTTGATTGGTCCAAGGTGATGTTGATGGTCAGCGGCTCCAAATCACCCGACCAATCACATGGAAAGCTCATGTCATCCAATGATCATTGCCAGAAATTAGAAGACAGGGCCCAGTCTCATAATACACACCAGGGAGGTTTCTACCTCTATGTACAACACCCACTAAAAATACCCCCCTGCTTTTGCAGTAAACTCTTGGAAAATATTATTCTCTGTTTAACTTTACACGGGAGTCCAAAGGCCCGATGGGGCGTTATTCTCCTCCAAATAAATTTGTTTGTTTTTCCAACCAAGCATCAATCTTGAAAAATGTCCTTATCCGCCTCTCGGCAACATATCCACATCTTGGAAGTCTACAGACTCAGTGCACACTTGGGTATTGTTTTTTTTATGTTATACTGTCCCTTTCTGGACTTTCAATTATGTCTATAATAAAATAATAATATTTTGGGCCAACAAAATGAGCCGAACGGTTCTGATCCCGATCCGAGGAGAGTGTTTTTGTTTTTGTGTCTGGTGGCCGCGCGCGATGGCACAGAGCAGCGCCCCCACTTGTTCGGGTTTAGTTAGTAAGATAAGGGGGTCTGTCAAAAAAAGAGAGGAGTCGTCCGTGAAAATCAGCGGCAAGTTTGATACGATGGTCTCTACTCAACAAAGTTTCGTGAACTCAGTTAATGGATTTCATTTTGAAAAACGGTAAGCTAATTCATATAATTTCAAAGGCACATTTTTTGCTCTTTATTTAACTCAGCCAGTCAGCAGCCCAGCCTGCCAGCCTCCCTAATCCAACTCAATCCATCCATCCACATGCCAAACTGCAATCCCAGTTAGTTGCGAACTAGCCCCACTTGTGTGGCCAAGAAGGATACCTGAAGCCTTGGCCACACAAGTGCGGCTAGTTGCGAATGTAACCCCCCTCCCGACGCCGTCGGGAGGAGGAGGAGGGTTACGTTATCGCAACCAGCTAGCAAGAGCAGAGCAGGAGGTGGCATAATTTAAAACAGAACAGTCACACCACAGACTAGCCCTGCTTGTGTGGCCAAGGATAGCTGAATCCTTAAGGACAGCTGAATCCTTCCTTGGCCACACAAGTGGGGCTACTTCAGTACTCTATTATTTAATGGTCACACTCACTTATTTTTTGCATACCTTGGTGTTGGTCATCGATGTTGGTTGGCTGCTAATTGATAGAATAGAATAGAAAAAGTACTTTGGGTTCCCTGCTCTAAATTCTTAATAATCAGAGCAAAGCTTAGCTACTTGCGATAACAGAGCCCCAACCAAAGTCAAGCAAGCATCCTTTACAACCCAAAGGCCAATTTCACTAAGTCTCAATTTAAGCACACGAACAGTTGCTCAAATAAACAATTCTTCACTGTTCCCTCGAACCCGCGGCTGTTTCGTACCATGGAGGAATAAATTAATAATATATAATAATAATATATATTAATAATTTATTCCTCCATGTTCGTACTAAGCGCGGAAAATGACCAACAGTGGCAACGATCATGTCTAGGTAATGTTGGGCCTACACCGGTCAATAAAACTCATGTCCGCGCTGTCATATGGCTGTGCGGCCAAGTGTTTTTGTTACACGTCACGTCACACACTTGATTGGTTCTCGACCAATCAAACTTCACGATTTGTTACCGAGGTATAACAATACGTTACTGTGTTACTGTTGTTAGCTATTTTTTGTGCTTTAATAGAGCAACTCTTTAGTAAGATTGGACCCAGAGGATTCTGGCAGAATCAGAGGCAGTCCAACATTTTTAGTGTGGCCAAATCTGAAACAAAAGTGGGGAGCATTTCAGAGTCAGAGGCATTTCCCCAGTTGAACTCATCCATGGCATAAGTCATACATTAGATTGTTGACCCTTCAATGGGACTCGACTAGAGTCTGTCGAGTCGACAGACTCCCACAAGGGAATGTAAATCCAATTTGTTTTTTTAAATACCAAACAGGCAAGCCTAACTAGAACTACGAGGTTCATTACGCTATCGTCTCCACCTTTGAACCTTATAGTACTAGGAAATGGTAATCCAATCATACGAACACGATGTCTACGACTATGAGTTGCACAAATTAAATCAGCTTCAGCAAGGAAGAGTGGATAATTATTTTATGCATTGTGCAGTTGACTAATTAAAAGTCACCTATGTATCATGATGCTATAAGGAAGAGGGGGTTGTGAGTGCAGTAGCCTATGGTAAAGTAGACTTGATTTCAAGTCTGAGTTCGCAGTTATTCCTGCATCAGCCTCGAAAAACGCCACCACATTCTTAGCTATCAATAATGTGCCCTAACACAAGCCCTGCTAACACGCAATCTGTATTATGACTTGATTTCAAATCTAAGATCGCGGTTATTCCTCTGGAAGGGTTCAATAGGCCTAAAGAGTTTAGGTTTGAGTGCATGCGTCTGAAGTCACCTACAGTAGGCCTACAAGGTAAGAAGTGGTGAGTGCAGTCATCTGATCATTGATGTCTCCTCTGGTAAAGAAGAGAGTGGCATGAGTGCAGTAGTCGGCCGGAGTTCCTTTGGCGAGGAAAGGGTTAAAAGGTTGAGTTGTTGTAACAGTGTTTGCCCGCTATACCTAAAGTAAATAGCTGTAGAATCTTCATCCCACATGATGCACATTTTATGTACACGGAGTTACCATCATTTAGATATGCCCTGCTGTAACCTCCTACCTCTGAATGTAAAAGGCACTGTCACTCGTAACGAATGGCGCCCTCTTGTGGTTGCTAAAAAACTTTATTTTTAGTGGAAATCATAAATCTATTTATATTTTGAGTTGGAAAACCTCAGTAACATTATAAATATTTTCAGTTGCAATTTATGCTGTCACTTTCAGTGACACAAGCCTACAAAAGGCAAAGTGCACTTTTAATGTTGGGGTAAGTCGTTAGATCTTGCAATGGAAGCATTTTCAACATCACAGGGAATGGGTATTTTTCAAGGTGTCTGGTAGAAAATCACCTGTATTTCAATTGCCTGCTTGTCTCTGTCAAACAAATAAGATGAAATTGGCCTCTTGCCATGCTCGCCATTTTGGGGTCAAATTGCTTGTAAAAATTAAGCTAGAGAGCATGTAAACAGCTAAATGCAGCATTGCATAGAGTATGCACTATGGTTGTCCATGATGTGGCTAGCGAGTTCTGCTGTGGTTGTCTGGCTGTGGTTCTAAGCAGCTTGCTTGAGTGACAGTGATGAAGTGCTATAAAAGCAACAAACTAGTCATTCGCAACATCTAAAGCCATAACACATAGCTTTGGTTGTCTTTTGCTGTGGCTACCGGCAACTGGCTTATGTAGCAGTGATGAAGTACAAAAATATGTGCAGTGACCATCTTGCCATTAGCAACAGCCATAGCCATTGCACATGATTTAGCCATGGTTCTTTGGTTATGGCTATTGGCTACTGGATTTAGTTGTAATGATAAAGTACACATGGGCAGGAGCAACAATCAAGCTATAGCCATATACCTCCATTTGTAATTTCTGTAATGGTTTTATTATTTTTTTTGTTTTGCAGTTAATCAAAGCAATTCACTAAAAAACAAGTATCAATATGATCCCACTCTTGTCAATTCTTTGTTCAACCCCAAAAATAAAGAACAAGTAGTTCTTGCTTGCTTTCCAACATCTTGACAAAACTTGACCGGCGCCTTTGAATGTTTATCTTTTTCAGTAAAGTGCGCCTTATAAATGCTGTAGTTTATTATTATTTACCCGATCATTCCCTTCAAAATTCACACTCTTTATAAGGAACAAAATGCCTCTGGTGATTTTGCCTCTTATATACTTTTCATCAGAATTCAAGGCCAGAAAACTACTACCATGATTACAGCATAATGCATGCGAAATCGTAACCATGGTAGCCATACCTCAACAATTATTTCATTGATTTTCGCTCCTTGGGGTCATAGGGAGACTTATCATCACTAAGCTTGGGCGATATCGATTTATTTTATTCGTGATATATCGCCGACAATATATCGCGATATTCGATATAATCGCGAATAATTAAATTTGACATCATCAGTCTTCAAACTCCAAGTGAAAGTTGTAGAAGAGACAGTCATAGCATAAGAGAGGTGTTCTAATGACCTATTCTTCTGGTTTTACTCCAAACCTATGGGGTGCAAGATGTCTCAGCTAGCAAATATACGTCGCGATATTTAATCGATATCGATATATCGATATTTCGATTAAAACCACATTCATCCGATATCGAAATCGTTTCCAAATTAATATCGCGATATTCGATAATATCGTGATATCGCCCAAGCTTAATCATCACAGTGTCTTCTAAAGCGCACAAATCCACCAAAGGTGCTCAAGGCGCTGTAACAAAGGACATGAAGGAAGAGAACAACAAAAGGGGAAGGGAAGAACAAATAATTGTTAGTAAAAGAGGAGCTAATATACTTTTGATTTTGACATAAGGTGTGTTTTGAGAGACTTTTTGAATGAGTGAATATTATTTGAGGTTTTAGTATGAAGGGGTAGTTGATTCCAGTGGTGCTGCAATGGAAAATGCATCTGGTTAGTACACAGCGCTCTGCGGACAAAACTTCTTTGTTTCCTTTTACAAATTGACCTATGCTGCTTATGAAGTAATTAGGCAGGCCTATTAGTTGCGAGACAGTTTTGTATGGATGAAGTAGTCAGCTTGATTATTGTCATTAAGTAAGTAATAAAATAAAAAGTAGTCAGCAAACCCCGAAACAGCAGCTAGAAAAACAATGCAACTCATCAATTGTGATTTTTTTCCAAACACCAAACACCATTTTTAAAATTTTACTGTGTATGAGTTAAATGTAGTTCAGTTCATACAAGTGACAATGTCTATTATTTGTATGGTAATGTTATCATTTCTCATTTGCCTTGAATGGGTGAGTTTTTACTTGTACTCACTGCAACTTTCTGCATACAATGAAATCTTTTGAAAGACTTATTTTAGTCAGGGTGGCCAGGCCAGATTCACAGAAATCATTGTTTGTTATTTAAAAGAAACTGCAAAGCTATTGAGGTTTTTTATTTTAATCACAGAATATTTGTTTTATTTTGGTCAGTGGTGTCCTTTAATGCACATGATATTTAAAGTCACCTGGAAGTGGTATTTTTTCAAAATAAAGCTTTTGTCACTAATATATGTGTTTTGATGAGTGGAATGTGAATAAACAGTTAACTAAGGTTTTAAAAAATCAGTTCTTATGTTATTTACAAATTTAAGAGTAGACCCCGACCCGAGAGGGCGCTGTTCGTGACGTCAATCGAGGCAGACTTTGCCTGCAATGCGTAGAGTAAACACAATTGCAAAGTACATGTACGGACCAAGTCGTGAGTTTGTAAGTTAAAAAAAAAAAAGAAAGTGTTTTTTCCGGCAATGCTGACCAGGTGTATTGCTGCTGAACGCAGAAAAACACTTTTTGAAATGTACCAACTCACGACTTGGACGTACATGTACTTTGCACGTGTGTTTAATTTACGCATTGCAGGCAAAGTCTGCCTCGATTGACGTCACAAAAGGGGTAGGCGGAGTCAGCCCCCCAAACAACTTTATATATTTTTTAAACATATAAATCGTGACAAACAATTACTAAAAAAATTGTTTTATTGTTCGTAAGCATATACTCTTATGTTTGAAAGAAAAAAATTTATATTTCCAGGTTACTTTAAGGCATCACTCAAAATAAGAGAAGTTGGAAGTCAGAAAAAAGTAGAGTAACATGTTTCTTGATGAAAAGAGTAGACTTTAGTTGAAGTAAACCTAATTTTCTTTTAAAATGGCCCCATAGTCAAGGTGAAATGTGAATACTTGTCTGATTTTTCCCTAATATAGACATTGGGGAATGAATAATTGCTTCGTCATGGATAAGTTATGTTTGTCGCGACTAAATAGACTATAATATAATCGTAGACAAATAAATGCTTAAGGCTGAAAATGTCTCTGGGAAAATTAACCGTTTAAGTTTGTTTAAAGATTGTTTGGTTAAAGATTTAAAGGAGACCTAGTCTTTCAGCTGAACACTTAGTGTCCCTATCTTTAAACTGTAGTACCAAACTTCTCTATCAATTGATATCATAAGATCACTTTCCAGGCTTGTATACTTCGTTTTTGAAAGGGCAAGGGTACAAAGTCTTTTTTTCCTTGATCAGGGGCACCTACAATATCTAAAACAGAGAGCATTATTAAGGCATCAAGGCAATGACCAGGGGCAAGGAGGCAATTGCCTTCGTTGCCTCCTTGAAGCATAGAGCAAGGCTTGAAGTATCAGGCCTGACTTTCTTTTAATACCCTCATCTTTTGAAGTCCTAACATACAGGTAGTGCATCAAGCAATGTATATCGATAAGTATGCCTGGTATAATTGATAGTTGTGTAGAGCACTCCAGTCCAACCTGCCTATTGTCCTCACTGTGTACCTGATTATTGGGGACCTCTCCACGCAGTGTTTAAGCAACCAGTGGTTTTTGTCATACAGCCGCTATTGTTACGCTCTTGGCCTGCGTAATAGTAGTTCCCAACAATAGCATTGCACAGACACACATCGTGACTGTGATGAGTAGACCAGCGACTGTCAACGCATTCACCTGTTTGCTTGCCTGAAGAGAACCACTATCAGATAGTCAGTGCTACATCTCTTAGTCTTATCATCAAAGGAATATTACAAGATACAATCTTCACTGCACATTGTCCCATCTTGTGGGCATCTCCCAATGCCTTGCTGGCATCAGAGTTGAAGATACAAAAACAATGGCTGGACCAGTGTTTATATGGAGCGGGCCTCCACTCTCACTTGTGTTATTTATAGTGTTTACAGCTTATCTGCATTGTACAGGTGAGTTGAAACTGATGAAAATGAAAGTAATATTTTGGTAAACATCTGTTGTTGCTTATAAGCAAATCTTTTTTTAATGTATTAATAAAGCCATACTTTGCGGTCCTACTACTTGCCGTCAACTCGCCGACTTGCCGTCAACTCGCCGTCAACTCATATTCGTGCCGTCAACTCATTAAATTTACATGAAAAATTTATAAATGGGACACGGAAGTGTTAAGTTTGGGCTAAACTACATTTTTCTCATGGTTTTCGGTAAAAATTCATTCACAAAAACGACTTTGTGTTGATAGAAATAAAGTACCAATCATTGACATCTTGAGCCAAGACTAATCAATGTGAAAAAGCAAGATGGCGGCCGACGGTTTTGCTGTTTCGAGATATTTTTTTCACGAGAAAAAAACTCAATTTTTATTCCGAAATATGACCTAAAACTTTCGCGAATTCGCTTTGAGCTGATACTTTACAGTTCTATGCTTCTTTTGTGGGTTTTAAATGTATATTGGAGGAGTTGACGGCGAGTTGACGGCGCAAGTGAGTTGACGGCGAGTTGACGGCGAGTTGACGGCAAGTAGTAGGACCCATACTTTGCTAAGGCTAAGTGCAGGTGGAGCTAAAATGATGACATTTTTGAGGAAGTTGGTGGAATCATCTATGTGTTTTCTTCTCCAATATTACAATATTTATGAATTGCTAATGTTACCATGTTGTAACGTTGGTATTTTTGGTCCGTTCTTTATGGTATAGGGCTCAAATTTTACAATAGACCATCTTTCAGAATAGTGGTGTTAGCTTTGGGTCTGTTAACTCCGGATTGGCAAAGTCTGGGTGTCTTGTATTTTTTCAATTGAATAATTGAACAATAATGTGTAAGTATATGTAAGATAAATATCTAACAAAGGCAATTGTTGAAATGTTGACTTTGATTCTGTCAAATTGTTCTTTCTGGGAGACTAAAATGAATTTTTCCCCCTGCTGTTTGTTTGAGTTTAACATGTGCATTGAGTCTTTTTTGTAATGTGTGTTTTTATGAAGAACTTCCCGAATAATAACAGCGGTTAAAGATAAAACCTGTTGAGATTGTTAAAGTTTACCTATTTACAGACTCAAACATGGGCTTTCAAATACATTTGTTTCCATACTTCCATGAAAAATATCAACAATTACATGTACACTACGGACAATTGTATTCCTTGTTGTGTGGGTGCGAGTTTCTAGAAGGGAGACCAGTTTTCTGTTATGTCACTTTGTATATTGACTGCAATGAGGTCACCTTTTTTTAAGAAGGGGATAAGATTAACAAAGGCTGACCTCTGAGGAAAGCAAACAATGGGAAGATTAGTGTACGTAGTTCACTTTCTTTTCATCATGGAGGCTGTTTTTTGTGGAACAGGAATTTGTCACCTTGCTCTCTCTCTCTCTCTCTCTGTTCTCTTTAAAGATCAAACTTATCAAGAAGGTTAGGTCATTGTTTGAACATTTCTCAGAGTTCCTTGGAAGTTAATCGTTTGTCTGAGTTGTTTATGGCTTCACCTTTGTACTTTGATTAGAAAATTATTGTTTCGTTTCAAAATGACAGCAACCTAGTCTACATGTATACAGGTCTCAATTTGAGAAGAAATTACCCAACAAACATTGCATGGTTTGTTACTCAACATTTTTACTGGATCAGCAAGATTAGGGAAAAATAATCTCCCTTTCACAATTATGGGATTACACAACAGGTACGGACAGGTACGAACACGAACGAGAGAAGAAAAACCTAACACAAAGCAACAATATAGGCCCTACCACAACAAGTTTAATTTCTAAGTAAACGAAGAAAAATGGAGCAACTATACTTGTTTTTTTTGCTTATGATTGATGGAAATTATTTTGAACGAAGATAGTTACTCAAAACAACTGTTAACTTAAAAACTGACTTGTTAACGAGCATTGGAGAGCTGTTGATAGTATAAAACATTGTGGGAAATGACTCCCTCTGAAGTAACTTAGTTTTTGAGAAAGAGGTAATTTCTCACTAAAATAATGAAAGATCTGAAAACACACAAATTTGTCCAACAAGGGTGTTTTTCTTTCATCATTTCCTCGCAACTTCGATGACCAATTGAGACCAAATTTTCACAGGCTTGTTATTCTATGGTTATTATCCGATACACCAAGTGAGAAGACTGGTCTTTGACAATTACCAAACGTGTACCTTCCCTTAAGTTATACATCATGTTATTAATAAGGGAAACCGGCTTGGTAAATTTTGAATGATTTGAAAAAATTGACTGGAGCAAGATTTGAGACAATAAACTCCGGTTCATTGTATATTTTTATCTCAAGTATACTTATACCTCAGTATTGATTACCCAATTATAGATAATTGATCATATTGTAATCATGATGGAAGAATAACCTTCAGCTTAATTGAGGGCAATGTTTTTCGGGGCTGGGTAAAAACAGTGAACTCAATTTAAATTTAAAAATTGCAAAGTAAAGAATAAAGATTTATTTAAAACCAGGGCATGATTTTTACACTGAATCGCAGACGAGAGGCCAGTCAATGCTCGAATTTAACACTGGACATACTGGATCGAGTGTTTTTAGCATCGCGCGTGTAAACTTATGACATGGACAAGTCCGGTGGTCTTGTCACCTCGTTTTATTTAAAAATGTTATCCATTCAAATGCTGACTTCGAGTTGAATAAAATATTTGTTTCAATTCTGTACATCTAAAAATAGTTGTGACTGTAATAATAGTTTTTTAGAAATTTGATTTTGGTCTTGTGGAAATTTGGCTAGTCCAGCAAAAGTTTTGATATTACAAGCCCTACAGTCTTGTGATTTTTTGTGTTCCCCCTTGCTCGAGGCCTGCCAATAAATTTACTGTTGGGCCAATAAACTCATGACCGAGTATGTCCGGCAGGCTTGTTCTTCAATAAGGGAATCAATGTGTTGTGAAGAGATTTTCAACTAGTGGTTTTAAAATACCAGCGAGGCCTGGTTCTTGATAATTTTACCGAGACGAAGTTGAGGTAAATTATCAAGAACCAGGCCTCGGCGAGTTTAAACCACTAGTTTAAAACCGATTCAACACACTTTGATTCCCATTCATAAATACCTTTTCGGTCAAAAAACATCAATACTTTTGGTCAAAAAGTAAAATAAATGCAAAAATTATAATTGTTCAATGATTTCTTTCAACACAAAACCCCTCCAGCTCAGAAATGGTAAGGCCCTCCGTCGCCCTCGGGTAAGCAACTCCTTATAAGGGAATGCTGTGTGTGTCTCGCGTATCGCGTGATGTGGCACAACTGTCCCGGCCGTTGTTCTTGACAAATAGGAATGAAGAAACTGTCTTATTCGCACAGGTGCAAGCTCACGTTTCGCGCCCATGTTTCAACACTTTTTACTGGTCATAAACAAAGGTTTATACACACCCACGTGACGTGCTCTCCATCAATAGGAATAGTGAAACTGTCTGAGGTATTTATGAATGGAGTTGAAGAACTTCTTTGTCCTCACAGTGTAATATCTTGAACAAAACACCTTCTGCTCTGTATTTTTTTGGTAGCTACATGGTGCAAGTGTTAACTGTGAGTCATTTCTATTGAATATGAAGTATATAGGCTCAATAAACCATGGAGGTAAACATTTAAATGTGTTAGGAAGCAGTACTTGTTTTCTTCTCATTTTGGTTCTAGTCAAGATATTGTAAAAAACACTTCTGGTCTAGTGATGATTACAGCTCTAGGTCCGAATTCAGAAAACTCAACCTCTGGGTTTGGTGTTGGGGTTAGGGAGGATAGGGCTAGTTTGCAATGCTTTTGACAAATGAAGAAATTGTAAATGGAATGTACAAATATGTTTGATGGTAGCTTAGGGCCTGCAGTTTATTCCAAAGTGCTAATTAAAAATCTATCACCCAAATGATTGCGTTTGAAAAATGTTTTTGTTTATTGTAAGAATTGGCTCTTCCAACATAGGTATATCTTTTTCTGCACAAGGAAATTTGCTGCAGATGTCATTTTATCAAAGACAAGCATATAACTCAAAACCATTAAAATTAATCAGATGTTATTGATCATCAGTTGCTACATGCACTTTACATGTATGTCTACCACAAAAAAAAGGTTTGCAACTCAACTAGCATGTTGGAGGATGTGTTCTTTTACCTACCAAGGTTTGCAAAATGTATCATGTAGTTTTAGACTTGAATACTCCTTTTAACATCACATCAACCATGTAATTTTAGGACAGTAATTAATGTAATGTTGCCACATTTGCATTAGAAATTGGAACATCTCATTAACTCTGTTGTTTGTTCTCCACTGACTTTGTACAGTTCATTTGGGATTCCATGTGTAATTCACTTTATAAGAATGGTTTATTAGTATTAATAAATTGTTATGGTTAATTAATATTTCATCTTTTGTTTTGATGGGGAGCTAGTACCGGCATACCCCACCAGATCTGTTCTGAATACAGGGTTGGAAATAATTACCATGAGCCTTTAGACAGGGCAAAATATTCAAAACCTTGCAGCACACAAACACAACAAGATGTCTCAGATTCTTACATAAGTTTGTTTAATATAAAGAATAATGATTGCTGGTTTGTTATTGGTACTAGATTGTAGACCTCACTAGTATGCAGCACACTGGGGGGATAGCGACTTCGACTTCGGTAGACCGTACAACAAAAACAAGTACCTTAGTGACATTGATACACACACACCTTTTGTACACGTACCGTGGTGTACCAGGCATTTGACGATCAATGAAGCGTATCGGTATGGTACAGAAGGTTGCGCTTGAGAAATGGGAGTGCATAAAGAGTAAAGGACTAATTTATATAAAGGTTAGCGTAAAAATTCTTCTATAGCACGGGACTAATCATAACAAAGATGTTTTTGCTGGCAACCTTTGTTCACTATGCAGAATTTTTCATTGCTTAGCAGATTTGATTGTTTCGTGGCACTTGTATTTGAAGGACATTTATACAGGAGTGGTCATTGAAACAAACAGTTGTGTCATTGCTCAGGTTTTTTTTCTCGGGATTATCTCAGAATCTTCTTGATCCGGCCAATTTTTCTTGAGCAGTAAAGCAGTCACTAATGACAGACAGAACTTGTATTTCTGGTTAAATGCACAAAGTCCAAAATCCTCTTGACTTATGACATCTCGGGGGTCATGTGTGACTAGAATGGACCCAGACCCAGGAGCCATTTTCAGGAATGTTCTTATTTAGTCATCCTTGAAATGTTGATTAGTTTTAATCTTTAAAGGCACTGAACATTATTGGTAATTGTCAAAGACTAGCCTACACAGTTGGTGTATCTCAACTTATGCATAAAATAACAAACCTGTGAAAACTTGAGCTCAATCGGTCATCGAAGTTGCGAGATAATAATGAAAGAAAAAACACCCTTGTCACACGAAGTTGTGTGCTCTTAGATGCTGCATTTTTAGACCTCAAATTCTAAATCTGAGGTCTCGAAATCAAATTCGTGTAAATTACTTCTTTCTCGAAAACTATGTTACTTCAGAGGGAGCCGTTTCTCACAATGTTTTATACTATCAACCTCTCCCCATTACCCGTTACCAAGAAAGGTTTTATGCTAATAATTATTTTGAGTAATTAGAAATAGTGTCCACTGCCTTTAAGCTGATGGGTTTGAAATTATGGCTGCATTGTGTCAATAATTCATTGTTTTACAGTTAAAGGGAAGGTACATGTTTGGGAATTGTCAAAGACCAGTCTTCTCACTTGGTGTATCCCATCATAAGCATAAAATAACAAGCCTGTGGAAATTTGGGCCCAATCGGTCATCGAAGTTGCGAGAAAATGATGAAAGAAAAAACATCCTTGTTAGACGAATTTGTGTGCTTTCAGATAGGAATAAAAGACTTCTAGCTGGAAGTCTTTTAATATTTTAGTGAGAAATTACCTCTTTCTCAAAAACTACGCTACTTCAGAAGGAGTCGTTTCCCACAATGGTTTATACTATCAACAGCTCTCCAATGCTTGTTACCAAGTCAGTTTTTAAGTTAATACTTGTTTTGAGTAACTACCAAACGTGTACCTTCCCTTTAACTACCGCTTAGCGATTTGTTGAAATTGCATATTATATCATAATCGTTCTGCTCCCCCAAATTTAGTTATGTCATAATTTTCTTTGGCCCCAACAAGTTAATATATGGTCACGGTTGTATTAAGTCAACATATGTAGCTGTATAGAGTGTATTTTGCATGGGTGGAGTACATGTGTTTATTTACCTCTAGCGCTACCTTTTGTTGAAGATTTTGTTTGAAGTATAAAAGTAGGTCAATAATTGAAAACCTGCCTGGGTGTAACCCGGACATTGGAATTTCCCTGTCCAAGTCCCCTCGCATTAAAGGGTCTGGGTTCTTCAAGTAGGAAACAAAACACAATGTCCACAGATTTACAGTAAACTTACTTAGTTTGAAGATAATGATAGTATAGAAAGCTTCCCTTAAAGCCATTGGACACTTTCGGTAAACAGTATAGTCCAAGGCCCACACTTTGTGTATCACAACTTCTATAGAAAATAACAAACCTGTGAAAATTTAGGCTCAATCGGTCATCGGAGTCGGGAGAAAATAACGGGAAAACCCACTGTTGTTTCTGCAAGTTTCGCCGTGTCATGACATGTGTTTAAAATAAATCCGTAGTTCTCGATATCGAGAATTGATATTGTTTTACTGTTTTCTCAAAAAGTAAAGCATTTCATGGATTAATATTTCAAGAGAAGTCTTTCACCATTACCTTCTGTAAACCCTGTAAGTTATTTGTAAATCTGTGAACTTTTTATCTTTGTTCTGTACCGAAAGTGTCCAATGGCTTTAAAATGTTTCTTACTGAGGTGGAGCAGTTTTTGAGAAATGAGTAAAACAAGTCACATAAATAACTTTTGTCTCATCCCAGTGAGACGAAAATGTATTTTTCGTGACATAGTGCTACGTAATTCTTAAAAACTACAGCACCTTAATAGCCAGTATTATTTTCAGAGAAGCCTTCTTGTATAAGTATCTTCAAGTTGTGGAAGTTTAATGCAAATCTGTGGACATTGTTGTGTTTTGTGTTTCAAAAAGTACCCCAATCCTTAAGGTCTGATTTTGGATTTTTGTCACAAAGAAAAATCCGCAAAAAATCTATTGAAGTTTAGGGTATTTTCTCTGTCAGCCCTGACTTGTACTCATTACTATTTTCATACTTTTTTTTCCCACGACCAAATATCGTTCCGGAATTAACAAATGAATTGCACAACCCACTGCTAAATACAGGAGTTATGATGAAGTACATAGACTGTGCAACTTGTGTGTGTGTTCGAACATTGGGACCTGTTAAAGTGCACAAGTTTGTTAACCAAAGTGGTCCCAAAATATTTTGAGCACGTGCCCTTTTTGAAATGCAAAAGGTTGTGGGTGTTTGTGGTTTTGTAGCAGGTGCCTAACATAAGTGGGTGGATTTTTGGTCAAAGTGGTACTTAAAATGTGATTATAACAATGTTATAGGTTTCTGTGGTCATTTTCGGCAAATAAATAGCCAATGTAGAGGCGCTGGACACCTTTAGTAACTGTCAAAAGGCCAGTCTTCTCACTTGTGTATCTCAACATAGTATGCATAAAATGACAAACAGGCTGTACAAATTTGAATCCAATTTGTTGTTGAAGTTGCAAGAGAATATAAATAGAACAAAAAATACCCTTGTCGCACAAGTTGTTTGCTTTCAGATTCTTTAATTGAAGACCTCAGCTGAGGTCTCGAATTCAGTTCAAATATTTTAGTGAGAAATTACTTCTTTCTAAAAAACTACGTTACTTCAGAGGGAGCTGTTTTTCACAATGTATTATACTACCAACAGCTCTGCTCTCCGTTGCTTGTTACTGAGTAAGTTTTTTAGGCTAACAATTGTTTTGAGTAATTACTAAGCGTCCAGGGCCAAGTGTGTTTTTCTAGATTTGTGCAGAATTGAAAGCTTCTCAAACAGTCATCTAGTTTCGCTCAATGTTTTTTAAGCAAATGTTCTATTGCTTCATGCAATTGAAAAAGATAACCATTCAATTCAATAGCTCACAACATTCATCAGTTTTTTGGCAGAAATACTGTGCCTACACAGCTAAATTCAATGCAAATTTTGAATGGCTAGAAACAACGCTCTATATAATTATGTTGGACAAAGTGCTTTGTATATTTGCACGCCTCAACTGTTTAAACTCTGAATGCTTAATTTTTTCCTCAAGTTTGTTTAGTTGCGGGGTAGAATTACACAAACAATTCTTACTTATATTTCAGGGACTTTTGTGGAAAAACAATCTGTATTTGGAAAGGCATGAATTATTGTTGTAGTGCTTGAGATAGAAACTGCATTAAAACACACACGCTAGTTCAGAGTTACAAATATTTGTAAAGGTATCTGATATTTCAGTAGAAAGAAACTGTTATTTTCCAAGAAAAAAATAGTGTTAAAAGTTGATTATAATAAGAACAGAAAGAGGAAGAAGTTATCTATAAATCTACATTCATAAATACCTCAGACATGCGTGACATGCGAGCTTGCACCACCTGTGCTTAAGACAATTTCTTCATTCCTATTGGTCGAGAGCAACGGCTGAAACAGTTGTGCCACATCAAGTGATATGCGCGACGCGCACAGCATTCCCTTATAAGGAGTTGTTTACCCTAGGGGCTTGACTGGGCCTTACCATTTCATAGCTGGAGGGGTGTTGTGTTGAAAGAAATCATTGAACAATTATAATTTTTGCATTTATTTTACTTTTTGACCAAAAGTGTTGATGTTTTTTGACCGAAAAGGTATTTATGAATGGGAATCAAAGTGTATTGAATAAGTGTTGAATCGGTTTTCAACTAGTGGTTTAAACCTGCCGAGGCCTGGTTCTTGATAATTTACCTCGACTTCGTGTCGGTAAAATTATCAAGAACCAGGCCTCGTTGGGATTAAACCACTAGTTGAAAACCTCTTCACCACACATTGATTCCCTTAATTAAACATGGCCACAGTACATTTGTGTAAGAGATGCAGGATGTACTAAGATGATTTAATCGTCTGTGGTAAAGAAAAGGTTGTTTCGCATCCCTGTCCGACTGTCCAAAAATTGCCGACTCTGGGCCAAAAAGTCTGAAAACAACAACTTCAAACAGTACAAACAAATAAAAAATGAATAAATCCCCCAAGTTCGTACAAAGCGAGTTTTAAATTGCCAGAGCTACTTTTGTGCATTCATTCATTACTTGGCATTACATCTATACACTGTATGCATGAAAATACCCTGAAATGTTGATTGCTGGACAATTTCACAATTTTATTGGATGTTTCAAAATAGCACGCAGGGGGTATCAAGAAATTCTTACAATGAACAAATATCATTTCTACTTTTTGAATAAAATTTCCCTTTGTTGTAAACAAAGAAAAAAGTGGTAGAGATCTTCATGGTTGGTTGATTTCATGACTAAAGTTTTGCTTTTAAAAACTTGTTGTTGTAGTTGTTGTGGTTTTTGTGGGCGTGTATGACGACACAGAAACACTGCGTCCGCTTTCGCGTGTGTTTCTTTCACTTCAGAGCAACCTAACAAAAAATTTCCAGGGGTAGGTTAGAGTTGGGCAACATAAACCAGTCAGACGGTACGATGACTAGTGTTTTCACAAAGAGGGATATTTCAGCTGGGGATTAAGGCTGTGGCTGAGTGCAGTTTTCTTTGTTAAAATCAACAATGTCTCCTGGTTCTTTGAACAAAAATTGTTTTTGGTGTGATTCACTTTTGTTCCATTTAATAGAAATAGTTATTTTTACAGTATGTCTGACAACATTTCATGAGTCATGTCTGGCTAATGTACTTTACTTTTTAACATATATGTTAAAATGTTCGTGACTTCATTTTGGTGGAAGACAGAGGAGACATTGTGAAAAGTGGACATTCATCTCTTAAAGAGTCTGGGTATATTTTGTAGGACACAAACACAATGTCCACAGATTTACATTAAACTTACACAGTTTGAAGATAATTATGATAGAAAGCTTACAATGTACCTTTAAAAATGTTACTTGATGATGTGCGAAAATTATTTGCAAGTATTATTTTAAGAGAAGCCTTTCTAATATCATTATCTTCAAGCTGTGGAAGTTTAATGCAAATCTGTGGACATTGTGTTTTGTGTTAAAAAAAGGACTCAAGTAAAATCCTTTAATAAAGTGATTATTTTACATTGTACTGTTGTTGTACACTTGGTTCCAAAACATGAACTTTTGGAAGGAATAGTTTTATATGCCTGTGCTAACTTTGATTCCAAGAGTATAAGATAACATTCTGAGAGATTAAAATGACAGGATACATGTAGTATTCAAAAGGAAGTATGTTGTCATATACATGAATCATAGTCTTTGTTCATTCAAAGGCACATGGAAATTGTGGGGTTAAAAAAAAGAGAGCAAAATCCCTGAGAATTTAAGAAGATGAGGATTCAGGAGGGGGGGGGGGCAAGGGGAGAGTTTTTGGCCCTTGCCCCTCTGGTTGTGACACTGTTATCAGGGCTTGAAAACACAAATAAAAAACTGTTGCTACCTCATGTAATACACTTGATTTGTTGAGGTCCAGGCTTTCAGCATCATACAGAACTGGAAATAATGAGTATATCCTCCCTTCTTATATTTTTCACCCTGACAGTGTCCCAAACTACGATGCCCTGTGACGGAGTTAGGTGCATGGATTTTTCTTGCATCAGCTCGGTTCATGTTTGCGATGGTTACTCGGATTGCGTTGATGGTTTAGCCACTGACGAACTAGACTGTCCAGGTAAGAAAAACAAAGTTATATCTATAAGCTCTTTTATATAGGGTGCGTTCGATTAGCTTCCCTGTGTCGACCCCGCGGTGCTCACAAGGATGAGCCCCTGACAATAAGAGCTATAAGCGTACGACCACTCACCCTCTCGTTGTGATGTCATGCACCTGTGGCCAGCCCAAAGTGACCCACTCCACAAGCAGCACTTGGGGCTGACCCGGGGCTCACTTGAGGCTGACCCGGGTGAGCCCGTGGAATGATGTCAAAGCTTTTCCAATGTTCAGGGGCAGACCGGGTCGACCCAGGGAAGCTTAATCGACCGCACCCATATACGTGTATGGAGAGTTGTGGCTGAGCAGATAAGAACACAGAACCCCAAGCTTTGGTGTTTCTGATCAGTGGAGTGTGTGGTCGTCGCACTTGTGTCCTCAAAGGCACTGGACACTATTGGTAATAAATCAAAATAACTCTTGGATAAAAATTTACTTGGTAACGATCAATGGAGAGCTGTTGATAGTATTAAACATTGTGAGAAATGGCTCCCTCTGAAGTAAAATAGTTTTTGAGAAAGAGGTAATTTCTCACTCAATTAATAAAAGACTTCACGCCTAAAGCCTTTTATGATGCATCTGAAAGGAAACAAAGTGGTGCAACAGAGTGTTTTTCTTTCATTATTTTCATGCAAATTTGATGACCAACTCAGCCCAGATTGTATGCATCTTGTTGTGATACATCAAGTGAGAATACTGGTCTTTGACAATTACCAAACGTGTCTAGTGCCTTTAAGCACTAGCCAAGCCATTGGTCACATGTCCTGGTGATGGTGTTATGCACGTTGTAAAAGATCCCAGTGCATTTATCGAAAAGAGAAGGGGTTAGCCTTAGGTTTCTTGGTCTGGTCAGCAGTACATCATAGACCATTATATAGTGCTACAAAAGGAATACTAGGTCTCATACTTTAAAACAAAGCTCCACATACCTTGCAGGAAAAAATACTGAGCACTCTAGTGCACTCCTACTCCCTATAGGGTGTGGTGAAGCACGCATGAGAACCAAACATTATTATTATTGTGATGTAGATGATCTTTTGCAATCAATGGGTGCGATCGTTTAGCTTCCCTGGGTCACCCCAGTCTGCCCCGGTATGTTCGAATAGCTTTGACGGGGCTCACCCAGGTCAGCCCCCAGTGCCCTGCTTGTGGAGTGGGTCACTTGGGGGTGACTTGAGTTGCATGCCGTCACCACGAGAGGGCGAGTGTGATCGTTCGTTTAGCTCTTGTCAGGGTCTCACCCGTGTGAGCACTGCGGGGTAGACCCAGGGAAGCTAAACGAATGCACCCAAAATGGCATTGCCTTCTCAGAGCAGAACTTCCACGCCTGGTTTACAATAATTTCTCTGTTTTCTTACCCCACAGTGTTAACGCCTTGTCGTATTGGATATGAGAGATGTCCAGGGACTGCAGGTCACACCATTAATGTCTGCATTCCTCCTGAATGGCGATGTGACGGAGACAACGACTGTGGAGATCACTCGGATGAAAATGTTGACTACTGCCGTGAGTAGCCATCTTCTTTTATCATGTTCTCTACTCTCTCTCTTAAAGGAACACGTTGCCTTGGATCGGGCTAGTTGGTCTTTGAAAAGCGTTTTGAACCGTTATGAAATGCAAATGATAAAAATAATAATAAATAGTAATAATTGTGGCTTCTTATATTATAGCGCACATTTCCGTCACCTAGTGGCGCTCCTGGCGCTGTATAATACAATATATTCTGCCAGATGTGGGATTAGTTTGAATTATGAGACCTAATTCTGCAGCACCATGTAATGCTTTACAAGGTGCTGTAGCGCAATTTGCGGCTGACCAGGAACACCAGGGCGAACCCCTTCTCTTTTCGATAAGTGCTCTGGGTTCTTTTACATGCATTACATAACACATGGGACCAACGGCCTTAGTCCCATCCGAAGGACGAAGCAATGGTTAAGTGTCTTGCTTAAGGACACAAGTGTCATGGCTGGGGATTCGAACCCACACTCTGCTGATCAGAAACACCAGAGTTTGAATTCAGTGTTCTTAACCGCTTGGCCACACACTTCCACAAAATGGTTAGATAGATAATTTAAAAGTAGACTAAAATCAAACACTCAAACATGCCTTGAAACTGCATGGTTTACCTTTTTTGACTCCATAAAATGGCAGACTGTGTTAGTTTGGGATGTAAAAGGAAATCCGTGCAATTTCGAATAATACTTGTGTAGATCATTATATTCTACTTTTCAAACATCTTTCTAACAATATGCATTTCATAACAAACAATTTCAAGTGCTTTTCAAAGACCAACTTGTCCGATCCAAGGCATCGTGTTCCTTTAAAGCCATTGGACACCTTCTGAACAGAACAACAATTTTAACATGGTAAAGTAATGATTCAATTAGCCCAACTCCGCCTGCAACAGTCCTGCTTATTACTCAGACAGCATACCGCCCGCAACCGCCCTCAAAGTTTGACAAGTTGTAGTTCGAGTTCAAAAAATGCGATTAAAACACAGCAAACCGCTGTAGATGAAAATAGTCCAAAAGTAGTACATGGTTGCCCTTAATATCTATTCCTTTGTTTTACAATGTTATATGTAGCCCCTTTACGTTTCCTCATTATTTTATGCGGCATTTTTTTCTCTTTGTCGTTTTTAAAATGGCCTCTTTTTACCCCCTTAACCCCACAGGTGAAACCCCTTGCCCGTCAACTATGATAAAATGCGCCGATAGTTTCCGATGTATTTCAGGCACGTCATACTGTAATGGAGTACGGAACTGTGCGGATGGGTCAGACGAACCCGCAGAATGCCGTAAGTTACATTGTTAGGTACCTCGGTAACCAATCACGTGATGTATTACATCATGGCATGTACCATGGCTTAGAATGGGCGCTGACGCACAGCGCAGAAGTTAATATGAGTTTTGTTTACCGGTTACCTTGGTTGTTCCCACCATTGGCCGATTTCCAGGCCACGGGTTCGAGGGAACTTTGAAGAAGAACTGTTTCTAATTTGAACAACTGTTCGTCTGCTTTGTAAACTATTAATACTCCGTTGTTATAATGTTTGAAGATGACAACAGAACTTAGAGAAAAGTAATAATAAAGTTACCAGGGTATAACAACACAATTGTTGTACCTGTGACGGGGGTCCATAGGTTTTGTACACCCTCAGGGGCAAATGGCACCCTTGTGTTTAGACATTTATTTCAATTTTGGCAACAACAAAAAAAGCATCAATAAATTCAACCATTAAACAGGCTACATAATTGAACTATAAATATAACATGGCTAAAGATACTCCGTTAAGCTATTACCAATACGCAGGGAAAATTTGGAGCATAGTGCTTTATATAAATTTACCCTGGGACAGGGGAAGACTATGACAAGAGGACAGACAGATGGACGAAACCAGCCAGATAATTAAATTGGTACATTTTTCCCCGTGGACCCCGTCACAGCGCGCAACAATTGTACAATGTACTTGATGAAAGGAAAAAAGAAATTGATTGGAAAAGAGATTGATTGGCTAACTAGTAAGCTCCATTAAAGAAAGAGGCTAGAATAAAAACATCATTTTCATCTGTCAATTAACACCTGTTATCTCCATGGAATTCCTTTCCAAACAGTCAACTGAATAATAATAGTCGACTGGCTACGAGGCCTGATAACTCACAGGGGCAACGAAGGTGATTGCCTCCATGCCCGGTCATAGCCTTGATGCCCTTGAAATGCGCCAGTAGAAATTTACAATTTCCTCTTAGTGTGCCCTTTACCAAGGAGAAATGACTTGGTGCCCTTGCCCTTTCGAAAATGGAGCACACATGCCTAAGTGCGAAACATCAATGATCAATAATGGATTATTTTTAGGGATTTATTTTGTTTTGTTTTTGTTTTTGCAGTAACAGAAAGCTTTACTTGCCCGACGGATCATTTTAAGTGTGCCAATGGTCGTCGATGTGTTCCCAATCAGTGGCTGTGTGACAGAGATGATGATTGCGGGGATAATTCTGATGAAGATGATGCAGTACACAGCTGCAGTGAGTATCCTAATAATAATAATGATAATAATAATAATAACTAGCTTTGATAAAGCACATTTCACAATAATCATATCAGTGCACTTTATGTGGTGTCGTAGCCAAGTGGTTAAGAGCACCAACTTTAAACTCTGGTGTTGTTCTTATCAGCAGAGTGTGTGTTCGAGTCCCAGTCGGTACACTTGTGTCCTTAGGCAAGACACTTTACCATTGTTTTTTTCCTTTGGAAGGGACATAAAACCACTGGTCCGGTGTGTTGTGTAATGCACATAAAAAAAAACAGTGCATTTATCGAAAAGTGAAGGCGCCCCGGTGTTCCTGGCTGGATTGGCAGTATTGCGCCACAGCA
Source organism: Asterias rubens (assembly GCF_902459465.1). Taxonomy (NCBI): domain Eukaryota; kingdom Metazoa; phylum Echinodermata; class Asteroidea; order Forcipulatida; family Asteriidae; genus Asterias; species Asterias rubens. The sequence goes on from NC_047067.1 coordinate 18,793,365, forward strand.
CCTTGTGAACCATTACTTGGTGCTTAGGATTAGGGGTCGATTTCACAAAGAGTTAGGACTAGTCCTAACTTAGGACTAGTCCTAGGAGATATACAAATTGCATGGATAGTCCTAAGTTAGGATGAGTAACTCGTCCTAACTTGAGATAAGACTAGTCCTAACTCTTTGTGAAATCCACCCTAGGTCTCATAATTCAAAATTAGGCCATAGATTGGTATTGTAACTGTCACTTTCCGATTTCAAAATATCACTCAAAACACCCCTTTTCCATACTTATTTCGCTTCGTAGGCTGTTATTTCTCATTGCTTTGTATTGTTAATTTTTGATTGCTTGTAATTATTGTTGTAAAGCGCTGTGTTACCTTTTTTGTGTAAGAACGCTATATAAATGCTTAGTAGGCCTGGGCGAATTATTCGAATATCCGGTTAATGGCGAATAGGTTTTCCTATCCGTAACCGCGAATGCCTTTTTTTTCTTAACCGGATATCCGCATAGGGCGCGAATACCTATTTATAAACCGGATAGTTCTGTAATTACAACCAAGTAACCGGATATTCTTTTAATATCCGAATATCCGCAGACGTCGGGCGACAACTGATAGGAATGTTTTGTCTGAATCCTTATGAAACTTCTATTAAGACAGCATAAAACAGCATAAATTAAGTATTTAACTATGCTCACCTCAGTGAAGAGTTAAACAATGACATTTCTGACGTAATTTGTTTAAAGATTACGAAAGATTTCCTTCACGTAGAGTCAATCACGATCAAAAGAAAAAGCAAATCGCCATCTTTAAATTAGATCCGGTTATTTTTATGAATGAACTGAGTGACACTGTCTAAAACTAATATCAATCCGCCCATACGATCTCATTCACAAACGAACAGCGCCCTCTAGCGGCAAAAAAACAACTATTCGAATATCCGGTTAATTTCGGATAGTTGGCCAGCGGTATCCGAATATCAAAATTTCACTATTCGCCCAGCACTAATGCTTAGATTATTATTATTCTTATTATTATAAAGTAATGACAGTGTAGCAGTGAGTATTGTTTACGTGACCACATTTGTGGAATTAAGTGTTTTATTATTATTACTATTATTCTTAACAGGTACCCATGTGTGTAGTGACGAGTACTTTACATGTCGTCAGAACCGCCCTGGCTTCAGTAAATGTGTCGCTTTGGATCTTGTATGTGATGGAACGAGCCACTGTGAAAACGCCGAGGACGAAGACCCTGCATTTTGTGGTAAGTTTTGGCTCGTTTAATATACTATATCTTCTTTAAAGCAACACTTTTGTTTAAAGGATTGGCATACAGTTTACAATGTCCACAGATTAACATTAAACTTACACAGTTTGAAACTAATGATATTTCACCTGTATATTGTAATACTTTTCATAAATGTTTATATTATATATTCAATGTATTTTTGTTTAAATGGTAAATTTTAAGTGTCTATTTTTATATAACATATTTTTAGACGTGTCCCGCATATATAAAGTATTTAACTATGCTCACCTCCGTGAAGAGTTAAAACAATGACATTTCTGACGTAATTTGTTCAAAGATTACGAAAGTTTTCCTTCACGTAGAGTCAATCACAATCAAAAGAAAAAGCAAATCGCCATCTTTAAATTAGATCCGGTTATTTTTATGAATGAACCGAGTGACACTGTCTAAAACTAATATCAATCCGCTCATACGATCTCATTCACAAACGAACAGCGCCCTCTAGCGGCAAAAAAAAATAAAAATAATAATTTTTTTTTTTTTTTTTAATAGCGCCCTCTAGCGGCGAAAAAAAAACTATTCGAATATCCGGTTAATTTCGGATAGTTGGCCAGCGGTATCCGAATATCAAGATTTCACTATTCGCCCAGCACTAGTGCTCGGGGCTATGTGCTCGGGCTTCAGACGAGAGAACGGAGTCTGAAGCTAAATCCAAAGCCATAGCCGTGGATTTGAAAAGGGCAGTAGATAACTTTGAAATCGTTTTTTTTTTTTAGCAAAATAATTTTTGTTGTTTAATGTTCATCAGGTACCCGTCACCCATGCCAGTCTTATGAATACCAGTGTCTGAATTATCTGTGTATACCTTCCTGGTACCAGTGTGATCATGACAACGATTGCGGAGATGGAAGTGACGAAGGAGCCCATTGTGGTAATAAGATTAATATAAGAATTTGTTATTATTATTATAATTATTCCTCAAGAAATCCTTGATCAAGTTCCTTGCTTCTCCTCATTGAACCCAAGTCTCAACACTCATGGGGTGACAGGTCTTTTTCGTCAGCTGCGCCATGCATCTGGAACTCTCTACCACTTAATCTTAGATCTTGTCTTTGTACCACAACATTCAAATCTCTTCTCAAAAATTATCTTATGTCACAGGTTTTCAAGGACTAATTTTTTTGTGTCTGTTTTTCTTTGTCTTGCTTTGTTTTGTTTTTGGTTTTTACTGCGCCTTGAATACCAGCAGGGTGGATATGTGCGCTTATTATTTTATTGTTTTAACATTCTCCTGACGAAACGTTGAGTACTAAGAACTCAGTTAATAACGATCCTATAAACTTAAGTAGTAGTCCTAGCCGATTTTCTACCTTCACTCATTTAATAGTTAAAAAGCAAAACAGTTCTTTTCAAATCTGAGAAATCTACTGATGAAAAATCTACTCCCGAAAAATCTACTCCATGGTAGTAGAATATATAGCAAGAACAAACTCTACCTGGCAAGTAGATTCACTCATGGTGTTACCGCAAACCAAATATATATTGGTACTTCACAATGCAATGCCTCAAATCATGTATACTTAACAAGATTATATGAGTGCCCTGGTCATTGGGCCAATATCCCTTTAATCTTTCTCAGCTCCCTGGGGAGTATGCAGCCCCGAGCTGCCGTGGTGCTCCGAAGACTTTTTCATTCACAATATCAACCTCTACCCTCAAAAGTACCCATTTATACCCCTTGCTGATGAGAAGCAACTGTTGTAAAGTATCTTGCTCAAGGACACAAGTGTCATGACCGGGATTCGAAACCACACTCCGGTGACTTAACCACCAGAACTTGAATTCGATGCTCTTAACCACTCGGCCATGACGGCACTCTACAATTTTTGCAATTACTTTAATGATTTGCTTTTTTGATCTTTTCATATAATGTTTCAGTGTGTGCCCGGTATTGCTCGGCTTGGCCTGCACGTTCTTGTCATAGAGAGGCCGCCTTTGGCGGGACTTTCTTTGGCTCAATGCTGCAGGTCTGGTTGTGGTTTCCCTCCTCTGATTTCTTCCCATTGTTGTTATAGTTTTTAAATGGTGTTATTATTATTGTTTGTTTAGCATTCACTGGATATATACATGTATTGTTGTGTTTACATTGTCTCTGCTTGCGCCTTGACCATCTGTAAAGATTGACTTGGCGCATTACAAATACCTACTACTATTATTATTATTAATGATAGTATTTTGTTTTATTATTCAGATTACCCGACCTGTCGAGATGACATTGAGTTCACATGTAACAACGGTCGTTGTATTCCACTGAACCAACGTTGTAATGGATATGATAACTGCAGGGATAGCTCAGACGAACAAGACTGCAGTAAGTTTCACCAAAAATTAGAAGAGAAAAAAAAAGTCATACTTTAATTTGTTTCCCTTTTCTAAAACTTCCAATTCATTGATTGAAAATCTGGGCTTCATCAGTCATCGAAGTTGTGAGAAAATGATAAAGAAAAAACACCCTTGTCACACAAAGTTGTGTGCTTTCAGATAGGAACAAAAAAGCTTCTAACTAGAAGTCTTTTATTATTTTAGTGAGGAGTTACCTCTCTCTCAAAAACTACGTTACTTCAGAGGGAGTCGTTTCCCCCAATGTTTTAAACTATCAACAGCTCTCCAATGCTTGTTACCAAGTAAGTTTTTAAGCTAATATTTGTTTTGAGTAATTACCAAATGTGTACCTTCCCTTTAAGGGAATGCTATTCTAACTTGGTTATTATATGTTTGTTTATAATTTACATGTAATTTTCATAGTTTTTACACCTCAACATTTTGGGTGGCTAATTATGCCCCAACTTCAAGGTTTGAAAACTAACTACACGTCTGTCGTTGGCAGCGTGCGACAAATATCAATACCTTATTGTCATTTTTGGGATGTTGTTTCACTCAGGTGTTTTTATTTCAGTTTGTAGTTTTTTATTTAAAACAAAAAATCTTAAGAATTTTCTCTGACTATTTTTTTTTTGTTGACGCAGCGTGTCCGGAAGGTTTCTTCCAATGTCGGAACAAACAATGCATTCCAGAGGATCTAGTGTGTAATGGCTCCCCTAACTGCACGGATAGCTCTGACATTGGACCCTCTTGCAGTAAGTATCACACCAAGTTTGTCGTTCAATCCTCCGTTCATTTGACCGTGTGAGGGCGCTGTAAAAATAATTTGTATCACTTCCGGAGGTCGAGTAAAGTGTAGGAATATTAAGAGAAATAACAAATTACCTGATTAAATATAAAATGAAATTTAACAGATTTCTTCCACCAGAATTCCTGTCATGGTCGCTAACTGTTTATTTACTTTCTTACGGTCCAAGCAGCAAAGAGACCGATCCACTAAGCTCCGCCACATTGCGTATTGACCAATCACAACGCAACGAAGGTCCGACAAATAAGGTCCGACATGCGTGCGCGTATCTTGACGCGAGCGGCAGAGTTGTGCAGAAAGGCATTGGAGAGCCCCACGTGTTCTTGCTCACACGTGCGTTGTGGGCGGAGCCTACTGGATAGGTCTAGTGCAGCCAAGTTTAAAGTGTTCTTTCAGGATTTTCGACCAAAGTTAACATTTTGGATTAGACATGTTTATCTTTTTGTTTCATCGATCAAAACCCCCAATTGTTTGTATACTCTCCTGGAAGCTGAGCTGGTGTAAGGAATGAAGCAAATGGCCCAGTGACCAGGGGTAGTAATGTTGGAAGCGCTTTGAGATGGCCTACGGGTGTGTAAAGCGCTTTATAAAAACCAATTTGTATTATTGTTATTATTAATCAGTGCATGTTTAGTTATTCTTATTATTATTGTTATTCTTATTTGTGTAGATGTGAATGAGTGCAGGAGTCCAGACTATCCAGCCTGTAGCTATGGGTGTGTAGATGAACCGCTTTCGTATCATTGTACTTGTGATGATGGATATACCTTAGGAGAAGATCAACACACTTGTGTCGGTAAGACAAGTTTTAATATCGGTTTGACTTTAAAGGCACTGGACACCTTGTCAAAGACCAGTCTTCTCACATCACATGGTGTATCTCAACATATGCATAAAACAACAAGTCGGTGAAAATTTGAACTCAATTGGTCATGGAAGCTGCGAGAGTGTAATGGAAGAAAAACCACCCTAGTTGCATAAGTTGTGTGCTTTTAGATGCTCGAATTCAAGTGAGAAATCGCTTCTTTCTCAAAAACTCTGTTACTTCAGAGGGAGCCGTTTAATGGCAGTGGACACTATTGACATAAAACCTTTCTTTGTGACGAGTAATGGGGAGAGGTTCATGGTATAAAACATTGTGAGAAACGGCTCCCTCTGAAGTGCCATAGTTTTCGAGAAAGAAATAATTTTTTCACAAATTTGATTTCGAGACCTCAGACTTAGAACTTGAGGTCTCGAAATCTACCATCCAAACGCACAAAACTTTGTGTAACAAGGGTGTTTTCTTCTTTTATTATTATCTCGCAACTTTGATGACCGATTGAGCTCAAATTTTCACAGGTTAGTTATTTTAAGCATATGTTGTGATACACCAACTGTGAAGGCTAGTCTTTGACAGTTACCAATAGTTTCCACTGCCTTTAAACTCTTGTGAAACATTTGCAGCGGAAACAGGGCTGTGACGTAAAAATGTTCTTATTATTTGCGTTCGCAAGAAGTATTTTATGTATCGGGCTTGGAGTCACCTGAAGACATCGTATCACAAAAAGACGGCGGACAGAGTATTATTATGCCTGAAACATTGAGTCCTTCGGTTCTTTTTAGAACCACCAATCACTCCTCAAAGACCTAATTACATGGTTTCACTCGAGTTGTTGTTCTTTCTTCCCTCCAAAACGTGAAATGAAATTCAAACGACCCCTTCATGGCCGCCATCTTTTATATAAGACTTGCACATGTGAAAAGCTATCATTGGATGAGAGACGCGCGCAGTGCGTACACGCGTGCACTGTTCCATTGTTTAAAGACAGTGGACACTATTGGTAATTTTCAAAGAATAGTCTTCTCACTTGATGTATCTCAACATATGCATTTGGTGTATCTCAACTTTTATGCGTAAAATAACAAACATTTGAAGTTTTGAGCTCAGTCGGTCGTCGTAGTTGCGAGATAATAATGAAAGATAAAACACCATTGTCACACAAAGTTGTGTGCTTTCTGATGCTTGATTTCGAGCAGAAAAAATTCTAAACTTGAGGTCTCGAAATCAAATTCGTGGTAAATTGCTTCTTTCTCGAAATCTGCGTCACTTTAGAGGGAGCTGTTTCTCACAATGTTTTATACTGTCAACCTCTCCCCATTACTCGTTACCAAGTGAGGTTTTATGCTGATAGTTATTTTGAGTAATTACCAATAGTGTCCACTGCCTTTAACATCAAAGAGCATGGTCAAAGACGTCATGCGCAGTCAATGTTTTAAACTGCTTGTATCTGTTTTTCTAGAAAGTGTCTTTTTTTTCTTTCAACATCTGCAGATTTCGATGAGTGTGCTGAAACACCTAGTGTCTGCTCACAGGTTTGCATTAACTTAGCAGGAAGTTACCTCTGCACTTGTGCATGGGGCTATACACATGGGGCCGAAGGCTGCGTCGTTAACTACGGTAAGTTTAACTCCAGTTTCTCCCCCATAGAAAGGAACCTCTAAAAATGGCAGAGTGGTCTACTGCACTAAGTGTGCATGAAGATTATGTAGTATAGGTTTCTTGTAGAAGTTTCAACTTCATTAGTCGTCATGTTTTTGACAAAATACCTCAACTGAAAACCACAGAGCAATTTTTTTTTTCAGGAGAGTTGCGTGAATCTGTTGTACATGCTAAAATAATTTTCTTCTCACTGAGACAAAATTTTTTTTTATCAAATTGTTTTACTCACTTCTATATTTAAACTACAGCACCTCAGCAATGTAAGGAAACCTTTCTATCATCATCATCTTTAAACTGTTGAAGTTAAAATTAAATCTGTGGACTTCTGTGTTTTGTGTCGTCCAAACACAAGTGAAATGAAATTCTTGTCTGAATCATCCGATGTTTTCTGCCAGGTATCACAAATACTTCCTATATGGTTCTCGCTCCTTCTAGAACGCTGCTTTGCATCTTTGGAACAGTATACCTCAAAATGTCAAACAGACTTATCAATCTAAAACCTGGTTTAAAACACATTTGTTTATTTAACATTATCCCAGTTCTTTCTTTCTGCCTTTTTCAACATAAATTTCTTTTTCTCTTTTAGAGCGCATAGGGACCTTATAGTGGTATGCGCTATATATTAAGTACTGTCTGTTATTATTGATTTGTTTCTTAACTCCAGGGGGTGATCCATTTATAGTATTTGGAAATCGCTACTACATACGCCGTCTTGGAATTGAGCAAAACTCGGTCGACTATGACCGCATCGCTGACGACTTTGACCTCATCGTTGCCTTGGACTTTGATTATGTGGACCAGAAGATTTACTTCTCGGACATCGGGAATCATTCTATAAACCGCATGAATATGGATGGAACCAACATAGAACAGGTTCACACAAACGGCGTCATCAATACTGAGGGTCTGGCTGTGGACTGGGTTACAAAGTACGTCAGAAATTTGTGATAATAGTATACATGTTAAATTTGCTTTGGGGACAATGAATATTCATTTTGGTTTGAGCCATAAACACTGATGTGCTTTTAGACTACATGTATCTTTCCTGAGTTCTGTGAAAAAAAAATCACAGGCATATTACTTGGGTGGAATTTGAGTAAGGGATTCGAGTACGTAAGAAATGTATTAAGATAATAATAGAGTATTCTAAATTTGCGTTGGGACAACGAGTATTCATTTTGGTTTTACCCATATACACCGATATATTACCGAGTTAGCAGGGAATTATGGCTTGTGTGTGTGCGTACACCACAAACTAGACATACTTTGCTTACACAGCTAGCGCAGAAATTCAGTGCTTGCCTGCAAGCATAGAATGGTGATCGTAAGCGCAGAATTCAGCACTGCGATGGGCAGAGCCATGGCAATACTATGATAAAGGTCTTTACAAAGGGTGTTTCTTTTTTCACCCCCTTCTCTTTAGGAAGTTGTATTGGATTGATCGTAACCGTGACGTCATGGAAGTTTCTGATCTAGATGGAAAGAATCGTCTGGTTTTGATTAGTTCCGGTCTCTTTGAACCTCGAGCAATTGCTCTGGATCCTGAACATGGGTAAGAGAAATTAGGTGTTAAACAAAATAGTACTTTCTAACTTATACTTTTGCTAATACGGAAGTCTTACATAACCCACGTATCTACCATCAAGGTACTCAAGGCGCTCGGTATATTGTTCAGAAAGATAGGTTATTAAAGTTATGAATAAGGGTTTTACAAGGTGCTACGGCGCATTAAGCAGACACCCCTTCTCTAGCGATAAGTGTTTCTGGGATCTTTTGTGTGCATTACACAACGCACGGACCAACGGCTTTACATGTACGTCCCATCCGAAAGGATAAAGCAATACCAATTTTTGGTTTTTACCCATATAATAAAGCAATAATAATCGTTAAGTGTCTTGCTTAGCACACAAGAACCTTCAAGCATGTCAAGTGGCAGTTCACATTTGTTTAACAAATTATTTGTTCATCTGGTTGTGAAGCCATGGGTTCTCGTCTTAGTATTCAATTTTTGTTTAATCTATGTCCAGTTAAATATCTTTTGTAATGTTCCTTTAAACAAAAGAATTTAAAAACCTGATTGATTATCTCGACAGGTATGCTTACTGGACTGACTGGGGACTGAGGCCATACATCGGTCGTATTGGTATGGATGGAACTGACAAGATGGAATTACATGACGAGAGAGTGGGCTGGCCCAATGGATTGACCATTGATTACGCAGCACAGCATGTGTACTGGGTCGATGCGCACTTGGATTATATCTCGTAAGTATGTCATATGTGAACCCACGGCGAGAAATCCTCCCTTCTGATTGGTCAATAACGTGTGAATGTTTTTGCTACTATTTTGAATAGTACATATAAAGGCACTGGACACCTTATAGTAATTGTCAAAGACGTTTTCTCACTCGGTGTAACCCAACATAAGTATAAAATTACAAATCTGTGAAAATTTTGAGTCAATTGTTTATCGATTTTGCAAGAGAATAATGAAAGTAAAAAGACCCTTGTTGCACAGATTGTGTGCTTTAAGATGTTTATCTAAGACCTCAGGCCTAAAGTCTTTTATTGTTTGAGGTAGACATGACCACTTTCTAAAAAACTACGTTACTGAACTGAGCGGTTTCTCAAATGTGTTATACTATCAACAGCTCTGCACTGCTTGTTGCCAAGTAAGTTTTTATGCTAACAATTAGGGATTCGTAGGCACGACATTTGCATTGCTGGAGCAGGTGGCTTTTAAAAAAAAAGAACAAATTTTGTTTTTATGCAAGTCGCCAGACACACAAGGCCTGAAGGCTACATTTTTTTTTGTCCAGAGGCCGTTGCACCTACTCCTAGGGCTGAAACAGGGTTACCCCTTTTACAGTCCATACGGATGTAGGCTTGGGTATCATCAGTCCGAAGCCTGGCCGGTAGAGCAGAAAGCACTACCTCCCTAATTTTATGTAGCAAGTGTCACGACCGGGATTCGAACCCACACTCTGCTGATCAAACACCAGAGCTTGAATCCGGTGCTCTTAACCACTCGGCCATGACACGCCACAAAAACGCCACTAAATGAGTTTTCATGTCTCACTCACTCACTCATTCACTCACTCTACTGCATAGACAGTCTAGACTAGTTGGTAGCTAGGTTCCGGAGTCTGTTAACCTTGCTTAGTGATGTACCCAGTTGTTCGATCCAAGATGTCTTCGGGCAGCCCCTAGATCTCAACTAACCAGGTGCCAGGTTGATTCTGCCTCTGCAGTTTACGGACATGTTTAGTGCCTTCTTTGTGGGGGTGTTGCCATCTAAGGCGGGCAATGAAGCCGAAAAGAGCCTCTCTTCAGTGATGAACTAGGTGGATGGTGGCAAGCTTGGTTCTTTGGCCGTCCTCTGCATTTTTAATGTGCTTGCACCAATGACAACCCCTAATCTTCATTTGGTTTCTCTCTGTTCTCCTTTAGCTACTCCGATATGGACTTTAATCATATACACCGTCTCCTCCATGATGATGAACAGCACACCATCGCTCACCCCTTTGCCATCACAGTCTTTGGAGACTACATCTACTTCACTGATTGGAATCTTAAAGGAGTCTACAAGGCTCATAAGTACAACGGCCAAGAAGTCGAGATTCGTGCGACGGTTCATCGACCCTTTGGTATTCAGGTTGTACATCCACTTCGACAAGATCCAAGTAAGTGGTCTCATTTAGTCTATTTGTTTAGTAAGGTTTGCGGTAGTAGACCATATTGAATATTACGTCACCATTAAAATACCTGCCCTGCTGTTTTCGGTACAACTGATGAGTAAAAGTTGAGGACGATGAGTTGAACTTGAAGTTACTGCTGTCCTGCTAAATGGCTCTTGATTTCAATTTGCCTATATGCCTCTAATTTCATCCCATCACAGTAACTTGATATTTGATTGTCTCTACAGCTTTGAGCAATGTCTGTGTTAATGCTCCATGTGAAGGACTGTGTCTCATTGCTCCGGGAGGGAACGAGTATACATGTGCCTGCGCTGAGAATCATGTGGTGAACGGACACAGGTGCATTCCAGCTTGCACGACTGCTCAGTTTGCATGTATTGCTGAACAAAAGGTGAAATATTTACAAACCTGATCTTAATTTCATAAAAGATTGAATAGATGTTAAGTTTCAGAGGGAATTTGCTGTGCCCCTTTAAGAGCGAAATTCATTTCGAAAAGATTTTCGAATTTCGAGTCTCGAAAAGATTTGCGTGTCTCCAAAGTGGAAAGTAAAGAGTCCGTAAGAATTAAAATAGACTGCGAGTCTTGTACATCAAACAAAGAACTTTATTTTTTTTATGAATTTAAATCTTTGCTTTAAAACATTTTTAATGACAAATGTGAACAACAACAATTTTCGCTACAACTTGTTTAAATAATTTGTTAAGCTTTTAAAACAAATACACATACAAATAGTTATAGATATATTATCTTAACAAAAGTACAACTCTGGCACAAGGATGCTTATTTGATCTTAAATTTGTTGAAACCCCTTTTTTGAGATCTACGCCCCAATGTGAAACTAATAAAGGCTTGCTTATACACGTTCGCGCTATGGTCGAGAGGGCAATGAAATGGAAAGCTGTCGCCTCGTCGACTAATGAATAGGCTTTTGACCCTGCACGACTAAAGCAAGCGTTTGCATAAGTTTTTGATCGGAGGTGGGCACAAATTCTTAATTTTTTGCAAGTAACCTGATGCTGAGGTCAAGGTTAATTCTCCATTTTCCTTTGTTATACTTGTTGAATTTACTTTACTTTTACTATGTTTTGTTAATTAGCTTTACATTTCCAACATTTGTAATTTTCATTGTCATAAACTACCTTACACTTAAATAAAGGACGAAACAAAATCTCCCCCATACAAACTCCATAAGGTTATGGGACCATAATTGCACAATCTACAGGGAGGAGTGTGTACATACTATAGAGCTACACGTACTAAGGTTTTGAAGCCGTGTGGGCGCATCCATGTTTATTACAAACCAATACAAAAGCTTGAAATTTTGTACAGCAATTGTACGGCTATTTGCATGATAGTGCGTTTTTTCTTTTCTATGTGTCATTGAACCAGAAAAATGCAGCACATGTGAACGCACAATCTGCTGATGAGCGTACAAACTGCTGGCGTCACGTGCGTCATGTTTAAAACACATGTATACTATTTTAAGCACGTCAATCAAGTCAAAGTTACGGTTTTCGTAGCGCGGCCATTCGCAAATGGGCAGTCGCGTATAAGCGCACACGGCGAATAAAAAAAAAAAATTGCAGCAATGTGTGTTCTCTTAAAATTAAAATCACTCGGTGGTCACATCACACAACACATCAAACATAGCTTGATGGGTGGCTTTAAAACGCAGAGCAAGTTAGCGCTCTCGTCATAGCTCTGTGGTACATACTAAGGTTTGCCACATTTGTAACAAGATGATATTTGTATGTCCACAGTGCATTCCCTGGTATCGGCAGTGTAATGGAATCAATGACTGTTCCGATAACTCTGATGAGCAGAATTGCCGTGAGTAATATTATTATTTACAGTCATACCCTGTGCTATTGTCAATGGAACCCCTAGGCTAAGTCCTATGTATCGTTGAAAGTTGCATCCATCTGAAGTCACTTAAAGGGCTTGGGTATTTTTTGTAGGACACAAAACACAATGTTTGAAGATAATGATGGTAGCATGGTCACACCAAGTTGTGTGCTTTTTAGATGGTTGATTTCGAGACCTCAAATTCTACATCTGAGGTCTCGAAATGAAATTCGTGGAAAATTACTTCTTTCTCGAAAACTACGTCACTTCAGAGGGAGCTGTTTCTCACAATCAAGTAATCAAGAAAGGGTTTATGATAAAAACTATTTTGAGTAATTACCAATAGTGTCCACTGCCTTTATAGCGGGAGGGGTGGGGGGGGGGTATCTTTAGACTGCTTCGCGTTTAATTTTTAACAGTGTGTGTTGACAGAACAAAAAAACAACAACATCCAGTTTAACTCACAGCAGATGACCCATTGACCCCCGCAATCCTTACGTAAACACACGGTGACCAATAAACACGGCAATAAACTGGATGTTAGAGTAATGGGGTCACTTTTGACCTCTTCAAACCAAGGATAAACCATATCGGGTTTAACTCAATGCTGTCTGAACGCAAGGGGAACAACTTTTTATGATCACCTCTTAAAGTTAAACCGGTTTGGGTCTAACTTAGTACGCTGTTTGAACATACCCACTGTTTACTCTATTAACGATGTGTTGACTTTCAGCTGTGAGGTACTGCCAGCCTGGAGAGTATCAATGTAACGATGGGAGCTGTTTGCAATCGATACTGTGGCTGTGTGACGGTGACAGAGATTGCTCGGACGGTAGCGATGAGGGGAGTGTTGCTAAATGCTGTAAGTATAAACAAACACACTTAGGGACCTGCACGTTACACTAGCAAAAACGTGAACGTGAACGTCAGAAAATTGGGTCATTTCTAGGTGTTGTCACCACTTGGGGTTTATTTCATGCTCAAGTATGATGTCTGCACGTACATGTATGTAGCTGACATGAGAAATGGTAACTTTACGAATGCTTAGATTGTGAGATTTTTACAACAAAATAATCTACTGTTCATGTTCACGTTTTTGCTCGCGTAGCTTGCAGCTAAACCTCCCCATTACGATTTATTCAAGATTCAAGATTCATATCTTTACTTTCCACTCTTTAAAGGAACAATACAGAATGGCAAGAAAAAAAATCTTCTCTAAGATTACAGATTTGCATAAACTTACACAGTTTAATGATGATGATAGTAGAAAACATAAATATTTCTGTCTGAAATGTCAAAAACTGATCTCCCGTTAGGAGTTTATCGCTCAATGAGCGTTTCATTTATTTTTTGTTTTGAATCGATGTCATGCAAAATGTGTAATCGTTTTTTGCGCTATTTTCTCGTTGACCAAGATGGCCGGTCGATCTCAAACTTCTACATTTTAGTCAGGTTGTGTTTTTCACTTTTTTTTATCACTGGTCTATCATTGGTCATTCTGCGGATGTGTCCATTCCATCGCAGCTAGCGCCGCATTCAAACTATCTCAGTGCGCTGATAGGTCTTACCTGTTATTATAAAGGCCCGTTTGTCTTCTTATTTTGCAGCCGTAAATCAGTGTGATACTTGGCAGTTTAGTTGTCTTGATCGTTCTCGATGTATCAGCGAACGCAGAGTCTGTAATCAAATTAGTGACTGCAATGATGGGTCTGATGAGTTAAATTGCGGTGAGTTTAACTTCAAACAGTTTATAGGGTTTGGGTAATTTTTGTAAAACAAAACATTATGTTCACAGACTTATATTAAACTTACACAGTTTGAAGATAATGATGGTTGAAAGTGTACCTTAGGGTATAGAAATATACCTTAAAATTAAAGACGCACTTATTTAACATTTAATTCATCCATTTCAATTGTTACCCAGTACATCTGCTGTTTGTATTCTGTTGTGTTTTTCTAAAGAGCGCTTAGGGACATGTTTTTTAACTATGTGTTATGCGCTATATAAGAATGGTTCATTATATATCTTGCTGAGGGGGGTGAGTTTTTGAGAAATGAGTAAAGCAATGTCAATGCTTTTATTTGCTTGGCCCGACACCCCCCCTTTCCTTTAAACTGAAAACTATTGGGGAAAACTGACAGTGATTTTGTCTCTTGTATGCAGATACTCACATGTGTGCTGAGGGGTACTTTAAGTGTACGACAAGTGGGTTTTGCATCCCTGAAGAATGGAAGTGTGATCTGGACAATGACTGCGGTGATAACAGTGATGAACCTCATCGGGAATGTCGTAAGTTGTTCCCTCCAACTATGGATGGATTGCGTTAAGCCTGGTTCTTACTTCCCGCGAATGCAAATGCGAAGCGGATGTTGATGTCACACATTTGCAACAAATAATTCGCGACAGTTCAACTCTGCCCAAGTTGTGACGCCAAATTTGCCTCGCATTCGCATGAAGTGTGAACTGGGCTAAAGATGTCATCGGCCGCAATATTTGATGAATTGTGCAGGCTTGAGGAGCCATTTGCCGAGAGTCATTCGCAGCGCGTACACTTTCTTTTATTTGTTTTACATCAAAGATGGCGGATCGATGTCGCGTATTGCAACCCACCTTTAGACCAATTTGCAACGCTCAGCCTGTGCACTTACGCAAAAAATATTGCTTAACAATTTTTTGCTAAGCAGGAGAAAATGAGCAGGATACCAGTCACAAAATGTACTTCTGACATGGTAGTTTTGCTGCATGGTAACTTTATTCTGGTCAGCTACTTTTTGTGCTTAACAGCTCTATGAAATTTGGCCCATAGCTTATCCGCTCAGCCACGACACATGTTGACTGTTAACCCACTTGATTCAGTGCCCAATTTCATAGTGCTGCTTTAGCACAAAGTTTGCTTAAGCTAAATAAATCCTTGCTTAGTACAATCAGATTGCGAGTGAGCACTGCACGCAATTTGTGTGCTAAGTAAACAGCAGCTAATACTAGTCACAAGCAATGTATGTGGCATGGAACTTTGGCCAGTAACATGTGTAAAATACTAAGCAGGCCATTTTTGTGCTTCAAGGAACACGTTGCCGTGGATCGGACGAGTTGGTTGTTGAAAAGCCTTTGAAACCGTTTGTTATGAAATGCATATTGGTTAGATAGATAATTCAAAAGTAGAATATAATGATCCACACAAATTTGCCTCAAAATTGCATGGTTTTCCTTCTACTTAGCGAACTTAGTTGACGAGGTAAAAGGAAAACCACGCAATTTTGAGGCATATTTGTGTAGATTATTGTATTCTACTTTGACTACATCTTTCAAACCATATACATTTTTAAGTCAAACGGTTACAAGCGCTTTATAGAGCAACTCGTCCGATCCAAGGCAACGTGTTCCTTTAAGCAAATTTTGTGTTTTAAGCAGCTCTATGAAAGTGGCCCCGGTACCAATAGGAGACTTTCCAACGCTAGGTGGCAGCAGACTTACCGGGTAAATTTCCATTGTTTACGTAGTTCTGAACATGCGCATAATTCTGAGAACAATGGATTTACCCGGTAAGTCTGCTGCCCTCTATCGTCCCAGAAAGTCTCCCATTCTTATTTTCAATTCTTGTTTTTCAGAGAATGTGCAATGTCCAGATGGTTGGATAAGCTGCTTAAACAGCTTCCGGTGTATTCCTGAGTACGCTCGATGTAATGGTTACGACGAATGTCGGGATAACTCGGATGAAATTGGTTGTGGTAAGTTTAAGATAACAAGACTCCTGTTCCTGCTGATGACTAGAGCAAGCTAGTCGAAACGTTGAGACCAATTCAGAACTGACTCCGCGACAGTACAGTTAACTATGATCCTATAAGCTAAAGTAGTAGTCCAGTCTATTTTCTGTACCATCCGTCCTTGTAATAGTTAAAAGCAGGACAGTTCTTTTCAGAACTGAGAAGTTCCTGAATCTCTGATTATCTACTCCACGGCAGTAGAATAAAAGCAAGACAGTTCCCTAAGAACAACTCTACCTGGCAAGTAGATACACACATGGTGTTACCGCAAACCAAATGTACATTGATACCTCACCATGCAATGCCTCAAATCCTATATTATTATTATTATTGTAATTATTTAATAGATGTCAAATTGCATCGGGATAGAATGTGCTTTTTGTTTTTCACATATACACAGATGTGTGTTAGCACTGTATACTCCCCGACTTTCCCTGAGTTCTGTGAACAAAAAATCACAGGCATATAATTATAATAGAGTGTTTTGAAGAATGAGTAAAGACATTTTAAACAATTTTGTGAACTTTGACTATTTGATCTTTACAGAGGAAGTGACCTGCGACCCACTTGGGGAGTTCCGTTGCGACAATCACCGTTGTATCCCGCAGAGATGGTTCTGTGATTTTGATAATGATTGTGGTGACTCCTCAGACGAGCCTCTGGGTTGTGGTGAGTCCAGATATACTTAAAAAAGATACTTTAAAGGCACTGGACACTATTGGTAATTGTCAAACACCAGTCTCCTCACTTGGTGTATCTCAACATATGCACACAACAACAAACGTGTGAAATTTTGAACTCAATTGGTCTTTGAAGTTCAATCAATCAATCTTGCACCGTATCCCGCAGGACGTTAGCTCCACGAATTTTCTTTTTCCACTCTTGCCTATCTTGCGCTCTTCGATGTTCCAGGTAGAAGGTGCTGTTCATGATGATGTCGTTTTCCCACCTCTTCCGAGGCCTACCCCGTCCGTTTTTTCCAGTTACTGTTTCAAGAAGGATGCAGTTTGGAAGTGTGCTGTTTTTCATTCTCACTATGTGGCCAAACCAGGAAAGTTGGATCTTGTGGATGCGTGAAGTGATCAACTCTGGTGGGTTACCACCAGCTGATGCTCTCCTCCACACCTCATCATTTCGCACCTTGTCTTGCCAGGAGATGTTCAGGGTTTTGCGCAGGCAGCGCATTTGGAAAGCTTCTAACTTCTTTTGGTCTGCCTTCCTGATGGTCCAGGCTGCTGAGCTGTATAGAAGAACTGGATAAACCAGTGCATTCACGAGCCGCAGTTTTGTTTTTTGTGTTACGTATTTGTCATGCCAAATTCTTTGAAGTTTTCCAAGTACCACGGATGCTAGCATCAGCCTCTGTTTGATCTCACAGGAGGAGTCGTTGGATTGTGTCAGAGTCACACCAAGGTATTTGAACTGTGACACCTGCTCCAGTGCTGAACCATTGATTGTGATGTTTGATGTTGTGTCTTGATCATCGAGTGTGAAAACCATTACTTTGGTCTTTGGTACATTGATCTCCATTCCGTACTTATTGCTGGTGTCATGCACTCTGTCAAGTAAATTCTGGAGATCAGCTTCTGTCTCTGCTATCAGAGCGATGTCGTCTGCAAAGCGTAGATCCCGCAGTCTGTACCCGTCTACATTAATCCCACACTGCTCACACTCAAAAGCCTCTGTCAGGATATTCTCCAAGAAGAAGTTGAACAGGTCAGGAGATAACAGGCAACCCTGCCGCACCCCTATAGTAGTTAGAAACCAGTCGGTGTGTGTTTGTTGCCTATCCTGATGCAGCTCTTAGCCTTGTTGTACAGATCCTTAATGATGTTGATTAGTTTTCCAGGGACACCATATTGTTGCAAGACAGCGAACAAACCAAAATGCCATACACGGTCGAATAAAGTCTATCATATTCCTGGTTTTATGATCCGGTGATATCCAGGTCCACTTGCGGGATGCTTTATGTTTGAAGTAAGTGTTGGTCACAATTAACTTGTTTTCCTTGCAGAAATGTAGAATGCGTTCTCCCCGATCGTTCATACTGCCATAGCCATGTTTGCCAATAGTAGGACTCCAGGTTTCAAAGTCCTGACCAACTTTGGCGTTCCAGTCTCCAGCTATAATCAAAACGTCTTGTTTTGGCACCGACTCTACTTTAGCTTGGAGGATGTTATAGAAGTCTTCAATATCTTCCTCTGAACAAGTTGAAGTTGGAGCATAGACTTGAAATAGGGTCAAGTTTGGTCCTTGGCCTCTGCATCTGATGGAAATGATGCGCTCATTAACAGTGTCATAGCTTATGAGAGATCCATAAGCACTGTCATTAAGGAGAACCCCTACACCTGCTTGGCCTTGTTTGGATGCACCAGAGCATATACATTTTCTTCCTCTCTCAAGGTCTACCATCCCTTTGCCTTTCCAGCGTGTTTCTGCTACTCCAACTATGTCCCAATTAAGTTTGTCGATTTCATTTACCAACAGATCTAATTTACCTGTGGCTAGTAGAGTTCTCACGTTCCAATTCCCTATGTGGATTGGGTGTTTGGCGTTACTAAGCCTTGGGTGAGTGTCCTGTGTTGGCTTTGGTTCATCTCTAAGAATTCTTCCAGTGGTAGAGACTTCAGTTGTCAGCCGTCCGTTAGTGAGAACTGGGTTTGGGCTGGCAACGTCATAAATTACTGGTCTACTTTGTTTTGATTTGAACCCTTCCCGTTTTTTGTTTGAGGTAGTCGCACTGTCCTTGCGGGGTCTCGAGGAAATGCGGGAAGCTTGTTTAACCAGGCGTCCTTCCTTCTGGTGTACTTTCTTGTCTTGTCTTTCCATGTTATTCGTGGTTTCACGGACGTAGAATGGTTGGTGTCCAAGTCTCTCCCATCCCGCAGTGATGCCAGTTCTAGGACTGGTGTCCGAGCGCACTGCTGCTGCCCAGTGCTGATGAGGGTGCTCGGTTACTGTTGATAACCCAGACAGTTCTGGAGGAACTAGGGTTTGGAATCAGAGTTTTCCTTCTCCTAGGTGAGCTGCCAACCAAGGCTACGAGTCCCACCCACCCGAGTTTGAAATCAGAGTGACTTTCTCCTAGGTGAACTACCTCCCATGGTTAACAAGTTCCACCCACCCCACTTTGAAGTTGCGAGATAATAATGGACAATAACACCCTTGTCACAAGAAGTTGTTTGCTTTCAGATGCTTCATTTTGAGACCTCAAAATGTAATTCTGAGGTCTCAAAATTAAATTTAGGTATTTTATTGGAAAATGACTTTTTTTCTTGAACACTACGTTACTTCAGAGGGAGCCGTTTCTCACAATGTTTTATACTATCAACAGCTCTCCATTGATCATTAACACTTGTGTTTATGTTAACAATTATTTTGAGTAATTACCAATAGTGTTCAGTGGCTTTAAAGCTGTTTTTAAAAGATGCTTTAAAAGCACAGTGGCTGATTTCATGAAATGCTAGGGTGCTGAGACAAGAGGAGTAAGCCGGTCAAAGTAAAGGTAATTTCCGGATATGATGTCCG